>NW_006294998.1:3850940-3871522 GCF_000327345.1 Myotis davidii | reverse complement strand
GGCTACATCATCAGTGAATTTGATTCTTAATGCACTGAAGGACTTTATTCTTAACTACAAAATATTAAGATTGCATGGAGTACAGGTTTAATCAGACAAGCTTAGCAACACACAAACCACACAACGGTGTTCTCTGAATGACTTTAGAGATGACAAAAGGGCAGGAGGAGCTATTGAATAATTACATAAGTCCCAAATCTGGGCTTTTATTTCAGAACCTCTCTGCTGCATTTTAATGAACAAAGCAAAGCAGAACATGATAAGATTCACTTTGTAAACACCGACATTTACGACTTACAAGCCACAAAGGAAAAACATGGAATCCCAGCATTATATGATAATTAATTTTCAAGGCAGAGAACACCAATGTGGTTTGGTTATATTTATGTTGAACACATGCATTTTACAATCATACAATTGAAAGAAGGCATAAGGTGAAGAGAACACAAAAACTCAAAGGTAAATGTAATTGGTTTATAATCCCAGGGACATTTGGGGACTGGGGTTAGGTGGCAAGAATTCTATTGAGGAAAGTAGAATGTAGACTAAAAGCTCAGCTTCATTAGCAAAAAGGAGAATACTACACAAAGTGATAATCTTGCCCTTAATTCCCAGTAGAGTCTACATTGAGTAGAGAAGCGGGGACAAGAAAAGATTCCCCATTACCCTAGGGAATCCAGTTCTTAATCTAGTCTAAAGCAATAGCTCCGTTTTCCCAAGGATAATAGTTAACAAAGTCAAGTCCTCCCGGCATCTGATGTAGGTCATCCATGAGCGTCTAACCAAGCTAATTTACTCAAGTTAAGTGGACACTTTGTACTATAATCATTTTATAAATTTGATTTTCAAATATCCTTAGAAAAGGTAGCTCACTGTCCTATAATATATGTGTAATATAACAGACACCTGTTTTTTCATGTATAGGAAATCCTTCCAGCATATTATTGTCTACCATCTGGATAATGCCAATTTTTTAAACAACCTACCATTTAGCTACAAATTTAATTTCCTCCTAAAATTGATCCACTTACGGTAACCACATAATCTCAGAAATAACTAGTATGTTCTTCCTTTTCCTAACCAAAATTACGCCAAAATAGATTTAAGGGAAAGGGGGAAAAAGGCAGAGCTGAAAAGAAAAAAAAAGCATTCAAAAGAATCCAGTGTGTTAACAAAAATATGTCTTAAAGTGTAAATTACTTTCTCATGAAAAAAATTCAATTTATGAGTCAACAGAAAAATCTGTGTGCTGGGCAATCTGAGAAGTCTGCATCCGCATCTGCACAGGCTCCTCAGAATCAGACAGGAACCCGTCCTAACTATTATGCAAAGCAAAAAGGGATAACAAAATAGGCAATTTCCTAGAGCAAATTAAAATGCAATCGCAGGCATTTCATGAATATTTGAGAGTTCTCTTTTTCTCAATGACAAGCACCTGCATGTCTTTAGCTACTTTTGCTGTTCAAAACACATTGAATAAATGGTGCTAAACCTTTACTCCAGAGGTGCCTGTGAAACACAACGAGGACACTCATGTTGGAGGCAAGTTGCCTTACTATTTCCACAGATATTTAGAAAGCAGCTATGAGAATATAATAATATTTATGGGTAAGCACATAGTCTCCCAGGACATTCTAATAACATCGATGGAAGGCATTGTTTTACAATGGGCTGGCTCTCAGATCCTGTCATGAGTTAAATGAAGGGACATCCTTTCTTCTGTACTCAATGGCAACTTGGGTACAAAACAACACACAAAATACCCAACAGATCAGTGTGTGGGTCCATGTTAACTACATTGTTATTTGGAGAGGCCAGTTCTCATAGTTATACCTATAATATTTGGGAAGGGGATTCATTCCACACCTCTGCCACTTCTGCTGGGCTCTCTATATTGCATACTCTACATACACCATCTTCTCAGCACAGTCATCAAATCATGTCTTCCCCTCAAAAACCTTCAAAAGTATCCCATCTCTTAGCATAAAATCCAGGCTTTGTGATCCAGTGTGATTCAGCGTCTGCTTTCTCTCCGACTTCATCTTGTATTATGTGCCTCCCTCTCTAGATCCTTTGGCCACACCGGCCTCCTAGCCATTGCTTACCCATGCTCAGCATGCCTGGTCCACCTCGGGAACCTTACCTCCTATACTTCCTTTCCTGGAATGCTCTCCTCTCAGGTTCTGACTGAATGGCTTGCTCTCCATTTCTCTGTTTACTGCTCACATGTTTCCTAGCAGTGAGGTCTTCCTACGTCTAAATCACAATACATACATTCCCATTCTCAGCAATCCCTATTTCCCTGTCCTATATTTTTCACAAGCGTACATATTACCAACAGACTTCATAGTGCCCACCCTTGACTGTCCCTTCTAAAATCACACCTTCCATCACTTTTCCCTTTACACTGCTTATATTTCTTCATTGTATTTATCACCACCTGACAATTCTATGACTCAATTTAATTTCTTTCTCCCCCTGCTAGAATATGAGCCTTCAAATCCAGAAACTATATTCCTAGCTTGTTAAAACAGTGCCTGCCATAAAGCCGCTCAATTAATATTGTTGAAAGAATAAATTCTATATTTAAGTTTGTTGTCTTCTCTACTAAGTCTCTTAGACGTTTAACTCACAGAGGATTATCTTTAAATGAAGAATGGTAAGCAGAGTACTCGGTAGAGAGAAACTATTTAATCAGTGGATTACTAAACAGAAAAACATTTCAAATCCTAACTCCACTAAAAAGGGAGATTTTACATAGTTTTAAAAGCATTCTATTTACCAGAATAGAAAAAAAAATCTTTTGAGAATATAAATTTAACTCATACTAGGAATATCTTATACTCTACTAGTCCTTGTCAATATTGGCTAACCAAAAGGAAGACAAAAGACAAACAAACTATAACATAGATATATGATGTCTATCACACTTAGGTATTTATTATTTATTAGAAGGCCCATTGCACGAAAATTTGTATACTCGGGGGGAGGGGGAGTTTCCTCAGCCTGGCTACACCCTCTAGTAGTCTGGGACCCCTCGGGGATGTCTGACTGATGGCTTAGGCCCACTCCCCAAGGGATCAGGCCTAAGCCAGCAGTCAGACATCCCTTAGGCAGCCTGGGAACCCTCGGGGGATGTTTTAACGGGGCCTAAGCTGTTAGTCAGACATCCTTAGCACTGCTGCGGAGGCAGGAGAGGCTCCTGCCACCGCCGCTGCACTGGCCAGCCATGAGCCATCTTCTAGCTGAGCAGCGCTTCGCCTGTGGAAGCGCACTGACCACCAGGGGGCAGCTCCTGCATAGAGCGTCTGCCCCCTGGTGGTCAGTGCATGTCATAGAACAGGTTGTTCCTGGTAGTTCTGCCATTAGGGTCAATTTGCATATTACCCTTTTATTAGATAGGATAGCATTGTTCATAATCTTGAAGATCCACAGACTAAAGCTACTCATGGGGGGGCGGGGGGCAGGGAAGCAGTCAGTTGGCTTATAGAATCTTTTAATAGCTACTTTAAAATGGTGCTCATAATAATATCAAGTATCTGGCTGGATTTGGGAAAATGAGGAGTTGGTTTGTATCTTATTTGGTTAAAGGACAGGAAGATTTGATGTATCCTATCTAAGCTCTGATGTGTGACAAGAAAATGTAAAGAAACTGTCATCAAATTAAGAAACAATCAATGGAGAGAAAGGGGAAAGTGAAGTAGATGCCAGCCTAAACCTGACCCATCAGGTGTGAAATAGAAAATCTGAGTGATGTGGTCAAGGCTTCCCAGTGGAATGGCAGAGCTGCTCTTAGAATCCCCGTTTCCACCTTTGCACTTTGCTCTCTGTCCTTCTCTGTGTGTTTCACACAGAGGGATGTAAACTGACCAGGCCTGGACACACTGTAGGTAAAAATACATTCTTTATGGTATGAATGAAGAGAAAGTTAGAGCCAGTATACTGAAAAGAAACCACCATGCTTATAAAATGGGCTGCAGAACCATTAGTTGTCTACATAGAGCCTCAATTTTAAAACCTCTAGGGTACCATTTCAAAAATCAAAGCTTATAAGATGCACTGGTGGCCTGGGAGAGTTGTTATTATGGCCTCCAGAAATGCCTAACCTTCCATAGGGAAGGAGAGAGTGCACATGGGGAAGCGGCCTCAGATAGAACAGTCACCTTTTACCTCTTTCCTGCTTCTAGACATGCCAGTTTTGTGATGCTTTAAGTAACCTCCTAAATGCTACCTGTTTAGCAAACTCTTAGTTTCTCCTACAGAAACAAAGCAAGGGCAGTATTTCTTCCCAAAAGAAAACAAATTATTTCTTACTGGCTAGCTGAAAGTCTTTAAAACAAGCTATAAACTACACACTTAACAAATTTTACAAATCCTCAAAATGAATGGACTCATTTTAGAGCACATTCTGTAGGCTTAACTGAGAGCTCCTAACCTTTGCCTAACCCCATTAGATCTCTCCAGGCCCTGGAGTGGGCTATGGGGCATGCAAATAAGCAAGTGCACCAAATCATAGCCAATAAATAGGTTTCTCCCCTTTGAAGAAATAGATTATTGCAAAGCTTACTGGCCACAGGAAGTAAACTAGACAATAATAGCTGTATCTAGGTAGGATGGAAAGAAAAGGAAAGAAAAGAAAAGAAAAAAAGAAAAGAAAACAAAAGAAAAGAAAAGAAAAGGAAAGAAAAGAAAAGAAAAGAAAAACAAGATAAAGGAGAATAACCATGTAGCCCAAATTTCAGTAATAGAATAATGAAGCTATTTTATAATGGAAATACAGTGGATTTTTATTAGTTGCAGGTTGTTGTTGTTGTTGCTTGCAAATTTGCCAAATGGTCTAAATTTATTTGCAATGCCAAAGTCAAGTCAATACATGTGTCACTTTGAGACATTCACAGACTTTCAAGAGCAGCAAAAACAGTTGAGTCACCTGAAACATACATTCCCAGCCTTGTTCAGGTCTCATATTGAAAGAAGTGTCCTTTTAGTGTTCTAGTTAGTGCCAGTGTTTGTTTTTCGTATTTTTAAGTTTTTGGTTGGTGATCTGGCTTTGTAACATGGCCCTCAATTGTAGTGCTGAAGTGCTGTTGTCTGGTGTACCTTAGTGCAAGAAGCCTCACACTATTGAGAAAATATTGTTAGGTAAGCTTCCTTCATGGTGCTGTTAGCCATGGGAAGATCAGTGTTAATGAGCCATATATACAAATGGTATCTTTAAACAGAAACACACACAAAACAAGGTTATGTATTGATGGTTGGTGAAAATTTTGAGAGAAGAGACTCACAGGAACCTAACCTTGCATTTCCCCAAGGAGCAGTGATTCCGTATTCACTAATTCAGTGTGTACAACTACTTTATAGAATATAACTACAGCAAATAATGAGACTGAATCAAGACCAAAGGATTATTTTAGGCCACAACTAATATGAAATAGTAGCTAGTATGCTACTGTATTAAAGGTATCACTATAATATTGTTATAATTATATTACTTCTCTTCTTAATAAAATCTTAATTCCAGCTCAACTACCTTTGAATTCCTTTCATATCCATTTCCATAAAATGTGTCAGGCTATAGGATCATCACTAATGACACATTGGTGAATAACATCACATTTTCAACCCCCAAGAAAGTTATAATCCAGTTAGGGAAAACAGAAAAATTATAAGTATGATTTTTTACAATTAAATGTCATAATGTTATGGCAGGGATATAGAGAATTCAACAAATCACACAGAAGGGGGAGAAGGGACTGGGGGAATGTAGTTTTTAAAAAAAGTCTTCCTGTAAAAAGTTACCTTTAACATTTTTTGATGTGGAAGTAGAAAAAGAGGGAAAGTCAATAGACATTTCAAACAAAGGTGGTACCCTCACAAAGACCAGGGAACAAGAAAATAAAAAATGAGTTTGGAGTCTTACAAGAACTTCACAATGGTTGTAAAAGAGTTTTAAAAAAATGAAGAAGAAGGAGCCTTAAAATCCACATGGCACCAGCATTGTCTGTGTCAGTTCTTCCATTTGCATAGTAAAAAAGAAATGAATTGCCGAAACTGGTTTGGCTCAGTGGATAGAGCATGTGCCTGCGGACTGAAAGGTCCCAGGTTCAATTCTGGTCAAGGGCATGTACCTGGGTTGGGGGCACATCCCCAGTAGGAGATGTGCAGGAGGGAGCTGATCGATGTTTCTCTCTCATTGATGTTTCTACCTATCTCTCTCCCTTCCTCTCTGTAAAAAATCAATAAAATATATTTTTTAAAAAAAGAAATGAATTAAGTGAAATAAGATGGGGGGGTCGTTAAATTATGTGCTCCATTAATATTCTCTAGTTTAATGACATTGGCAACTTCTAAAGATCCAGAACTTCCAACAGGCCATGTTGCACTTAGAGTAAAAGGCACTTGGTGAGGGGACTGTAAGAAGGGTGCTGTGAGGGGTGCTGCAATGGGCCACTCCCCTGGGATTAGCCTGATGATTCTAGATTCCCAAGGCATGAGGATGGTTACAGAAATGCTCATCTAAAATTAACATCATTGACTTCAGAAGTGACTCAGACCTGACTCTGAATATGAAATGGTCTTTTGCTGCTCTCAGGAAACTTTCAAACTGGTGATCCAACTGTTTCTCTCAACTGCACTGTTCATAATAATAGGACCACAGTCTGTGAAACAAAACAATCTGAAGTAAAAAAAACGTTGTGATTTTATACAGTTTATATTACCTGCAAAAATCTTGAGGAGGAGAGTTGAGATGCATTTTATTGGTTCATTGATACCATTCAGGTTCATCACATCTATACCATATCCAAGTACAACCAATCTGCTGGGCCAGCCAGGCAAGAAAGCTATTCTGATAAGTAAAGTGTCTAATTTATAGGAAAGTAAGAATATCCAACTGCACCATATACTAAACATAGGGTAGAAAAGATTTAATGCTATGAAATTCAACTAAACATAGTTTGGAATTTCTCCTGGCTCTCCTTCATGATTATTCATTTGGCCCTTTCAAAATTGAGCATCTCCTTTCTGGTATCATTTCTATAAAACACAGTAATATTTTTTTATTGCACACATGTGTAGAGGGGCTAGTAAAAGTGAATCTGGGTCTACTTTGAGAGAGTCATGCAGTCAAAGTAGATCTGAAATCTTAAGGACTAAAATTAAAATCCTATGTTGGTTCAGTTTGTACACGGCCCGCCCATGACTTGCTCACTTGGAAAACAGCTACAGTAACTGATTGGTTTGTTACCATTTTTACATTACTTCGAAGAAATTAAATAAAAAGCTATCAGCGTCAAAATGAAAGTGGTGGTTGTGAAGCAAATGCCTGGCAAAATTTACACTAGGCAATGTTCCAAGGGACAAATTACAGGAGCTATTCATGATCACAGATATGACCACAAATGCAGTGCCTGAATATCTGAAGAATAACTGAAGTAAGGTAGTCCCCTCTTATCCATGGGAAAACACTCCCAGACCCCCAACGGATTCTCCAAACTGTAGATAGAACCAACCCCTAGAGGTACTTTGATTTTTCTTATACACACATTCCTACAAAGTTTAATTTATAAATTAGGCTCAGTAAGAGATTAACAATAATAACTAATAATACATAGAACAGAATCATAACTATACTATGATAAAAATTATATAAACGTGGTCTCTCTCTTTAAAAATATCTTATTGCACTGCACTCATCTTTTCACTTTCTGGTTTCTCTTTGGCTTATCTAAACTACTAACATCACTACTCTTGCACTTTGGGGCCATTATTAAATAAAACAAGGGTCACTTGAACACAAGCACTGTGATAGCTTGGCAGTCGATCTGTTAACCAAGAAGGTGACTAAGTGACTAAAAGCCAGGAGTGTCTACAGTGTGGAGGCGTTGGACAAAAGGGTGATTCATGTTCTGGGCTGGACAGAGTGGGACTCTCAAGATTTCATCACACTGCTCAAGAAGAAGTGTCATTTAAAACCAACGAATTGTTGATTTCTGGAATTTCCGTTTAATATTTTGCGATGAAGGTTCACTAGTGATAACTGAAACCATGGAAAGTGAAACCACAGATATGGGGTTACCACTGTAGGAGCAAGCTAACTCCAAAAACAGAGCAATTATAAAACAAAGAGAAAACATATTTATTTCAAAAATCAACTGCTTGTTTAAGAATCATTGAATATCACATTAGCACATATTTTTAAAATAATGTACTACTTCACACCTACTCAATGAACAGAATGACAAGGAGATCTGAAATTCTTATTGCATGAATAATTATTATTACAAAAAATATTCTTATTACTTGAAGCTAATAATGAGAGCAAAATACCTCTTAATCATTTTAATACAGGATTAAGAACTATTTTGGAAGTCACTAAGTCGTCTACTTTGGGCAGATGCATATATTTTCAGTAGCTCTTCCTTTGGAACTAACATCCTGCTTTTATAATAGGAACAAAATGACAAAAGGCCACAAATATGACTCTACCTTAAGGATAAACTCGAAGATTAAATACATGCATTTGCAAATTACTAACTTAACAGAGGCAAGTGTACTACTGACACTAGAAATTCTTTGCGGTATAAGGATTAAATTTTTAATAATATTACATCAATAATTAAAAAGATCCTCTATTTTTATGTATTGTGTACACAGCAAGAGCAAAATATTAAGATTATATGATTCTTAACATCTAGTTACTTTATTATCAGGATAAATATTCTAAATTTTTAATTTTCATTTAAAATTTAGAAGAAATTTTGGGATAAATAGATTAACAAATTCCTCAGGAACATAGTAGAGGATAACTAGATTATAGCTATAAAACACTCTATGTTTCTTACAATAACAGCTGTTCAAGTCCATCATGATTTTCACTATGGATGTGCTTTTAAGTAATCAATTTTTATGCCAGTTAATATTTTTTGAATATATTTTATTGATTTTTTTACAGAGAGGAAGGGAGAGGGATAGAGAGAAACACTGACCAGCTGCCTCCTGCACACCCACCACTGGGGATGTGCCCGAAACCAAGGTACATGCCCTTGACCGGAATTGAACCTGGGACTTTTCAGCCCACAGGCCGATGCTCTATCCACTGAGCCAAACCGGTTAAGGCTATGCCAGTTATTTTATGTAATAGGCCACACTTGACAACCAAACAAGGATCATAACAGTTTTTGTTCTAAAGAAAGAACTTGTATGTATATTCTCCACCCAAAAGAGCAAAATAGAAAGTGAGTAAGTCTAGCAAGAGCCAGTATTTGTAATCACAACTAGAAAAGGGGTTTCATTATCTCCTTGTTTGGGGAATTTGTAGGGAGAACAAAGAGGGAATAAAGCATTACGCAGAAAAAGAAGATAATAAAATATAACTCAAGCTAAAAAATACTGAAAGCCTCAGACAATTTTAGAATACCTTCTTTTGAAAATATTTTTACCTAAGACTCATTTTTTCTATATGTACTATCCTCCCTTTCTCATTATTACCTGCATATTTGCATGAAAACAGACTCAATTTTTCAATATTTATCTAGTTCCTGGGGCTTAGTCTCTACCTGAACTCTTAATCCTCCCTTTGTGACATAAATCCAGTCCTGTGGAAATCATTCCAATGCCACTAACAGAGGATTATAGCTTCATGTGGGCAACAGGCAGCCAGAATAGCAGATGAATACTTAGCAACCCAAAGTCTATAGCTGAAAGTACTGTGAAAAGATATCACAGAATGGTGAAGTCACAGCTATAATAGAATAACAGTAATACTATTGTTAGCACATTTTGAGGCAGATATTCAACATGATTTCTTTATTAATTTTTCCTTAAACTAAAGTTAGTGGTTAACATCAAATTACCACTAAGATATGTATAGGCATATCATAATTATTACGAGGATACCAAGTGTGGTAAATGACACTATTTTGAGTATTCCCTGGCATGGGTAAGAATTCAACTCTCTCACAAGCTATGAGATCTTGAACCAATGAAAACAACAGCATTCATTTTACAGGACTGATGAGTCAAAATGAGGCTGCAATTCCATAACTTGTGTTAAGTACCCAGCTCTTGGCCCAAAATATAGTGAGGATTCTAATCTGGTAGTATGATCATTTATGGAACACAGAAGTGACCTATCATCTTATCCAGGAAACTGCCCATTCTTCCAAAGGCATCAAAGCAGTTCTTCATTATCCATGGATTCCATAATGTGAATTTGTCACTTTGCTAAAATATATTTGTAATCCCAATACCAATACAAATAATACTCTCATGGTCATATGTGGACATGGAGAAAGGGTTGACAAATTTGTCACCTGCTGCCCATCTTCCTAACTGAAATCAAACAAGGCAACAACACTCACACTATAAATAAGGGTTCTTTGGCTATATATTCAGTGCCATATTTTTTTTCAACTTTGCTTTCTTGTTGGTCATTTCACTGTATAAAAGGTAGTTCCTAAGTGCTGTCTAGTGGCCCCAAGCACAAGAAGGCTGTGATGTGCTTTATCGAGAAAATATGTGTTAGATAATTTTCATTGAGGCATGAGTTACAGTGTTGTCCACGTCAGTGATAATGAATCAACAAGAGGGTATATCATGAAAAGGGAGAGCAAATTCTCAGATCTGTATGTGAGGTTGGTTTAGAAAGTGCTAAAGTAACACCAATAGTGGCTAAATCTGTGGATTCCTGAGATCACAACTGATTAAAAAAGTGTAAGTAACAGCTTTGTGGTGTGAGAACATTTGAAAAGCCAAAAAAAAATGTATGGCCATGTTTCTGAAGGTCAAAAAAATGTTAAATCCATATTGACTAGTGTATAAGGAAATACTATATGTAATCAATTAAGGAAACTTTAGAGAGAAAAATTAAGTAAAATAAGGTTATTTACTAAACAGCTGACAAAAATGTTGTCACCAGAGGCTCACAGGAACCCAACTTTCTATTTCCCTTAGGAACAATAAGTTCAGTATTCACTAACTTAGTGTCTGTGCTGACTTTATTCAACAAAAGTACCACATATAATGAGAAGTGACTATATGTAAAATCTATAAGCTATGCACAATTCAATTCTCTTCTACAGGAATACCTCAGACTTTGTGGGTGGGGTTCTTAACCAAGACAATAAAGCAAATATTGCAGTAAAAAGAGTCAGAATTTTTGAAAATTTCCAAGTGCATGTAAAAATTATGTAGTCTAGTAAGTATTCAATAACATTGTGCATTTAAAAATATATGCACATACCTTAATTTAAAAAATACTTTATTGCTTAAAAGTGCTAACCAGGATCTGACCCCCCTAGTAACATCAAAGATCACTAATCACGCATTACCATAACAAATATTATAATAATTGAAAAGTCTGAAATATTGCAAAATTAGCAAAATGTGACACAGACAGCAAATGCTATTAGAAAAATGGCACAAATAGATTTGCTTGATGCAGAATTGCCACAAATCTTCAATTAGTAAAAACAACGTAGTAACTGGCAAGCACTCTAAAGCAATGCACAATAAAATGAGGTATGCCTCCACAGGGCATAGATTTTCTGGATACAGATATACACATACAGCTAAATTTGAATTTCAGATGAACAATAAATATTTTTTTAGTATAATTAGTCACTGACCAATATTTGAAATTCAAATGTAACCAGGCATTCTGTTATTTTTATTTACTAAACCTGGCAACCTACCAGGGCACAACCAGCTCTTAACCTGCATATCTAAATAACAACTGCCCCTGCTTTCACCACTTTCTGCATCTTTATTTTTAATGCAATAGGCTTTTCAAGTTAAAGGTAATCTTTTTATGCTATTGGATTGACCAGCTTTGTGAATTTGTTTTCCTTGAGAATGTAACCTCCCTAAAATGCAAAATACAAATTTCATTCCTGAAGAAACAGTATATTTTAAAGATAGGTCTTAAATCTAAACAGTTAATCTTACTTTTCAGAAATTATAAATGGTTATAGATACTATATCTCATTATCCTATATAATAAAAGGCTAATATGCAAATTGGCCTAACAGCTAAAGGACCGGTTGCTATGACATGCACTGACCAGCAGGGGGCAGACACTCAATGCAAGAGCTGCCCCCTGGTGGTCAGTGCACTCCCACAGGGGGAGCACCACTCAGCCAGAAGCTGGGCTTAAGGCTGGCGAGAACAGTGGCGGTGGCAGGAGCCTCTCCAGCCTCCGCAGCGGTGCTAAGGATGTCCTACTAAGCCATCAGTCGGACATCCCCTGAGGGCTCCTGGATAATGAGAGGGCACAGGGACTGAAGCCCCCCACCCCCACCCAGTGCAAGAATTTCATGCGCCAGGCCTCTAGTCTTAAATATAAAAATGTCACCATTGTCTACCAAGAAAATGTAGCAAACAGTCTCTAATTAATTCTATTTAAAAACATGACACATAACACATAGTCATTGAACTTATAGCTAATAAGTTCCACTTGCTAATTTTGATAGAGATGCAAGCTTGTTTCACTAGCTTTATGACTCAAGCCTTAGAATTCTTATTAGGCTTTTCTCTCGTCTGAAAATGCTTTTCCACAAGATTCCATTGCTATAGCCTCCAGAACTAGGGTCTGATATACACACAAAATGAATAGGCAATTATAATAGGCAGTATAACCATTCACCAATATCCTTTTTGCCTCTACATCCTGGCATGTGGGAGGTTCTTCCCCACCCCTGTTGAATTATACATGCACATATGACTCTCTGCAGCCATTGCAATCAGAGTGGAAGTGATGATCTGTGTCATTTCTGGATGCAAACATTTAATTGCTGGTGCTCAACTCTCCAGCCCACTCTTTCACTGCCAATAGCAATTATAAGACCAGGTTTTCTTATAGGCAAGTCAGGAGATGGAAGTGCCTGGGAAGCTGAGCCAGCACATGGGAGATTGCTATCCAAGAGTAGGGGTCAGCGCACTATGACCCATGGGCAAAATCCCACTTGCAGACTGTTTTGATATGGCCCACAAGCTAAAATAGATTTTTATACTTTCAAATGTAAAGGATTAAAACAACTCATCCTTTTAGCAGGAACAGTTAGTCAAATTTGACCCTTGGTTACAATGCTTAAAATATTGACTCTCTGACCTTTTAAATAAAATTTTGCTACACACAGCCCTATAGATTCTCCCACCTCCACAGCAACTTTTGTGAGAGCAAGAAATAAGAAGCAACAGAGATTTGGTATTTGTCATAGCAACGATAGGGACTTCAGTTCCAGTACTGTCACGCAGGAGTGATAAAATTCTCTGAGGTTCAGGTGCCCCGTTGCAAATGGATGCATATTAAATGAGATAAAATATATGCAGATGCAACTAGAACTCATAAATGATCTAGCAAGTGAGACCAGTAGACCATGTTGAGCTATGCTGAAGGGAGATAAAATAATGCATTGATTAATTATAAAAATATCTTCTACCTGCTTCATAATTTTACCCAAGTCCAGCCTTATCGACAATACGTATGTCAGTACATGTTTAAACTCTTCTGTTTAAGTGACACTTCTTAATTTTTCTAATGCATCTTTCAGTTTAATATTTAGTAGGCATCACTTGCATCAGTCTTGTAATACAACACAACATATCCAAATGAATCAAGTCACGCAAAATTTAAAATGCAAAACAAACGACCACTTGTTTTTCATGTCACCTTTGACAGTCTGAAAACTCAGAGATTTCATGTGAATATGCTGCAACCACTTCTGTCCTGTAAATGAATCTATGGGAACTCAAGCCCTGATTCCATTAGAGAAGGTATTTTTCTCACCACTTCTGGTTCTCTGCGATTTAAAAAAGAAAGATATTTTTTTTTTTTTTTTTGCTGGGTATAGTTCCTGGGGCTAATTAGTCCCTGGGTGGCTATTTCTCTTGAGAGGAGTCTACATCAAATTATTGCCCAGAATTTTGGAATTTATATGCCTTATAGAAAATACCCTCTAAGGCCAACTTATCTACCTTTACATTTTCAGGTTTAACAATCCTATCACAAAAAATAATGTGGAGTAAATTTCATTGTAGCTCTCATACATCACTGATTATAGGTAGAAAATGTAAAAATATACAGAATTAAGTCCTCCTTTCAGGAAAGGACTTTGGCATTTCAAACAGTGCAGAGAATGTGCATGAAGAAAGTTTCTCGTTCATAAGAATGCATCACAGACTCAGAGTGAGGTAATCACTGTTTTCTGGTGTAATCTCTAACACATCCAGATGGATTAGTTCCTTCCGTGAGACATTTTGTAGGAGGTTTTTCTGTGGGAGGAGATTGGTCAACAGTATTAGGAGAAACAGGTTAGAATGCTGTTGCAAATTTAATGTTCATAGTGCTCACCATCTATTTTTAAGCATAATACTGCTTATGCTCTTTAAAAAGTGATTATGTGGAAACCCTCCCACTGTGCATAAGCGAGATTTTCATTATGGAAAAATGACGTTTAACCAGATCTTTGAAAATACTTCCAGGATGTATCCCCTAATTTACATGTTATTCCAACTAAAACATGTAAGTTAATGCTGAAGATAAGTTCTGAGGATGCAAAACAGATATATGCCCATGGAATTTTGAGTAATATACAATTACTTTTTACAGTTTGGATGATTTTCCTGTAGAAATGAGTTTTCTCACTACTTCACAGGAGCATAAATTGAAATGTTCTCCACTCTGCTGGCCCTGTTGCTCAAATGCTTCCTTATCTCAATGTCTGAAGCTCTAAATTTATTCACTCATCACAACCTCCACTCCCTTTCTCCAAACGTTCAGTGTTTTACTTTCTTCTTCTTCTTCAAGTTCTTTCCAACCCCAACCCGTCATCAGAAAAATCTCTTAGTCCCACAGCTACTCCCCATCAGCACCTGCCACTCCTCTCTCTTGTGCCCTTCCTCCCTGCATCTCACTCCAGATATCACCCTGGAAATCATTTGCTTCCTGTATCTTATCTGCTCGTGGTAGACAAATGCAGGTCAAAGAATGCCAAGAAATTAGAGGATCTGGCATTGTGAATCAAAGAAGGGAATGACAAGCACAAAGAACAGTGAGCACAGAGGGGCAATGACTTCCTGCGGGAGAAGTAGGTCAAGGCTTCATCAGGGAGCTCAGCCTTCAAGAGTGGAGAAGAGTTTTACAGTCGAGATAAAGTTGGGAAGATACTGACAAAATTCAGTGCAGGAACTTCTCTTTGTGTGTACTGTAACATTCAAAAACAGTTATAATGTACCCTACTGAAATCTCATAATTAACTTATTAATGCCAGAAAGAAGATCTGGGGCTGTAATAGCTGAAGATGAACAAAACTAGAATAAGAATCATAAGCAATGAGTGATCTGGTTTTGTTTTTGTTTTTTTGTTACTCAGGTTCTGGAAAGCTAGATCCTAGACCACCTTGGCTACTAAGTGTCTGAAATCTGTATGTCATCTGCTCAGCATTCACTTCTCAAGTCCTACCTCCTCCCTAGTCCAAGAGACGTATTCCTTGGCGTAAGCCAATCAGTATATTCCACCCCGTAGCTTCTTCCATTACTGACTTAGATCAAAGAGGGCATGTGTCCCAACCCAATCTGGTTTCACAATGTGCTCAGAAGCCAGAGCAGCAGCGCATTCTAATTAACGGAGTGTGTATATGGAAGATGAAAACCCCAATGGCAGTTGAAAGTGACTTATGACCTTGACAGAACATTCAAGGGCAGTGGAAGAAATTTGCCTTTGCCCTAACAAATTCCCTTTTGCCACAAGAGGAACTTTTAATTAGGAGTGGATTTGGGTCTCTGATAAAATAAATCTGTAAACAAACTGGTTTCTTATATTTGAACCAATAGGTCACATTCTTAAGAATCACTTGCAATAATCAGCTAAACTTGCTCATTAACAGGCATTGTTGGATACTGTAGCAACCTCTGCCCTCAAAATGAGTGTGAGTGAGTGAGTGTGACTGAGTGTGTGTGTGTGTGTGTGAAGAGATTAAGGATTGTGAACAGCATCGTGTTAACTGCTGGTACCCTACTGTAAATACATTTCCAGGATCAATAAACAGATGCTGAATGAATAAATACATGAATGAATACAAAATAAAATTAAACACAGGCCTTTCTACATAGACAGTTTAGATCAGCAGCCCTAAATTCTGACATCGTTTTAGAATGCTGACAAATAATTCAGCCTTAATGAGCATCCTGAGGAGAAAATGGCCTATGATCAGGTTTTGGGGGCATAGATTCTTATTCAAAATCACTGCAATGGTCAAGTCAATGCCATAAAGAAGGTGGCACCTACCCTTCTACTAATGGAAAAAACAATAGGAGATTTGAAAGTGCATACTCAGGGACAAAAGCAGCCCATGTGACTGGCCGGGGAAAAAAATCAGAAGCTGGGCAAGTCACACAAAGTCCAGTGCTAGACAACAGTTGATCAGTAACTGTACACACTGCCTATCAACTTCAGAAAACCCACACAGAACAGAAGCAGCAGCAAACTATCAAATTTAGAAGACCATGGCAACCAGCAGAAGGGATTCCACAGCATGGAACTATCCTAAAGCATGGCCAACTGGGGCAACTGACCCAAGGAAGCAATGGTAATGTGGAAGGAGATGGCATCATTTTCTTAACCAGAACTAAAAAATTAGCAAATCTTTTGAAAATTATTTTTTTTGAATTCAGAGAGGAAGGGAGAGGGGAAGAAGCATCAATGATGAGAGAAAACCACTGATTGGCTGCCTCCTCCATACCGCCCCCGCTCCCCCGCCCCCCCCCCAACGCCCCTCTGAGGAATGAGCCTGCAACCCAGACATGTGCCTGAAAGGCAATCAAACCCTGACCTCCTGGTTCATAGTTGATGCTTAACCACTAAGCCACACTGGATGTGCAAAAGTTAGAGACTTTTAGTCATAGAATAGCCAACATCTATGAGCCTACATTTAACTTCCCTAACCCCTCTAATACAACTTCTCTGGGCAGACACTGATTAGAACTTCTTTGGACAGAATTCCCTATGGATGGTCTTGGCTCTCTGAGACATTACAAAGATTTCTTCAAATGACCTTCGGTTCACCCATTTGTCATGATCATCATTACTGGTTCTCTAGCTCAGAGAGTGCCAACAACAAATTAAGTTCATATAGATTTATTCTTGAGTCAAAGATGCTGTTTCTGTTTCCCAACAATTGTCACATGAATAATTTAAGGATCTGATATGGTGTTAATTGCCCTTCAACCTCCAACTATGTTCACATTGCATTCTTTAACATACAAGTTTCATTTTTAGTCTTTTATTTTCCGTGATAAATGGCCATACATCTCTGTTAACTGACCAGGATTACACAGCATATGGAATGCCAAACCTTCTCTCTGTGAAATACAATTTCCTTTTGGCTTTTTGCCTAAATGCAGTTAAGCAGTATTAGCTCCCCAGGCAGACCTCATCGTCTTTGAGTTAAATACGGTAAGAAGTGCTGATGCTTCTATTTCACTAATATCTTTGCTCTATAATCCTTTATTTTATGACCTGCCCCTGGCTGCTCCCTGAGCTAAGAATTTGCTGTTCATAAAGGAGGGTGACAAGACTCATCATATAATGATAAACAAAAAGGGGTTATTTTAGCTTGCACATGGGCGAGCAGAACACAATGTGTGCATGTATATGCTCTAGGCTACTATCGGATCCAATGTGAAAAGCAAAACATTATGCTTTCATCTGACATGTGAACAATCTACATTTTTGTTGTTTTAGTCTTTTATTCATAAAAGAGCCACTGACAGAATCCGCAGCAGAGAGTCATGTTGAACAGATGATGGCTTCTGTGTCATCCTTGCATAAGCCTTTAGAGTCTTTCTTGGATTAGCACTGCAAAAGCACATCAAACAGAACTTCAGTTTGGATTGGTGTTAATAATTCTCAATTGCTTAGCAGTGTTCAAATCAGGAAGGAAGAAAATGATAATTCTGAATGCTTCTTCCTAACAGACACATCATGTATTTATTATATTTAGCACATACTGCTTGTAGAATAAATCCTCTGTGCCAGGCACACTTAAGTGCTGTACAAATATTAACTTGTTAAATCTTTATAACAATTGCATAGAGTAGATACTAAATTACCACCAATTTTTACAGATGAAGCTGAGGCACAGAGAGGTTAGGTAAGTGGCTCAAGGACACAGAGCTTCCAAGGGTTAGAGCCAGACAGTCTGGCTCCAAAGTCTATATACTCCCCCACTACAATAGGTTTCCTCTCTATATAAATCAATGTTGAATATAAACAGCAGCATTTATTACCTTTGATTAACACTAGTTAAATTTTGTTAAGAGAGAATAATAGTGGACCAACTTCAAAACATGGATAAAGAAAAAATAGTATATAGTTTTTACTTTAAGAAAAACAAAAACCTTAGCAATGTGATGAAGTAAAAAGACAGATTACAGATTGTTGTCTCTAAAATCTTCAATAAATGAAACAGGTTCAAAATCTAAATTTAATTTAAATTTAAATTTGGTTTTGATAAGTTTCTTAAATGACTACTGTTGTTTCCCTAGGACATATTGATTTCACATCTCACTGTCTGTTTCTAGAAAATGAAGGAAGAAGAGTATCAGGTTTTTAAATGACTATCCTACTAGTACTTCTCTCCTGATAATAGTCTGTGTTCAAATAAAAATGACATAGTAAAATAAAAGAAGCAAAAGGGTTTTGGATGGGGAAGATAAATGATCAGTGTACACTCTCTTAAATCAAGAGCTTTGTTGTGTCTCAACTTGATATCTCTTACCCAACCCCTCACTCCTCCAAACTTTGTTCTACACCCATGTTACCCATCTCTACTGTCCCCAGATATCAAACACCCGTTTTCACACGTAATTTCAGGGCACTCAACAACTGACACCTTTGGTTTTTAAGCATTCCTTCTCTCTTTTATTCTCTCTACTGCCTTTCCCCCTTTAAACTAAAGAAGGGATTTTACATGTATGTGTTCCTTCTGATGATAGCAACAATAGTATTAATACATTCATAACAACAAAATATTACTACCTGCCACTATGCTAAATTTCTTGCATAATGATTCCTTTTAAACTCCCTAATAGTACTGCAAGGTTAGGTGGGATGACAGTCAAGATATTTAACACCAGTTAGAACAGCCACTGGCCATAAACAATGGGGTAGGTCTAGAAGTGTGCAAAATGCTGAGTATCAGCCTTGCAGTGAGTATGTAGATTATTTTCATTTCACAGAAGAAGTAACTCAGCTCATCAAGTTTAAGTAATGTGTCTACGATCATACAACTAGATAATGCCATACCTCAAAATCACACCAGGGAGAGTTTGACTTGGAGATGACCTCCAGTACTATGGAGCTAATACATCTTTGAAGAGAACCATCAGTTGTCAAATATGTTTAGGAAACACTGCATATAAAAGTATTCCTTGTTTTGGACATGAGTATCAGCACATTAAAAGCTCTGAGATGCCCAGAACAGAAATCTGCTTCACTTCACCGGATCCAGAGCTTTTCAAACTTTATTGGTTAGGAAACCGTTTCTTTTCACAACACCTATTAAAGTATTCCAGAAACACAGAGTGAGTTTAGAAGTGTGAGTCTAAAAACATAGTTTCTTGGCCTTTGAAAGCCTCTAACAGGTGGATGCCATAACTCTCTTTTCCTTCTAATGTGCAATAAATTGTGTTTTGTTTCTTTTCTGTTTTTGTATGTGTGGTTTTGTTTTATATTCCTGAGCAAGTGATTTCTCAGCCACTAATTTAGGCTAATTAATCAGGGATATGAAAACTTCTAAATTTAAGAGTATTTCCTAATGATAGAGATTACTCTTGATTTGATTCATATAAATTGCACTGTGCTATCTGTTAGTGTCCTCCATTAATATATTTTCAAATTAGTGGTAGTAGGATGCAATCAATTAGTTGACATCTTACCTTTGGTGAATTATTTTTTTTTTAATCACACTCTCACAAGTGCAATTAGGCAAGGAAAAGAAGAAAAGAAATCTAGATTGGAATGGAAGAAATAAAACAAATATATTTGCAAATGTGTGATCCTGTATATAGATAATCCTAATGAATCCATTAAAAACAAATAAAACAAATAAATGAGTTCAACAAGGTTGCAGAAAACAAAACTGACATATTGAAAGTACTTCTATTTATAGACACTAACAATTATGAACAATCTTAACATTAAAATAAGAAGATAATTCCACTTACAATAGCATCAAAAAGAATGAAATATTTATAATAAATGTAACAAAAGAATGTAAAACTTGGACACAGAAACTATCAACGATCATTGAAAGAAATTTAAGAGCAGCTAAATAAATGAAAAGGTATTTTTAATGGATGACAAGACTTAATATTGTTAAGATGGCCATTGATCTATCAATCCCTAAATAGATCTATAGATTCAATGTAATATGTACCAAAATCCCAGCTGCCCTTGTGGCAGAAATTGACAAGCTGATTCTAAAATTCATATGGAAATGCAAGGGACCTCCCCCCACCCCAAGAGCCAAAAAAATCTTGAAAAAGAATAAACAAGATGGGAGACTCACATTTTCCAATTTCAT
>NW_006294998.1:3836676-3850846 GCF_000327345.1 Myotis davidii | reverse complement strand
TTTAAAAAAGAAACGTGTACCGGGGAGGGTTCGGGGGCGGGAGGTAGGGGGGTAAGAGATCAACCAAAGGACTTGTATGCATGCATATAAGCCTAACCAATGGCCATAAGACACTGGGGAATAGGGGAGGCTAGGGGAGTGTCTAGGGCGGGGAAAAAAATGGACACATATGTAATACCCTTTGTAATAAAAAATAAAATTTGAAAGAAAAAAAAACACAAGTTCAATATTTAGATTAAAAAACAACAAAAAAAAAAGCTGATTCTAAAATTCATATGGAAATGCAAGGGACCTCCCCCCACCCCAAGAGCCAAAAAAATCTTGAAAAAGAAGAAACAAGATGGGGGACTCACATTTTCCAATTTCATTTCTTACTACAAAACTATAGTAACCAAGACAATGTGGCAGTGGTAAAAGGACACAGAGAAAAATGGAATATTCTTCAGAATCCATAAAAGTGCTTGCCGTATGGTCAATTCATTTTTCGCAAGGATACTAATATCATTCAATGAGGTAACGACAGTCTTTTCAACAAATTATAGCAGCACGACTGGGTATCCAGAAACAAAAGCATAAAGTCAGACCCCTGACTATTATAACATAAAAGTCATTGCAAAAAAATATAGCTAAAAGAGCCAAGACCTAAATGTTAAGTATTAAAATACAAAACTCAGAAGAATACATAAGAGTAAGTATTCGTGATCCTAGATTAGGCAGTCCTTTCTTAGATGTAACACAAAAGCAGAAAAGAAAAAAGAAAAACAGATAAAGACTCCATTAGAAATTTAAAATGTTTGTATCAAAGAATATCATCTAAAATGGGAACAATTGACAGGCTGGGAGAAAATATATTGAAATCATATATCTCTTAAGGGGCATGTATTAAGAAATATATAAAGAATTCTTACACCTCAAAAATTTTAAAAAAAATCACCTAATTAAAAAAAAAAAATGGGCAAAGGATCCTAACAGACATTTGTTCAAAGGAGAAGTACAATTGGCCAACAAACACCGGAAAAGGTACCCAACATTATTAACCATCAGGGGAACAAAAACCAATACCACAATTAGGTGCCACTTAATAACCACTGAGATGGCGATATCCGAAAGGACAAATGATAACAGTGCTGTCAAAGGTGTAGAAAATTGGGATCCTTGTACATTGCTGGTGGAAATATAATGTGGCACAGCTGCTTTGTAAGATAATTTGGCAGTTTCTCAAGTGCTTAAGCATGGAGTTCCCATATGACTCAGCAATTTCACTCTTAAACACATGTTCACACAAAAACTTATGTATAAATGTTCAAAGCACCACTATTCATAATAGGCAAAGAATGGAAATAACCCAACTGATGAATGGATAAGCAAATGGAGTATTCATACAATGAAATATTATTCAGCAATAAAAAGAATGAAATTCAGGTGTGTGCTATAACATGGATGAACCTTGAACATATTATAGTAAGTAAAAGAAAACAACGCATTTATATGAAATACCCATATTAGACAAGTCCATGGAGGCAGAAATCAATTAGTGGTTGTCAGGTATTGGGGGTAAGTGGCAGTGGGAGTGATTGCTAATGGTGTGGGGTTTCTTTTGAGGGTGATTAAAATGCTCTGGAAAGAGTTAGTTGTGATCAATGCACAACCTTGAAAATATACTAAAAAAAACAGAACAGTTTAAGATGATGACTTCATTGTATGTGAATTATATCTCCATAAAGTTGTTATTTTAAAAATTAATCACGTACTCTTCCCCATATGCCCTTTTTAAAAAGTCACCAGTTTAATATAGCTTGACAATAAAATAACTAATTGTGCTACAAAACCCTAGTTTATACTATCCAGCTCAAATTTCTATAATTTCAGTCACTGGGAACAGAAAATATAACCAAGATAAGAAGAATCGTTGTACTGATTAAACATTTCAAAACTACACCCTTTAAGGAAGTGTAAGTAAAGAAATCACCATGATGTCTTTCCATGTTGTACTGAGAGTACTATTAAGGAAACAAACTCCAAGTCGATGGATATATATTACAGTTTAAAATGTTAATTAGTTTTTATCTAAGCATTAATGTCCCCTGGAGGCATACTGACAAAAGCCACAGGTGGGAATGAAAGGAACACCGCTTATCAGAAATGAGGAATAATGTCTAAGTTGCCAAAGTAACCAAATTGTCTCATAAGAAATGCATGATTTGACAGTCACTATCAATATTTCCAAAATGCAACTCTTATCTTGCCTTTGTTGTAAATTTCATTTCCTTGTAATGACTTCACAGATTCCCCTCTTTATATGCATGTCTCATTTATTTCTGTTTCCAGGATGGATTAAACGAGAGAAACTTGGCCCAGGCGGCTCTCTCTCCCTCACTCTCCATGGGGAATAAATCATTGTTTTCATCCAGAACACCATGTTGTATAATAATTGCTCTCTCAATTTTCAGTCTTCCACCTGAACCTCTCTTATAATGATTCCCAACTCACAGAATTGCTGATGGCAAGGGATCCTAGCGATAATCTAGCTCAGAGCACAAAGTAGATAGGAGATCAATAAATATTTGCTGAACTAAATCCTTTGCTTTTTAGTACTAATCATGCCCAACCTCCCAGTGAAGCGATGGTTTAAACTCCAATGATGGGAAACTCATAGCCTCAGGATATTCCACAGCCCGTTTTGAAGCGCTCTAATTATTAGAAAGGTATCTTTCTGTGCACTTTGAACCTCCAAATCCTACTGTCTTCTGTAGCCACATACAATCCTGCGTTCGTGCTTTCCCTGTAAACATTCAGGGAAATGTTTACATCTGATTTTGCTTAGATCTTTGTTTGTTTGTTTTCCACTTGTCAAGATCAGAACTTTACAATTCCTCCTGCTGCAATTCTCACACTGAGCTCACCAATCAAGTTTGAACAGATGAATTTTTGGAATCCGACTCGTGGATCCTTTTTTGGAACTATACATGGGCTTCCAAACTCACATTTCTTGAATTTATGATAGATTCTTGACACATAATATTATTCCACCTCTCTCATAAGCAGGTGTGCTCCTTTTAAACAAAATGTGGCTTTATTCTGGTTGCAAGGTCTATCCTTCAGCCTAGATGGCATCTGGTTCAACTAGCCTCGAGGCAAATAATTCTTTATGGTTCACTTGCTCCAATAGGTTGAGGTTCAGGCCTGCAAAGTAAAATCTCCCTTTCTGATTACATCTATGTATCCAACCATAGAACTTTTTTTAATAACTCCCTCTCCTTAAAAGGCCCAACATACCTAGGATTTAGGAGTCTGCAGAGATATGTCCAAGATTACTCTGATAGTGTCATTTGCCCTTTTAAGTACCAGTGAAACAGGTTGGGATGTACAGTTTTGACAAGTTTTGGTGAGTTTTCCTCCATATTTCAGCTACTTTCATAGAAACATATATTATGACTGCCCATTTCACAGAGATGTAACACGATTTCCCTGTATTTTTTTTTAGCAACATCTCCCTTATATTTCTACCACCACCATCACCATGTCTTCCTCAGCCAATCCTAGGTGATCTCACTCTGAAATTCTCTTTATTGTACTGTGGATCTAGAAGACATGGATAAACACAGTTATTCTGAGGAACTGTGCCTCATTTCCAAAATTCACTTATTCAGTCATAATCACTTTAGGATTTCTCCTGTAAACTATATCCATGTTGATGTAATCCTGACAGAATGATTCATCCTCTTCTGTTTCAGACTGATATGTAAATGGGGATCTTAGGAAGTCATTCATTCAGCATGTTCTTCTTAAACACATTTTGCACAACAAGCTCTGTTTCAGGTTTAGAGAAAAGGATTCAAGAATAAATGCCTTCAGGGTTTGGGTCATTTTTTATTGACTTTTATTGCTGAAGACTAGAACAGTGACATGAATCATCGATTAAAACTGAGTCTAGGAATCAAACATATTTAAAGTTTAATTCATTGATTGCTAGGCTAAATTTTCTAATAAATGAAATCATTTCTTAGCCAGGTTTAATGGTTTCCAATACCTAGTACATAATAAATGTCCCTAAAATGTTAAATAAATGAACTAGTTATTCTAAAATTCTCCATTTTGTAAGTTGTAGTAAGAAAAATGTATATCTTCATAAATAGGCCATCCAAATGCCATTAAACATCTTAAATATTAACAACTCTAAATAAGTAGCTCACATACAGTAGCATGTTAAGATTAAAAGTCTTCATACATTTTTTTCTTATATTAAAAAGAACGTCTGTTGTTAAGGCTGTACTTACTCTGTACATAAGAAACAAATAGTTAAGGATGAAGTAATTAAAGGAACTTTTGAAATCTCGGCATCCTAGGACAAACATAATTTTCTTCAGAAAATAAGTCAGTCTTTACTCATACTTCTATCCCTAACTCAGTATGTGAAAATTCTCCTTAAAAGTGTACCGACTCTCGGCTCTGTAAATTATATGCATATTTCCAAATGCTTCTCTGACTAGATCATTTTTTTATTTCTAAGTAAATAAACAATTTCCCTGTGCAGTGTTTGCTTATGATAGTTGAGTTAACTGGGTTCTGATAGTTCTCTAACATGCTTCAGAAACTTACTAACCAGTCATTCTCTTTAGTTGTCTTTGGAAGCATGGAAACTTGTTTAAACATCATAAAAATATGCCATTATCAGCCAAAACCAGAGGGGAGTTGCAAAATCAAAACTGTAGAGAAATGCCTCTAGCATGGGAATGCCACATGAAACACCATAAAGTCAAGATGCATCTTTATTTCTCCCATTCACGGAAATAATAGTGCATGTGCTTTAAGAATTAAGGCAATTAGATTCTCTGAATTAACCAAAATTGTCTTTAATTCTGTGAGCTTATTAAAACTTGGGTTTTCTTCTCTCAAACAAAATTAAACTAATATTTTAAAACCTGAGATGCTTTAAAATATTTTTGTTTTTCATAAATAAGAAGTTTTTTAATATAAGTAATATTAAATATGAAACCACTGGGGTAATGGGTCACACATTCCACAACAATTTTTATAGTTAGAGAAAAAAGTAAGATGTTATTCATCAAAATTTTACTCAGAATATCTAGATGTAGTTCTTATAGGTACTATGTAATAAAAACATTTATTTCAGTTCATTTAGAAACCCATGTGGATCATAATTTTTTCCTACATTAACAGGGTAGGCCTCAGGAAAATAATCATGTTTCATAGTCACATGTTCATTCTTATGGTATACTTTATTTTTTAATGTTCTATGTTTATATAACCTAACCTTTTATTCACACAGTATAAGTGAACAAAAAAATTGCTAAATTTTTAAAATACAGATGTGTTTAGTATAGAATAACTAGCTATAAAGGCACACTATGATGAAGAAAAAACATTTACCAACACGCCTTAAAAATGTATTTTTATTTTTCCTAAGTTATACCTACGTAGTGATAAAGGTACACAGACTTTGTAAAAGCACTTGCACTAATCAAAACTTGTGTATTTAGAACTTGCTCCGCCATGATAACTCAAGTGAGATGGAGCTAAAACCTATAGATGACTTTAATATCAACTGGTGTTTTTTCTGAACTAACGTAGCACAAAAACACTAAAGTTCGGTAGGCATTTGACAGAGCTTAGTCAACTGCACTTTGCTTGTTATGACCATAAAAAGCTGCAAATATGCCAAGGGGTGACTGTACATTGAGAGAAATTACAAGTCAGGAGCATTTTTTAAGACCAATGCCTATATTTACATTATTTTGTTACTTTAAAAAAAATGTCATATTCATTTTCATTTCAGAAAATCATAGATATAAGTGTTCCTATGGACATCTTTCAACATTTATTTTCCTATTGCATCAATGTTTGAGAATGTTGAGTTATGATAATGTTTTCGGTGGCAAAAATCACATCAATACTCTTATTTGGTTAGATTTTTCCAATAAAACATGGAGAAACCTGTTAATAAGACAAAATCTGCTAGGTGAGTATCCCTTATACCTTAACAGTACTCATATATATTTAATAGGACATTAATAAGTGAATATTCTCTTGTAAAAGAAACTTTAGTCATTCTCAAAAACATAAAAAATAATTCTCCTGGACTGTCTTATTAGCAACATCATGAATTATACAACAAAAATGCTTGTTCAAACTTTTTTTTTCTGATAAGAAACACTGCATTTTAAGAAGCAACCTCTATTTTAATATTTAATATCTCAGCATATCTAGATCTCCAAGAGTAGCAAGCTATTTAAGAAAGAGTGCACTTCTTATAATGTTAAAAGCATTGCTGGCATTTTATATTATCTGCTTTTTAATGATTATATTTTCTTAGCATTAAAAATGAATTAATCTCTTTCTTCCTAAGTACTCTTGAACATGGTGAAAGAAATAGCTCAACAGGTTACTTTCGCTTGTAGAAGCCATAGAGGTTGTTGCCTCTCTTTGCCTTTGTGTATTAAAAGAAAAACATCTGACTGTACATCCAACTCAAAGCTCATTATCTTTTGTAGGGTTTTAGGACACAAGATTTTCTTATTTCCCATGGAATCATATTGACTCTAGGGTAGAGTACTGAACAACAAATGAAACATGATTAAGATACTGTCTATACACTTTCATCCAGCAAAAAAGTCAAAAATTTATTCTACCGTCTTATAGCAAAAGTACTGTAAATAAATTAATATTAATAATTTGGAGGAGCCTATAAGAAATGCAAATAATTGTCACGTCAATTTTCTATAGGCACATTGGAGTTACTAAGTAAAAATGCTCATCATTTTGTATTCTGACACGTTTCAATCATCACAATATTAGCTCTATATTAATTTAAATCACACTGCCTGAACAATGGCATCTTGATGGATGATTGTTTAAAAAAAAAGTGTGAAAAGTTCCAGTTCTGAGTGAGGTGGTAGTAAACAGTGACCATCATGTCTTCCACTGAATACAGATGGACAGAATGCAAGAAGCAGCTATCTTAGAACTCTGAATATCATCAGGCAGAGTAAAGAGCACCAGGATTTGAAATACCAACAATCCAATGATGAGTTTACTATTTTTTCCCCTGGCCTGACCACAACACACTGGCAGTAGGCACCAGAACACAGCTGGAGCAAACTCCAGGGGAAGCCCTAAAGTTTTGGCTCAAGGATATGAACAGGGTACTCCAAATGGACAGAGAGGGTAGAGAAATATACTATTTCCCCTCCATTCTCCATTGTCCTGCACCTCAGCCCATAGCAATCTGTCATGTCAGCCACAGCCAGCAGCAATGAGACCTTGTAGAAGCCAAAACTCTCAGGGAGAAGAACGGTCCCCTTCATTTGACAAACTATGGTTACAAAGGGGTGGGACCAAGCTCTGTTTGTTTCTCTCTGCCCTCCCAAAGCTTGGCCCTGGATGCCCACCCAGTTGCGTAAGTGCATGGCTGAGAGAGGTAACTGAAGCCACAGTATTCTGTATGGAGAAAGGGAAGCATCAATCAGCAGGAAATGTCTGGGAAAATAACAGAACGAGAGGAGCTTGAAGAAGTGACTTCAAAAAGTCTTTTGATGAACACCTAGGCTCACCCCCAATTGCACATGTGTATATTTGATCCTATTCAGCATGCCAAAATCTTTGAGAACTGAGTTCACCAGATACACCCACACACAGTCTCAAGTGGGCCACTGGGCGGTGCACACATGGGACAGATTCAAATAACATGAAAAGACTTCAAAATTGAGGTGATGCTGGAACTATAACCCACAGAAAGTTGAGTTCAAATCATGTCCTAAACCTAACCAACTTAAGTTATCATAAAAAACTGACATATCACCTGTTTCTACAGAATTTAAACTACATCCAGAGCCTCATATAATATTCAAAACATCTGGGGAAAATTCCAAAATTACTTACCACAGGGGGAACAACAAGAATTTCCATTGCACAGGAAAAGATATTAAAGAGACACCCTTCCATAGTGATAAAGAGGCAAGTCACCAAGATAATTGCTTCCCCATCCCAAATAAAAGGAGCCACATACATGAAGCCAAAACTGAAAGTACTGACAAGAGAAATAGACCAATCTAGAAATGTAGTTAAACATTTCAATACTTCTCTCTCAGTAATAAAGACATTATAGAAAGTCATCAAGGATTGATAATAAATAAAAATTACCATCAATCAACTGAATCTAATTGACATTGTAGGTTACCCAACCCAAAACAGTAGCATATACATTCTACTTAAAGGCAACTGAAACAGTCCCCAGAATAGACCACATCCTGAAACAAAAAACAAATAACAACTCTGAAGTAGTTACAATCATATACAGTATGTTTTCAGACCATCATTGAATCAAACTAAAAAATCATAAACAGAAAAATAAGAGTAAATTCCCTTCAAACACTTGAAAATTAACCATATACTTCTAAATAATCTATGCATCAAAAAGAAAGTCTCATGGGAAATTGGAAAATATTTTAAACTGATTGAAAATGAAAATACAATATATCAAAGCTGTAAAATATATCTAGAGTATAAGAGAAATTTTATAGAATCAAGTGCTTCTATTAGAAGGAATTAGAAAGGTCTCAAGGTTTCCATTAAAATAACTACAGAAGGGGGCAAATAAATATGAAGCAGGTACAGGGAAGAAAAAGGAAAGCAGAAATCAATGAAATAAAAAATGAAAAAATAATAGAAAGAAATCAATAAACCAAAAACTGATTTTCAAAAAAAATCAACACAATTGATAAGCGTTTGGCAAGGCAGAAGAGATAAGATACAAAGTATGACTATCAGGAATAATAATAAAAAAAGAAATATCACCACAGACCCTTGCAGGTATTAAATGGATAGCAATGCAATATATGAACATTTAATGCACACAATTTCAATAATTTAAATGAAATGAACCAATTCCACAAAGTCTAAAAACTATAAAAACTAATAATAAAATAGATAGTATTTATGATCTTGTAACTATTAGAAATTTGACTTTGGGAGAATAAAAATCTTTTGAAAAGAGTCTTCAGGTTCACTTAGTTTCACTGGTAAATTCTACCATTTAAAGACATAATGCAAATTTTATACAAAATTTGTCCAAAAACTCTCTCACTGAACTAGAAACAGAAGAAAACTTCCTTAACCTAATAAAGAGTATCTAAAACTTAAATCTCTTATATTATGAAAAAAGGCTGAGTATTATCCTGAGTAGTCCTAACCAGTGCAATAAGTTAAAAAAAAAATGCCATACAGATGGAAAAGTAAAAAATAAATTTTTCTCTATTTGTTGATGACATCATTGTCTATATAAAAAACCCTAAGAAATTCACACACACAAATTCTTAGAACTAACAAGTATGTTTAGCAAGGCCACACAGAAAAAGACCAATGCAAACAACTATTTTTCAAGGCTACCATGTATAGTATCTCCCAAAGAAATGCTTAGGTGTAAATATAACAAAAATTGTATAGATATCAAAAATAAAAAAAGACCTAATAAATGAAGAGACAAACCATGTTCACCAATTAGAAGATTTACATAATAAAGATGTCAATTCTTTCTGAATTACCTATAAATTTAATAACATTATAACCAAATCCTCTATGGGATTTTTCTTTTTTATATATAGAAAAATACAAGCTGATTCTAAAATGTAATTGGGAAGGCAAAGAACCTAGAATTACTCAACATTTTTTGTGGTGGTGGTGGTGGTGGTGGTGGGGTAGCGGGAAGAAACTACAGTTGAAGGAGTTACATTATCCACTTTTAAGACTTATTTTTATAAAACTAGAATAATCAAAACTGTGTGAAATTTGTGGGAAGATGTACAGTAGAATAAAATAGTCAACCCATAAATTAATCCATCCCATGGTGGCTATTAGATTTTTGTCAAAGTTTCAAAACCAAAGAAATGGTATTAGGACAGCTGAGGATCCACATGCCAATAATAAAGGAAGAAATAAACCTTTATGTAGACCTCAAACCTATGTAAACTTAACCTAAAATGTATCATAGATAGAAATATAAAATTTAAAACTTTTAGGAACCACAAAAAAGGAAATCTTTGTGATTTGGGGTTGGGCAAAGATATGACACCATAAGCATGATCTGCAAGCAGGGGGAAAAATTGATAAACTGGGCTTCTTAAAAATTGAAAATATTTTGTTCTGTGAAAGAGATTTTTAGAGAATCTAAGGAGAAGGCACAGATTGGGAAAAAATTATATAATCACATATCCAACAAAGGACTTTTATCTAATGCCATACCCTGAATGTGAAAATGATCCCCCAAGTCTCTACTTCTTCAAAGTCCTAGACCTAAGTGCGTGTGCGTGCACACACACACACACACACACACACACACATACACACACACACACAACACACTCCTTTTAACTCTATAATTTTAAAAATAATACTTTTTAAAAAGGTTTTGTGAATAATAAACCTTCCCATTATATTATTATTTTAGTAGGATCTGTGGTAGAGCTGCATAGTGCTAAATCTAGCCATTTTTTATATTTTCTCAGATAATGCTAAAAATGATCTTAATTACCCTGGAGATTAATCACAGAAAGTAATGGATTGAACTGTAGAACTAAGCCTAAAAACTCTGCCCTCAGAGAAAGCAAGAACCAAAAAAAGGTCTAATTAGTGTCATTTGCAATGAAATACTGAAGTGGTTAAATGTTCCAGTGTTTTTTTGTGTTTATTTTTTTGACAATTTACAACCAAGCCAAACTTTCATTTTCATGCAATCTAATGAAACTGCCTATCCTTGCATAGTGCATTAATTAGAAAACGTCCCAGTTAGTTATATTTATAATATTAATGCTTCTGTTAAATTTAAAGTCTCTTTTCAGTTGACCTGAATGTTATGACTCTTCTTTAACACTGTGTACAATGGTGAACATCACCCCTATGGCTGTTTTGTTCTGACTCCTGTGAACAGGAAAAACAATATATTTTTTAAAAATACAACAGTATTCTGAGAATCTAATTTAAATACATATATATATATGTATATATATATATATAATCTCAAAAGCCAATACCCGACTCAGAATTCTATTTTGCTTCTTTATTACAATAAACTACATAAGAATATTAAATCTTCAAGTTCTATGTTGATGTTTTACTTTAATAGATTTGTAACTATTTTTCACAAACATTCAACAGTCTTATTTGGATAAAGAAACATTTAAGAGTCTCATTTAGATAAAGAGATGAAATTTCTCATTTGGAGACATAAACTTAAGGTAGGTGCGCTAATCCAAACAATATCTTAAAATTCAATAGCCCCAATTCATTCATTATAGCTCAATAACCATTAAAAAGTCATAACTAATTATTGCAGATATCTGTCATGTGTGTGGAAATATACTTAACAGTTTTATAGGCATCCCTCAGAGATACTTCAGGTTTGGGTCCAAACCACCACAATAAAATGAGTACAGGCATACTTGAAGATATTACTGGTTTGGTTCCTCACCATTGTAATAAAGCCAGTATTGCGATAAAGACCCTTTTGCTGGTGGAGGGCCTTGCCTTCAACTTGCAAAAAACCCACAATACTTGTGAAGTGTAATATGGTAAAGCACAATAAAATGAAGTATGCCTATACTTGCTACAACCCTCTTGAATGATTTGGGGACTCAGCTAAAGATTCAGGCTAAGAAGATTACCATGAACCACACCTGGCGTCAGTCATTTAGGGGCTTATAAGGGAGGAATTGCAACCTGCCAGTAGGGCATCCTTTGAGGTTCTTTGAAGCAATCTACACAGTTGCTCAGATGCAAAAAGAAAACAAGGTACACATCAATGGGCATAGGAGTCACCTGGTGAAAAGTTACATGTTCAGTGGGAGTCCATTTCTACTATAACAACTCCATACGCATAGCTTCCAAGGCACCCCTCATGGGACCTACCACTTATAAGTCACCATATCTGGAAAGCCCAACATAATGGCAACTCCATTGGGTAGTAATATTCATTTATAATTCTTCCCAGGAGATAGGCAACTTACCAATCAGAGGTCATGGCAGAAGTAATATTGCTAAGCAATTGAGTTGGTGCACTACCTTTAACGGGCTATCAGTATTCAAAGGTAGAGGGTTAACCAAAGTTCAAATTCTCATGCAGAAAGAAAAAGGTGTTTGCTAACATTTTGCGTAAGATTTATAAGTGCAAACAAGAGAGGCAATTTAGTATATAAATTTTTTCAAGACTTGGAGTTAGAAAACATGGGTCTAAACTTTGCCAGCTGCCAAACATTGAGCAAATTATTTACCCCTTGACTTTTCTTTATCATTAAAATGTGGATGATAATTGCTCTAAAACATATATTTTGAGGATGATGCCACAGGGCAGATTTGGATTAACTTAGAGCTCAATAAATGTTTTTTTAAAAATTACAACTGATGAGATAGTAAACTTACTTGTTGGCTGATCCACAGTAATACTTGATCAGTATATGAGAGTCAAAGCCTAGAGTTTGATTCTTTACCATCAGCCGCTAGTTATGTTCCTTCCAATCACTCCTCTATCTGCATGCTACAATCTTGTACTCTTTGGAAAACAAGGAGAGTACACAACTCTTTAAATATCCCCCATAGAATCAAACGAGGTGCCCAATAAATTCTTGTGGAATAATCACTAACAGAAAACCAAACAGAACTAACAGAAAACCAAACTGTACCTTTTTAAAAAATGAACTTATTTCTTCGGGGAAGGGAAGGAGGACTGGGTGGAGATGGGCAAAAGTGTGTGTGTGTGGGGGGGGGGGGCAACAATAAAAAATTAACTCATTTCTATAACATAGCAATACAGATTATCCCAATCCTCAGACGCAGTCATTGAAACGTATTCAATAAATATTGTTTGATCCCTCAACAAGAGTCAGAGATGGTGTTAGAAGCTGGGAATAGAACTCTTAACAGGCTAAACACAGATTTGCCCTCACAGACAACTTTCATGACAATTGAGAATGTTGTTGAAAAGTGAGTAAACACTCAAAATATAATTGTATATTGTGTTAGCTTCGTGAAGGAAACAATAACCTGTGGCAGAGACTATGTGGGCAAATCATTTTATATAATGTAGTCACAGATGCTGTCACTTCGGCAGAAATTTGAGGATTTATCCAGGCAAAAATTAAAGAAAGAGGAGAGGTCAAGGTAGAGACCTTGAATTATAAAAAAGAAGAAAAAAGAAAAAACTAGTATATTTGAGGATGGAAGTAGACCATCTTCGGATGATGGCCTTTCAGTTTATTCATGAAAAAAGAAGGGGGAAAGGATAGCAGTTTATTTACAAGGCCACATTACTTCAAAAAGCCTTTCAGAGTGTGGTTCAGGTTCATTAGAATTGTTGTCGTTCAAGTGCTAACATGGTCTCTATTTCAATCAACAAAGCTCTGGTATAGGGTGGCATGCGGAAGATTACTAATGAGATGTCTGCATAAATGGTGATAAAGGTCTACTGCCGAAAAACAAATCTCAGCTCCCAAACATGGCAATGACCTGAGCTGCACTAGAGCCCTTTAACTTTAAGCAGATCTGGTAATTAGATCAAGCCAGCAGCAGTACTTTACACCCAAATTGAATCAGGAAAAAACGAAGGTCCAAATGTTCAGCTCTTGCAAGATTTAATATAATCTATGTCCATCTGGTCTTTTGGTGAAGCAGATGAACTGTGGTAGCCATTTGGCAAACCTCCATTAGACACAGATCTTTAGACATTATTTCTTTCTGCTCTCCAAATAAGCACCAATGCAGGGCCTGAAGTTGTGTGTACCTGATAAAACATTCCCATTCCAAGTAGGAGGTTTTTAAAAATATTATTTCAAATCGGGGATTTGCTAAAACTAATAATAATAGATTATACTGCAAGTGCTTTAATTTCTAATCTGAAAGTATGTGGTGGCCAGAGTGATTTATGCAACATAATATTTGGGTTGAAGCAGAATGTGTTTTTCATAAGCACCTGAAATTGGAGCACAATCTATTCTACTTCAGACAAAGAAAATTGTCCTAATTCTTAAATAAAATGATTCATACACAGGCATACATTGGGCAGGCTTTAGAAATGTGTAAGTAGAAGTTCTGAGGCCTATAATAATGCTCAAATATCATTTAGAATGAGTGGCACTGAAAAGTTCAGGCGTTTCTAGCTTCAAGA
>NW_006294998.1:3834113-3836008 GCF_000327345.1 Myotis davidii | reverse complement strand
TGGTGTGTGCATTAGAATTAGAGACCCAACAGACGTCTGCCTCTGTATACAACTGTATTAACATGCCCAAGATGGAAACGCCTCAAGATTTAAATATTTCAACAATCTACTTTCTAAAACTACCTTCAAAACCACAAGACAGTAATCCGCTTCCTGTGTAATCTGTGCAGAAAATGGAAAATTGTCTGATTGCTATCAGACAGGTGTCCAATCGGATTTTCCTTGGAGACTAGAAAAGGCCAGCAGGACCGCGACAGCCGCGTTTCCAACAAAAGCTGGGGCAGAAGGAAAACAGGTCCCGTGTGCGGGCAGTTCGTGGGCCTCGTTTCAGACGGACCAGGGCGTGTTCCGGCCCCGCCAGGTGCGCCCCAGCCCCACTGGGAGTCGAGTCCTGGATGTCGCCAGGACAATCCGAAAATGCACCTGCGAACCTTGCGCAGGGGCTCCGTGTGCAGAGCCGTGGCTGCAGAAACACGTGCGAGCCCAGGCCACGGCATCCTTCCCTGGGATGGGGTGTCCTTTAGTCCGCAGGCTGACGCTCTATCCACTGAGCCAAACCGGTTAGGGCTGGATATCAATGAATTTTAAAGCTACTGTAAAAGGATGAAATTCCTTAACAAGCTTAATAATGTATTTGTAATTAAAGAAACAAGTACTACCTGGCTAGTGTTGCTCAGTGGTTGAGCACCAACCTATGAACTAGGAGGTCACTGTTCAATTCCAAGTCAGGGCACATGCCTAGTTGTGGACTAAGTCCCCAGTGCAGGGGATGCAGGAGGCAGCCAATCAATGATTGTCTCTCATCATTGATGTTTCCACCTCTCTCTCCCTCCCCCTTCTTCTCTGCAATGAAATATATATATATATGAAAAAGTACTATTTTTTAATATATTGTATTGATTTTTTACAGAGAGGAAGAGAGAGAGATAGAAAGTTAGAAACATCGATGAGAGAGAAACATCGATCAGCTGCCTCCTGCACATCTCCCACTGGGAATGTGCCTGCAACCAAGATACATGCCCTTGACTGGAATCGAACCTGGGACCCTTCAGTCCGCAGGCCGACGCCCTATCCACTGAGCCAAACCGGTTTTGGCGAAAAACTACTATTTTTATATCTAAAAGTTCAAAAGGAAAAACTTGAATCAAGTCTCTAGCTACAAGATTTTTTTAATTTATAGTTTTTTAAACTATTTTCTGATTCTAAAACAGCAGTGGGCAAACTACAGCCCGCGGGCCGGATCCGGCCCGTTTGAAATGAATAAAACTAAAAAAAAAAGACCATACCCTTTTATGTAATGATGTTTACTTTTAATTTATATTAGTTCACACAAACACTCCATCCATGCTTTTGTTCCGGCCCTCCGGTCCAGTTTAAGAACCCATTGTGGCCCTCGAGTCAAAAGTTTGCCCACCCCGTTCTAAATATTCAGAGAAAGATCAGTAGAAAAATTTGTAGTGATAGAAGAAAATTGGGATAATTTTTGAAAATGTTAAAGCAGACATACTCTCTTTGAATATAATATTAAGTCCTTCTTCAGTAAGCAAAGATTTTATGTAGTGTATGCTTCTACACTGGCAGAGTAAACCTTGCAATAACCTTCCCAGATAATATGTACATGGCTCAAAGTTCAAAACTTGCTGCTGAGGCACAGCTGGCATGGCTTAGTGGCTGGGTGTTGACCTATGAACCAGGAGGTCAGGGTTCAATTCCCAGTCAGGGCACATGCCTGGGTTGTGGCCTCAATCCCCATGGGGAGGCACGCAGGAGGCAGCTGATCAATAATTTTCTCTCATCATTGATGTTTCTCTCTCTCTGTCCCTCTCCCTTCTCTGAAATCACTCTAAAACTAAAACCATATTAAAGCCATAGTTGCTGAAAAACATCATAAACCC
>NW_006294998.1:3830475-3833888 GCF_000327345.1 Myotis davidii | reverse complement strand
TAAAATATATATTATATATATATATAAAAAAAAAAACTGGCTGCTGAGGCTAGGTCACTGTGCCAGCTGGTCTCACTTCTTCAGACATAAACTGCAACAGCTCTTGACATTTTCAAAGGTCTATTGTGGATAAGGGGCAGATGTGGATAAAAACAAAAAAGGTCTGACTGTTGTAAGACTAAGTAAAAAATCCTTTTACCTAGTGAACAAGCTTCACATAATCTGTTTGGCTTGAGGCCAGATATTGGTTTCTAAATGCTAGACTTTCATCTGCCTGTATAGGAGTTACTCGGAGAGTTTCAAAAAGTACCCACTGTCTGGAACATCAGTAAAGATTCTAAGTCAGTACTGCAAGGATGGGGCCTAAAACCTGTGTCCTGAGAAAACTCCCTAGGTGAGGAGAGCACCTAGTCAGTTTTGGGAAGTGGAGATACTGTCCTAGTTACATTCGCATCTTACTTGCAATTCTTTTTTGGCAGAACTAAAGTTAGTTCCTACCAGTTATTAAGCTGTAGGCCACTGTGTATTCTAGAAAAATTAAAAGTTGTAGCGGGAGTATTATTTTTCAGATAACTGATATCTGAGGACAACAATACAAAACAAAACTCTGAGTCTGTGACTGCCAGATTCATTCAACAAGTGTTTACTCTCTACTCCTTATTGGTGCTAAATTAAGTTTTAGGGGCATTGGAAAATAAAAACTTCAACAATGGATGGAATCCTCATTGTATAAAGTGCTCAGTTTCTAATCATAAGTTCATATGCACAATATCAAAACCAGTAGTAGATTACTTCATGTGCAATATACCCATAAAAAATTTTTAAACCGTGTTACTCAATACTGAGTCTACATAAGGAATAGAACACTAATGAATTCTAGAAGGGTAAAATCCATCACAAGAAGAGGTATAATATTAAGTACTTGGTTTATCTCATCAATATAGAAAATAAATGGTATAATTTTGTCCCAAATTGTTTTTTGACCATAATCTTACAAAGGAATGACTCACTACTTTTACTTCTAGATAATTATTACATTTTTATTTGTTTTTCTGATAAATCAAGAACTCTACTTTTCATTGAAAAAATTAAATAATCATCTTGCTTATATTTATGAGCTACACAATGGAATTACATCATGGATAAGTTGGTGACTTTTAAATAATTATTATCATCATTAAACATAAAATGAAATGCAGTATTCTCTATTGAGTTAATTTAAAAGTTGTGCAATTTTTAACCTAACTTTATCTTATAAAAGTAACCGGAAGAGCATATGAATTTAAACCTTTAAATTAAAATATTATGGCCAAAGGTTCTCTATTTCCAAACTGTCAAACATAAAAACTGATATTACTGCCAGAGTTTTCCCCAAGGTTGAAGAACCAGCAGTAATTAAAGAACATTTATCCAGTCAAAAAACAGAGACACAATATACAGTATGACATCAACTTGGCTGCCACAGTCTCTCAAGGTCAGGAAATCCATCACAATGACAACGGCTCATAGCTAGAAACAGGGCAGAGTGACTCTAATGAGTAAGAAGCAAAGATAGTATTTTGTAAAGAAGCCAACTAGACATTGCAGTGTAGGAAAGGTGCCACCAGAGACTCCCTGAAGTTATTTCAACCCCGCCATGGAGACAGACGACGATAAAGCAGATAAGGGTGAACACACAGCCTAAGCCAACAGAACAGAGTCAGTTCTGAGGATTCCTTAAATCCTGAACAAACGGCATTGATTTAGAAGCATTTATGTGGTTCCCACACTCTTCATCGTAATTGATATATCACACGGCACAATTTCATGGGATACCATTTACCTAGAATACACTGAGATTACATTTTGTGAGACTGAAAAGTCTAGTAGCACTATATTCTAAAATTATAAATACTGATCCCTGACTGTGTCAGAAAACCTCAAGGTAATAGCCAAGACAGGGCATCTAAATGAAAAATTACAGGAGAATATAGTACCTACAAAACTCAAAAAATGACATTGCATCTACGTTGTGTTAAATGTTAGAGGAGCTAACAATTGTAGCTTAGGAAATCCCAGGTCCAGTACTTTTCCTAAACTCTATGTAAATGAAGCAATAGTACTTGGAGATTTGGGGTTGTAGTGCAATGATAACTCTATTTTTACAGTCAGTTGCTGTCATTTGAGCAATCAATGAATCTTTTCATAATTATGACAGTGTATTATTAGAGAAAAACGTTAAGCCAAAGAATGCCTTTATCTTTTATTTGTAAACAATACTCAAGTGGTTCCTTTCAGATATTATTTTAATCAAGTTGTTTGCTAAAAATATAGATGTAAAATTTCTCCATTAAAAAAATCAGTAATAAAATTCACCTCTAAAGCAATTTACCAATGAATTATTTTACTTAATGCTTTCTACCGAAATTCACTAACCCCCAAATGACTCTACAAATATAGTGTCAACAAGCGTTAAATCAGGGACCTGTTGGAATAACTCCACTGTGACTAAATGGTATGCATATGTTTTTGGACATAAAATGTATTGTTTCTGGAAAATAAGATAAATGAATATAATTTCACAATAAATACTATGTTGTCACAGCGGCCTCAGGAGAAATGTATATACTAGTACTCTGGAATCTAGGAAAGAAAATTAAGATGTTTTGAAACATTATAAATGTTTACATCATAAAGCTCTAGTTCCCATTACGCAGGATTTAACAGTGATAGAATATTTTCCCCAATTTCTTGACTTCTGCCATTATATTATTCTAATTGCAATACTTATTACATTGATTCATTCAATACATTATTTCCTTCAGTATCAGGCATGTATTATTCTTAATACTGAAGTTACAAGTGAAAAAGTAGAGTTAGTTATCTGCCTTCATGGACTTATCTTTGGGTAGGAGAGAAGAGAGAAACTTGCAGACAATGGCAGGAAATGTATGAAACAAGTAAACTGATTTAAAAAGTGTTTGGAGTGTGATAAACGTTATGAAGGAGATAAACACTATGAAGGATGATATGAGGGTAAGTGGGGGACACTTTGGGAAGAGAGGAGTTAAATAGAGTCTTTACACCAAAATTCCCTCTACCTAGACACCTTACTTTGTGTATCTGTGTCTCTGCTGGGCAGTTTATGTGATCACAGTGCTGCAACCTTTGAGACTCTCCTTTCTACAAAAATATATTAGATCAGAGAAGCCCCCCCCCCACACACACACACACACATGTTCTCTCAGTCTTCTACCATGGTTATCTGTGCATGTGTATTACCATAGTGTATCAGTAAATAGGTTTTATTCATACACATGCACCTTCCATTTTCATTGTAGGAATGAATCTTTGCTGAATGAGGGGGAAGCAGAAAAGAAAGACTAATTAATAGTTCAACATCTCAAGTCCTAGACAAGCAACCTTATTTAATC
>NW_006294998.1:3829100-3830091 GCF_000327345.1 Myotis davidii | reverse complement strand
CATGTGCAGATGAATGCAGGCATCAGGGTTATACAGCAGGAGCCATGTGCAGCGAGCCACCAGAAGTTGAGAGGGAAGTCTGAAATAGATTCTCCTTCACGGGCCTCAGAAGGAAGCAACCCTGTTGACATCTTGATCACAGACTTCTGTCCTTTAGGACTATGAGACAATAAATTTCTGTTAAGCCACCCATTTTTGGTACTTTTTTACAGCAGCCTTAGCAAATGAACGCTCTGTCCCAAGAAAACTATATATTGTTTCAAGCAGAAGAAAGTACATGTATGGGGAAGAGAGGGCATAACTAATAGTGCAGTAGCTAATACCTTTATGAGGGAATCCAACGTATTTATATGACACTAGAGGCCCGATGCACGAAATTCATGCAAGAATAGGCCTTCCTTCCCCCGGCTGCGGGCAGACACCCAGTAACCAGGCTTCCCTTGCTGCCCCAGCTTCATCCAGAAGGTCATCTGGTCCAATTAGCATATTATACTTTTATTATAATAGATAATACCAGGGGCTCAGTGCACGAATCTGTGCACCTTGAAAGGAATTGTGGTGGGCACAGGGGCGGGTCTCCGCCCATCCTGGGTCTCAGCCTACCCTCCATGCCCCTGCCTGGTCCCTCCTGCCATGGCCCTGTTCCTCTGTCTGTCAATGGCCCCACTCCCCCTGCCACTACTCCCACACTCTGATGGCACTGGCTCTGCTTGCACCCACTGATGGCGTGGAGCAATTGGGGCTGGTGCAGAAAGTGGGGCCAGTGCCATTAGTGGGTGCAAGTGGCAGCCACTACCCCAATTGCCCCTCAGAAGCAGGGGGAGGCCCTCAGGGGCAATTGGGGCCGGCAGCCACTGCTCATACCTGCTGGCAGCTCCAAGTGATGGGACCAGCTCCAGCACCAACAGTGGGTGCTAGTGGAGGCTCCGGCGCCAGCTGTGGGTGCAAGCAGGACTAGTACTGGCAATGGATGTGAGCACTGGGTGGGGCC
>NW_006294998.1:3804330-3824446 GCF_000327345.1 Myotis davidii | reverse complement strand
TAATAGGCCTTCCTTCCCCCGGCTGCGGGCAGACACCCAGTAACCAGGCTTCCCTTGCTGCCCCAGCTTCATCCAGAAGGTCATCTGGTCCAATTAGCATATTATACTTTTATTATAATAGATAATACCAGGGGCTCAGTGCACGAATCTGTGCACCTTGAAAGGAATTGTGGTGGGCACAGGGGCGGGTCTCGGCCCATCCTCCACGCCCCCACCTGTCCCCTCCCACCGTGGCCCTCAGTCCCCTGTCTCCCCGCAGCCCCGCTACTGCCGCCACTCCTCCCATGCACTGTTGGCGACAGCCACACTCACAGCCACTGATGGCGTGGAGCAATTGGGGCTGGTGCAGAAAGTGGGGCCAGTGCCATTAGTGGGTGCAAGTGGCAGCCACTACCCCAATTGCCCCTCAGAAGCAGGGGGAGCAAAGAATTTTCAGTAACCACCAGAGGATCTTTCCGATGACAGCGACCAGTAATCCGCCTTGGTCTGGCACCCCTGATCACCTGCTCCACCATCCTTCCATGGCTGATGCCCGACATGTTCTGCACTCTGCCACCTGTTGCTGACACCTTGTTCTGCATGTGCCACCTAGTGGCTAGCACACGTCATAGTGACCAGGTTGTTCGGTTGTTCAGTTATTCTAGGTTTGGTCTATTTGCATAATATATATATATATATCCGTCGCGGGAGCCTCTCCTCTCTCTGCAGCAGTGCTAAGGATGTCTGACTGCCAACTTAGGCCCACTCTCCATGGGGAGTAGGCTTAAGCCATCAGTTGGACATCCCCCAAGGGCTCCCAGACTGCGAGAGGGTGTAGGCCAGGCTGAGCCCCCCGCCCCCACACCGAGTGCATGAATTTCATGCACCGAGCCTCTAATATATGGTAATTTAAAATTTCTTTCATTTTCATCTCAAAAGTGGGGATAATTATATGTTTGATTTTTTAAAACTAAGAAAATATACTTATGTTCAAAATGAAAGTACCCACACTTAAATAGAAATAAAGCTTATTAAATTTTCTCAGAAGCTAGTTCCATATTTACGAGATCCTATTCTGTTGTTGCTTAATTACAAATGCTGAAGCTTTTAGCTTCAGAGGAACCGATATGTTTGCTATGACTGATTAAGGGTTCAGAAAGTGTTTACTAACACATTAATCTCCAGGTGCAGAGAAGTCAAGACACTTGTGAAAATTCTCTAGTCCTCACACAGGTTGCCTCGGGAATCAGGGTAAAGCTAGAGTGCTGGCTCCCCAAGATAGCACCTAAGCTCATCAACTTCAAAGAAATGCTGTCTAGACAAAATAAAGATTCTACTTTCAGGTAGTTGGCCTGGAAAATATAGAGAACTTTATAAGACTCTTTCTTTCTGAAATGAAATACTCCATGAACATCAAGTCCATGACGCAGAATTTAGAAACACAGGAGATGCTTGATATTTGAGAGGGCTGTGACCCTAGTCCCTTGCAGAGAACACCAGGGCTCTCCAGGGAGACCACTTGCAGACTGGGACAAGTGATGAAAAGAGACACAATGCAATGTCTCTGATAGGCCGATGACTAGGTCCTTTCATGAGCTTCATCTCACATACCTAACTCAACCACAATGACAATTCTTTTATCTTAGAACACCCCTACTTCTTGCCTTTACAGATGCCTACTATAATTTTCTCGCTATCTTTTTAACTTTTTCTTTAATTGCCTTTCCTGGCTCTTAATTTTTGAGTCTACCTCTAAGGAGATATTTATCGAGTGCTTATTCCTTTATTCTTTCCTGTATATGTTCTCTCTCCTCTCTCTCTCTCTCTCTCTCTCTCTCTCTCTCTCTCTCTCTCTCTCGCAGGTGGCAAGGAAATAATCACAAGCATTATAGCCAGACATACCTAAATTGAAATCAGGGCTTCAGATTGGCTAAGTGGACAACATACTCCCCTGATTTCATTTTACTTCATTAGGAAATAACCACATTTCCCTTAGACGATGGTTATGAGATTTAAATGAGCTTTAACACATGTAAAGTATACAAGTACAGTACATAGTAGGCACTTCACAAAGCCTAATGCCTGACTCCTGAAGATCTCAATATCCACATTTCAACTGTTGTCACAACGTAAATCTGGTAAAGCTAATGAATGAAAAGCTTGCAATGGAAAGCAGTGGTTAAAGACAGGGGCACATAGTGCGGGATTGGAGGGAGAAGGAGAACTATGTAGATTTGAAAAGTGGAACACGCAATTCAGGAACGACTTAGATCTCTGACACTACCAATATTTAATAATTCAGGAACCAAACAATGTCTGAGGCTGAAGAGTGTCCAAGAAATGGACCCCTCCTGTTGTTTTGGATACTGTACACATGAATTTATTAATCCCATGCCAATAGTTTACCCTTTAGGATTCACATAACAAAGCAGCCATGACACACACCTAGAGGACATGAGATAAGTATACAGAACTAATTCACATAGAGAAAGATATCCCAGCTGGAGAAGGGCTGGCACATTTCAGATTTTGGAGAAATGACCAAGTAGCAAAACAGGAAGGGTTTTGGAACAGGGAACCGGATTAAACTCATCTACAGCAGTGGTTCTAAATATCTTCTTTAATTCAAGTTCTTTTTTGAAGAATATAAAGTCGATCCACTGTTATTTGGAATTTTAATATAAATAAAACAATAAGACTACAAGAATCAGGGCAATGGGCCAGTGTTGCCACACTTGATCATCAGTAGAGAAAAAGAGAAAATTCTAAAAAGGTTTGTAAAACTTTCACTTGATACTTACCATTTCATGATTAATAATCTCAATATTCATAGACATTTTAGAATTATGTCACTCGTGTGATATGACAACAGTGATTCTTAAAGAAGCTGTTAAATGGAAGATAGTATCTTTTTAAACAGGTGCCACTTGATTTCAGGGCTGTCAAATCCAAGGACAATGCCTATGAAATCATCCATAGTTAGTAGGCTGAGGAAACATGTTAAGAAAAGGAATCAATACCTGATGTGCTTTCTAATATCTAATGTACTCTAAGCAAATTGAACAAGTGTATATACAAGATCCATGCTTTGTATGCAGTAGAAACATCTGCCTCAGAGTATCAGGCCTTACTTAAAATACTGAAAATGATATATGATGCTAGTTGAAAAATAGTTATTACCACGGTTGGTTGGACAAAGTTATTTTTTTCTAAAAGCAAATAGGCTGAAGCATGACTGCCAACCAATTTCAGCTCTCACAGCTACCACGCAGCACACAGCATCATCTCGCTATCTAACACATTCTAATAAAGTTACTCTAACATAAAATACTGCTGCATACTTAATGACATCACAAGTTGAAGCTACCCAGACAAAGCATTTGCTATTATCTTTTTAATGTTAGCATAAAGATAAACCCAGCTAAATGCCATCTCTATTTTTTTTCTTGCACCTGGATAATCTATACCTTCTCTGAAATACACTTCCATGTTGCTCTGGCCTATAAATATTGGAAAAAGTCAATACAAATTAAATGCATTAATAAGTTTTACATAGGAGCATCTGGCAGCTGGCGCAATCATAAATCTGAAAACCCAACCAGAAGCACATGATCCCTCAACTAGAAAGCTATTACCTTTTTAAAAAAAAAAGAAAGAAAGAAATGGTTTTTAAATTTAAGATCATCAAACTAGAGAGTGAAACAATCTTTTAGCACACGGATCAGCATAGATTTTAAGGACCAGGTAGTGAAAGTGTTAGGCTTTGCAGGTCATAGGTCTATGATGCAACTACTAAATTCTGTGGTCAAAATGGAAATGAACCATATACAATATGTAAATGAATGAACGTGATAGTGCTCCAAAACAATTTTACCTATGGGAACTAAAATTTAAATTTCATATTTCCACTTGTCGGGAAATATTCTTTTTTTTTTATTCCAAACATTTAAAAATGTAGAAGTCCTTATTCATTTCTACATTTTTTAATGTTTAGGATACAAAACTAGGCCACAGGCCCTGTAGGCTTTAGCACATCATGTAAATGACTAAAAGGAACTAGAGGAGGAGCTACACAGAGAGCAGGGGCTTTCTCACTTCAAAGACTTGCAATATAATCTTTAACTTCAAAAAATGTAATGATTCAACATTCATATTAAATAAGTGTACATATTTTGTGAGTAATTAAAAACATTTTTTAGAGAAAGTAAACCCATTTCCTTTCCCCCACCAATCCTATCCTCTACACATCCTCTCTATTTCAGTGAGATACCCAGTTGCCCAGTCCTTCAACTACATAGTATCTTTGATTCCCTTCTCTCTTTTGACCCTCTCATCCAATCAATCATTTGCTTCTACTATTTCTTCCTTTTATATAACTGACCAAGGTATCTATAATGCACTACACACTGATCTCGGCTACCATCATCACAAGCTTAGATTACTGTAATAGCCTTTTCACTGGTTGACACACTTTTATGCCTGCAAAGTTTCTGTTGAGAAATCAGCTGACAGTCCAATGCTCCCTTATAGGTAACTAACTGCTTTTCTCTTGCTGCTTTTAAGATTCTTTGTTTTTAACCTTTGGCATTTGAATTATGATTTGTCTTGGTGTGGGCCTCTTTTGGTTCATCTTGTCCAGGACTTTTGTGCTTCCTGGACATGTAACTCTATTTCTTTCACCTGGTAGGGGAAGTTTTCTGTCATTATTTTTTCAAGTATTTTTTAATTTCTTGCTCCCTCTCTTCTCCTTTGGCACCCCATGATGCAAATGTTAGTACACTTGAAGTTGACCCAAAGGCTCAAACTTAGTGAAATCTTCAAGGAACTTAGTGAGAACATCAGTGACATAAAAAAGGACCAGTCAGAAATGAAGGCTACGCTAACTGAAATGAAAAATAATTTACAAGGAATCAACGAGAATCAAGTCAGTGATTTGGAATATGAAGAAGTAAAAAAACTCCCCATCAGAACAGCAAAAAGAAAAATGAATTAAAAAATATGAAGACAGTCCATTTTCTTCATTGCAGTTGGAGTTTTTATCTTTTTCTACCTCAAAAGTAATCATATTAACATTTCCATAGATGCCAATGGCTTTCTACTGTTTTCAGGATAAAAATGGAAAGTCCTTATCATGGTTGGCAAGGTCTCTTCACAAATAAGCTCTTTCCTAACATCATCCTTACCTTGCACTCTATTGAATGAAACAAAGTTACTAAAAAGTGGGAAATAATGGAGCTCCAGCAGCTTCTAGCCCATTCACAGAGGTACACATTCCCCAAGGGAATGAGGAAGGTGAAGGAGCTACCATTTCTGTCCAAGATACAAAAACACCAAGAAGAAATATTCCTAATAGCCCCCCACCCCGCTGCAAAGAAGAGGGTAGTACTGGGTGGGAATGATGGAAGGTTATGGCAGCATCAAGTCCTTGAGGGATTTTTTCTAGGTTCATAATAGTCTAGTGACATTAATTTTCTTCATTTATAAAATAAGAATGAACACCGATTGTCGAGTTCCAAGTTGGCATACGCATTTTGGGATCACAGATGAGGGGTCTCCCGTAATTAAAAGATATGCTGAAATTACTCCATGAAATCAGGATATTGCTAAGGAACAGAAACAAAGAGCTGCCTTGTTATTTGTGTTCTCTCTGGAATTGTTAACTTTTTATGTTATTTCCTCTGGCTTGACCAACTGTAAATATTTAGCTCTTGTGCTAACAAAGAACAAACAGCAAGTCTGAGAAGCTACTAATGGGAAGTGAGAATAAACCTCAAGTGATAGATAAAATAAATAAGGAATTCTAAAGACCTGTGACTAAGAACAGAACATGATCCAGTGAACACAGCCCAGAAGTACAGGGAAGGGATGGGACATTCTTCCTAGTGAGTGGAAAACTTGATCTGCTCTGTGGTCTCAATATTTAATTGACTCTTCTTGTTTAAAGGAAGTGTGAATATGTGCATCCATGGAGTGCAGGAGAAAGAATTTGTTTGGAAACTGACTAAGGCAAAAATTATTATATAGGTGAAGGCATAAAGCCCCCGATCTGACCACCAGGACCCTCACAACAATGAGCCCTCCTGCCTTGCACACCATTCTAGACACTCTCTGAATCATACTGTATGCTCCAGAAACACTAAATTGCCTATATTTCCACAACACTAATCCTATAATGCCTGGTGGGTACCTTCCTCCTTTCTTACTTTTTTTTTAACACTTTATCTCAGACTCTTCCATAATAAACGAGGGAATCCATCTCATCTGCCTTCAGCACAACCTGCATGGGCATCCTTATTATTGTACTTTGGACACTCATTTCACAAATACTTAAATATTTATTCTACGTCTGGCCAGGTTCTAGGCTATGGGTATTCAATACCTCCATTGAATTTATAAGAATTCAATGTCTCCATGTCTTTACAGAGTCAGCTCCTTGCAGGTAAACACTTTGCATCTTTGTTTATGTAGTAGGAACTCAATACTGTTCACTGAATGAAGAAGCAGATTAAGGAATGAAAGAAGAGATATGCATAGACATCTTATTTTGATCTTGTTGTTTTAAGAGCATCTCCCTGGATGCTCTTAAGGAATCTCCCTGGAGCTTAATAAAAAAAAAGATTCTTCCTTGAACCTCAAATAATTATTTATTACTGCAAAGGACAGACAGACCTTGTTAGAAACACTGTTTCACATACAATAGAACAATTCCATTTAGATATAGAAGTCAGAATAAAATCAAGCCCTGATGCAAGTCTCCAGATTACAGGATAGTACTCAGTCTTGCCTGACAATGAATACCTAGAATGAAAAGACACTTATTTAGATTCTTGTTTGAATATCTAAATAATGGTTCTAAGTGATCCTTTGACCATGGTGATATTCATACAGAATAATATGACATCCTCCACCTACATTGCCTTTCTAAGAAACCTAATATGTATATGATTATCAAGTTATCCTTAATTAATTCTCCACAGTCTACTCTAAGAAAGTTGATTATAAATAAAAGCCATAATACAGATGGTTAAGTAAAACATAGAAAAAAATTATGGGAGAGATGGGCATTGGTGCCTCAGCTCCATGTACAGAATCATGTACTAAATAAATAAAAAATTCTCCATTATCTATGTATCTCAGCAAGGAATAATCTTTAATGACTAGGAGAGTCCAAATGCCTGATTAGATCTATGTGGGGATTAGTTCATTAATGCCAGGGCTAACAGACTTAACTCTGCTCTGAAAAACCTAGTTTGCTAATAATAAGAGATCTTTAGAAACAATGAAAACAACAAGGCATCTTGATGAAAATTGTACAGAGAATTTTATACCCAGTATTCATGTTATTGAGACATAAACGCATCTGATAAATGAGAAAGGAATGATAACTAAAACTATATTATAATAATAGATATGTGTTTCTCAAAATGAAGATTTTAAGAATAAAAAATAATTTTAAATTTAACTTTTGAATATTTAGTATGAAAGTTCATTTGGGAAGAAGGCACTGACAATGCCTTAATCAAGGTTCTGTGCTCCCCTCTATCTAGGAAAGGGATCCATTACTCACCATGGAACTTTGGAGAGAAGCAGCAGAAAGGACACAGGGATCAACATACAGTCTAATCAGCCAATCCAAATTTAACCAAATTTTTGTACTATTTTTAAAAAATGAATTATACTTTTAGATATTCTATGGATATACTCATGATGGATAAAATCAGAAATAACTTTTACTGATCATCTCCTAAACATGGCAGGGGAAATTTTCCAGGTTTTAGCTTTAATTTGTCTTTGAATCCAAAATATAAACACTAAAATATAAATACTCAGGCTGAAAAAAAAACACAAAGAAATTCATAAAGAAGCCACAAATTCCTGACTCTATGTTCTAATTATTTTACCAGTAGCATAAGAACATGTGAATACCAAGGATCACTTAACAGCAGCTCAAATCAAGTTTTGGTGGCCCATCAAATGGCAAAAAATCCTGCAACCGTGATTCTTTTTACTTCTATAAGTGGATTCTAGATCCAGGCTTCACTTGATTCTTGCTGTGATGGAGTGCAGGTTACTTAGCCTCTCAAAGACCGTTTCCTTTTCTACAAATGATGATAACAATAGTGCATTGAATCTTTGTAGGCATTAACAGAGATAATATATGCAAAATTCTCAGTAAAGAACCTGAATTAGAAAGCTCCTGCAAAACATTAATAAAATGCTTAAGATGTCTGTTAATAATACTGAATTTTTTTTTAAAAAAAAAAAAAGCTCACTTCACCCTCATAAATCAGAATCTCATTTTTTTTTTAATGTAATGGCAGTAAAACCTTAAATTTCAGCAAGTTAAAAAATAAACTGGGGTGGTGGGGGTCAATGGGGGGGATAAGGCCACATTGTAATATCTTAACTAATAAAGAATAAAAATAAATAAAAATAAATAAACTGGGCCAGCACCTAATAGAAACTATCCCTTTCCAAGTACAGATTGTTAAAGGAAAAATAAGCACTGAATCAAATAGGAAGAGGGGATTTCTCTATATCTGTCCATCACATTTTTACCTCAATGCAACCTGAACTGTCTTTGAGAAACGAACGTTTGTGATCATGGAAAAACATTTGAGGGGAATTAGGAAAACTGGATTATAGTTATCATGCCAGGTCTACTCCTGTCAACGGGCCATTTCTGCTGCTTCTTAATGTGAACAAAAGATGGTTTGTAATGGATAATAAAAATGCAACTTGGCAGTAAAACCTTATTCTAGCTTCACTAATGATTGTAGAAGCTTCTAATAGCTTACTACTCAGAATAACTGAAAAGTAATTTTTTGACTGTAATATTTCTGAATGACAACTCATATGGTCTCAGAGGGACAGGGAGTATGTGGAGTTTTTAGGTCAAGGAACCTTACAAAGAAATTCTGGACTAGGGGACACAAACTGGGGTTCTAAATACAGCATCTCTGAGTGCTGTTCAGTGAAAGAAGCGCATCAGAGGCAATGGAGGAGTCATTCCAAACCAGCCACCACATGCAGATAGCTTAATATTTTTTTTAAAGTTTTATCTATATTTATTGATTTCAGAGAAGAAGGGAGAGAGAGAGATAGAAACATCAGTGATGGGAGAATTATTGGTTGGACTCCTCTTACACACTCCGTACTGGGGATCAGGTCCAGAGCCTCAGGCATGTGCCTCAACCAGGAATCAAACTGTGACCTGCTGGTTCAAAGGTGAATCTCAAACACTGAGCCACAGTGACTGGGCAGATAGCTTAATCTTATGTTTATTTTAGAAAGATCTAATACAGCCTACACAACAGAATTCCAAAAATCAAACAAAGTATCTAGTTCAGTCATAAAGCCAAGAAGACTCCTTGAAAGACCTTATATTATCTTGTATTAGGTTAACATGATTACCAAAACACTACCTGTTCAGATTCTGTTAGACCATATTTCTATTACTTTTCTTCAACTCTCCTTCCCTCCCTGCCAACTTTGCCCATGAAAACGTATTTCCTCTCACTCTGACCCCAATGGAGATGAAGAAAAACAAATTTTTCATGGAGGGTTCCTTATATAACCATTCACACCCATTTTAAATCGGAGTTTAGCAAATACTAACATTTATTTATTTTTAACATGTCTTTCCTTTTTCTTTAAATACTTATTGTTGAAAGTATTACATATGTCCCCAATTTTTCCCCATTGATCCCTTCTAGCCCGCCCCTCTCCCCCTGTCCCAGGCCCTCACTACCCCATTGTCTGTGGCCATGGGTTAAGCATATATTCATACATGGTCTTTGGTTGATCTCTTCCCACCCCCTCCCCACACACCTCTACCTTCCCTCTGAGATTCCACAGACTGTTCCATCTTTCTATATCTCTGGATCTATTTTGTTCATCAATTTATTTTGTTCATTAGATTCCACATATGAATGAGCTCGTGATACTTGTCTTTCTTTCCTTCCTTTCTCCCTTCCTTCCATTTACTGAATGTCTGCTGTGTCCATGACAATATGCTGGTGCTAGTAAAGACAAATAAGACTCCATTAACAAGTTCACAATCCAGATTGGGAGACATTCATTTCAAAGTCACATGGTTGGTGTTCAATAGATTATATAGTGTAGGATGGTGAAAATACCAAGGATGAAGGAGGCAATAATTCACTGTGCAGAAGGATGAAAGAGCCAGTGAAGAGTACACAGAGTCTTGAAAGAATGAAACATCTTTAATGCTACGCTGAATTCTTGCTCCCTTTGAAAACAGCAGAACTGACTTAGATGTGTCCAACATTAGATTCTGTCTAGAACTGTAGTCCGTGTTTAGCATGCACATCACAGAGAAACGATCCTTAACAGCCTGAGTAGGACAGCATTAGGAGGAAATACTCTTCATCTATAGCTTTCCATTATAGAAAATGAGCTTATACGCACTCAGGTAACTACTCCAAAAGATAATGGTATTACACTCACTATTACCTAAACACAGACTGGGTATGAAAGGGGGAAAAAATCCTACTAACCCAGAGAACTTTATATTGTAGTTTTCCCATTTTTCTAATACTCTCTACACTCTAACTTTTCTCCATAAGGAAATATAATTGAAATAACAAGTAGGCTTATTATAACAGAAGCCTATTATAACAGAAGTCTGTTCCTACAAACTCACAAAGACTAAATGATAGTCATATGAAGAGTTGGTGTAGTTTGTAAAAATAAGTTACATATGTTGAGATGAAAGATTCAATAAAATCCTATTGTTTCCAACTATAAAAGAATATGCTGAGTTCAAGATTTAGTGAGATGAAAGCATCAAATTCTGTACTTGTACATTTTTTTCCAAATATGACTACCAAAAATACTAGTCATATTTATAAATGTGTGTGTAATGAACTGCATATCATACACATAAAATAGGGAAAATATTAAAAGGAAATTATTATGTTGCCTGTCAGAAGCAAAACGTAAAATTCAAAGCTTTGCATTAAACTTTTATGAGACCTTCTGTCTTAAAGAAGAGGCATTTTAAAGGATTCGCTGTAAAAATATATTGCTCTGGTTATATCATAGTTATGGCATGTTTGTGAGGATGGATTAATTTTTCAATTAAATGGACCTTGGAAATTAGAAAGCAGTACATTTCCCCTGTCTTCATCACCACTCAACACCTGTTGACAACAACAACAAATAATTTCATTTTTACATTTTATTGGAAATCATATGTTGTATACCCTCAAAAAGTATATTTTGATAAAATTTTTTAAAATTATAAAACTTCAATAGGTAGATTCACTAATAAATGTTTATAGTTATCTAAAAGAATTTTGAAAATCTAAAAAATAACACTGAAGTAGTGAATTATGTGTATGTGATCACTGAATGAAAATGAAATCCCACAGTAACTTCCAAGTACATATAATGATTCCTGCTATTCTAAGCAGTTTCTATTTTCCTGAAGCTGTGCTTTATAGCATTGTTACTATTATTTAGCTGCCTAGATCAAACATCACTGATACATTCTTAATCTTCAGAATAAAGTTCAAATTCCTTAGATTTTTATTATTAAAATTATTAAGACTACTCACATTTTAAGTCCAATCAAAAGTCCTAGCTATCCATCCCACCATCTCTCCTTTTTAACTCCTTGTACCCAGTACCTGAAAATATTGTTTTAACATCAGTAATCTCAGCCTAGTATATCCTTGATCTCCTTCCTTCTACCACTGAAATATTGTGTCCCCATTTAAAAAATATGTGTTGTACCCCCAAGTTTGGCTTCCATTAAGTATGTTGTCAATCTGCCTGTATCCCTGGAAAGATTGTATATTCCCTAAAGACCAAAAGTATTAGCCTCTTTGTTATCCACTGACAAACACTGTGCTTTGCACCTAGTAGGTGCTTAACAAATCTGTTTAAAAGAATTCAGTGAGAATGTATTACCTACTTAACCTTGTTAATCTAGCCAGACTCCTTGTTCAGCTACTTATTTTGCTATCATTTGTTCAATCAACTTCTCAAAATACTCCTAATGAAGGCAAAGGCCAGACAGAAAAATAATATTCATAATGATTTATTTATAGAAATAATTCTGAAATATGATTCACATAATTAACCTTTTTAAACATCTGATAAAATCCTTAAAGAGTTTATCATTATTAAAATTGATTTTTGTAGCATTGGCTGTTCTATATAATATATTTATGGAAGAAAAAAAGGCAAGTAATCTAATAATAAACAATTGAACTGTAAGAAGATTGTGAATAGGAGTTAGGTTCTCTGAGTAGCAAGCACTGTTTAAATATTGTTCTTTAAGCTATAAATAAACAGATGTTAATATAAAGGCCTCCACTTGTTTTCCAGAAAGCTCTTAAAGCAATTTTCAAAGAGCACACACACAAATGATATAGTGGCTGAAATTGAAATGCTAATACAATATTACACATCAGTCTCTAGTTTCTACATAGCCATAGTTAGGGGATCAAGAATCAGTAGGCTTTATTGACTATCTTCAATTATATATATATATATATATATGGCAAATAAATGTCCAAAAAGAAAAGGTCAAAAGGTCATACTTTGGTAACTCAAAGATTGTCTTAATGAGCCATGGTTTTCCCAGAAAAGGAGCTTGCATCTAGTACATCTATAATATATTTGGGGATAAATATGATATAGACAATCACAGCAATCACTGAGCATATCCACCCTGTAAGATACTGAAACACAGTGCTATAAGCTCTTGACAATGTGGATAATAAAGAAATGTGTTTTTGTAAGACTCATGTTTCTTTGAAACTTTTTTTGTGTAGTTTACAGTGGGGGTTGGGGAGGATATGGTTGTTGGTAGAGAGAGAAGGATGATAGAAAAATATATAAACAGATTGTCATCCTAAGGAATATTCATTTATCCCAGTTTCACATGTAATCTTCAAAACACACAAAATGTCTTAAATCAAAGTCTTTTCCATTTCCACTGCGCACCACCCTGGCTTGGGATCTCATCACTCCAGCCCAGTATTGCTGCAATAGCAATTTAACGGGCTTCCTTTCTTACCGTCTTCTTTGCTCCCATTCCACCTGCAAGATTCATTCCAGATGCTGCTAGAATAATCTTTCTAAAGTCCTTTTCATTGTGTCTTTCCTCTGCTTAGGAATCTCTGGTGGGTCGTTTTCACTCCTCAAATAAAATGTACTCTTCTCAGGCTGGATATCAGCGCCCTCCATTAATCTTTCCCTTCTCTCCCAATAAGGAAGAACCTCTCTTCTAATCTCTAAAATCAAGCGGAGTTCACGTTGTTACTACTCACTCCACTCTTTCTGCTCGAACGTTCACAATTTCCTGTTTAAAATTTAGGTTATTCCATTCAGCGGAGTCTGCAATTAGCCATCTTTGAGTTATTCTATCATTCCTGAGAATCCCAGAGGAAATGTTTCCAATTTCCAATGCCCATTACTGGTCTCTACTGGTTTCCTAAAATATGCCTCCCTGCTCTCTACCTAGCCCTTCAGTCAAACTGGGAGCTCCCCAGGCCAGGTGAACGATCTATGTTTGATACCCTACCTATTATCTGGCAGAAACCTGGGTGCTTAGCACAGACCAATTGAGGAATAAATGGTTTCTGCTTTGCCTTTTCTATCCCACTTGGTTCAACTTCCCTTGCAAGAAAAATGTTTACTTAGAATAGTCATAAAAATAAAGATAACAATGTTTTATAAACCAAAACACCCTGGCCGGTGAAGCTCAGTGGTTGAGCTCCGACCTATGAACCAGGAGGTCACAGTTCCATTCCAGTCAGGGCACATGCAGGAAGCAGCCAATCAATGATTCTCTCTCATTCATGTTTCTAACTCTCTCCTTCTCCCTTACTCTCAGAAATCAATAAAAAATATTAATAAAACAATGATTTAAAAACCAAAACAGACCAGCTGGTGAGGCTCAGTGGTTAAGCGTAGACATATGAACCAGGAGGTTATGGTTTGATTCCAGGTCAGGGCACATGCCCAGATTGCAGGCTTGATCCCCAATAACAGATGTGCAGGAGGCAGTGGATCAATGATTCTTTCATCATTGATGTTCCCATGTCTCCCTCTCCCTTACCCTCTGAAATCAATTTGGAAAAAAAAAACAAAAACAATAAAACTCATAGATAAAGTGTGTTTCTAAGTGTTTCTCCACTAAGGCCTCTCTGTACAAGCGACCAAGCAGCAGAGACTCAGGTGGTAACAAAACCCAGACTGGGACAGGGAATTCTAGGAAGCATAAAAGTATTCAAGCAGTTGAAGACACAACATCTGTTAAGAAGACCCTGACAATCAGAAGTGGAATATGAGAAAGCTTTTACTTTGAAACTCCTTGGCCTTAGGCTCCAGGGATCATCTGGCCATACAGGGCCTGGATTATTTGTTTATTGACTCACTCATTGCCTGAGCCAACACCAGTTATACTACACAGCAAAATACATAAAATAATGTGTGGCTGCTGTTCACTGACTTGCCACACACTGAACACTCCTAAAGCATTCACTTATAAAATATATACAATTAATCTTTCAATTGTGTTGTGTCATGATCATGATTTTGGAGATGATGAAACTAAGACTTAGAAGAGGTTAAATAACTCTCCGAAGGACACACAACTAGGACATGGTAGAGAGAAGGTGCCAATCAGGTATATACTATGAGAAAGTCCTTAAACTCTATACCAAGCCTTATATAAAATATATTTCATATCTGAATCCTGAACTGGTAGTCAACCTACTCTAAACTTCTTTAACACATTTTGTGCAGTTCTGTTCAGAACATAACCCTTTTCTATATTAATCTGTAAATGTGCCATCATCCCTAATAGGTAGGCAGCACATTTTTGGAGGACAAAAGATTTTTTCATGGTTATCAACTGTTCAGATCACAGTACACAAAGAAAGTCTAAATACATGGCAGGGATATATGGTTTCGTGTTTACACAGGCATGCAGAAGTGCAACATTCAGGTCTTTCAACCCTCTATCTATACACTGGACCTTCAAAAACTATACCCAGCATTTCTATTCCTTTCCCGTTAACCCTAACATTCTAATGCCTGGTATTGCTTGTCAGACCATTTAACCATCTTTTAAAAAATGTTAAACATATATCAATTTGGATTTTAGTGTAGCTATCATATGGTGGTGGGAGGGTACACCATGTACTCAGTGTGGTCTGGGGAGAGCATTACATAGCACAAGAAAATGCCTGATTTCTTGTCCTAAGAGCTATAAATATAGTCCAAAGCCTGGCTCTTCACTTTTCCCATTGACAGTTGATGTGCACATGGTTTCCATGTCTTATTTAAAATGACATTTTCCTTCCATATGTATTCCACACTCTTCTGCCTTTCAAGTTCATTTCCTTGATTGTTGGGGCTTAAGACCTCCATTCTATTTTTGATATGGAATTGACATAGTCAACTGCTGGCTTCTATGTTATATACATGCAAATCTCTTTAACTAGACTTGTCCCTGGGGATTTACTTAAGCAACACACTGTGCATTACAGTCAAACGTGTAGCCAAGGCTCCTTTGGGAGTGTGATCAGCCCAGGAGGTGGCTTTCTGGGAACACCAAGGGCAGGTGTTAGGGGTGGGCCAGTAAATCTAGATCCTGGAGGCATCACCCTGTCTGTGTCCATCTTTCTACAAAGCCAGATGGTGTCTGCAATCCAGAAAGGAAGTCTGTTAGCTGAAAAGTTCCCTATCTGATCTTTGCATCTGCCTTGCACCACAAAGTCACTTCATTTCAATTGTCCCAAGTCGTACCTCCATTCACTACTGGGCTTGTGAGATGAAGGAATTAATACAATTACTGCAGAATGAAGAGCCTTCCAATATTATTGGCTACCTTGTGTTACCAAGCTGCTCCCAAATCCTTACTTAAGATGCCTAGGGGAGAAGTTCTATTTTGTTTTGTTTTGTTCCTCTTCACGTTGGGAAGTGTTTATAGTACATAAAATGGAATGTTTCTGCTATTTGGGGCAACACTAAGACTTACCCTTCTGGTATCTGTTTACCAAGGTTGCTGGAAGTGTTAAACATAGCAAACCAACCAAATTAAACAAAACCAATAAACAAACAAACAAACAAAACACTGAAGTGCCATTTGAAGCAAAATTGATAAGATGCTAACCTATATTTATTAACATCTTACCTTACATGTGTCATTGATTTATAAACAACCCTTTAGTTTCAATAAATCCCTATGGGAGAAACTGATTGTAGCCATCAAACCTATCAGGGAAATCAGAGCTAGGGATAAACTGTGTTATCTACAACCTCAAAAGGCAAAGACTCAGACCACAGGAAGATTACGTGCCAGTCACTTTCACTCCCAGAACAATACATATTAATAGGATCAAGCTAAATAAAGAATCCTGTGCTGGTTTCTTCTCCCCAGATACTCCTGGCCCACAATCTATTTTTGCTAATTTGTTTACCCTTTTTAACTCTAAATAAGTGTCTTATCTGTCTGGACTCAACAGTCTGGTCTTTCTTTACAACGCCTCTCCCTCATAAAAGGCAGTGTTGTATACCGACCACCACTCCCACCTCCAATTATAGGCACATTATTCTTTAAGATGTGTTTTCATCTAGTTCTCCAAACCTAAGGTTCCTCTCAGAAGATTGGGAAGCTTCCGGCATAATATCAAGTTATATAGACCATGCCATATTGAAACTGAGCAGAAACAATATAAGGCCGTTTGCCATTTCTGCAGGATGTGCCCTTATGTTTGTGGGTTGTGGTTCTATGAAAATAGACACATGGACAAAGACAAAGCCAGCAGAGATATGACATCTGGATGCCAATCCAAGAGCCAGGGCAGTCCTTGCATGCCAGACAGTAATATCAGAGTAAGAAAGAAACATGTTTTGGACCTCTTCCATTAAACCTGTAGCTTTACATAATACATATTACTCCAACTGAGGCACAGTAACCAGCCTAAGGTCATTTGACTAGGAACCCAACTCAACTACTATTGTCTATATAAAATACTAATTTACTACATCAGTTTGAATCTCTCTCTCTGGGTGACACTTTCTATGATATTCCTGCCATTAGTTTAACATTAAATCACATATTCTTTTGTACTGTTTCACGTCTCATATCTGCCACATCAATAAGATATAAGGCAAAGACCATGTTATGATTATGTCCATCACCCCTGTCCCCTGGAAAACCCACCATAGCCCAGCAGTGCCTGGAAAAATCTCTCCGTCTCTAGCTCTTTCTCTGTCTCTCTCCTTTAATTAATACTATTATTTTGATAGAGTCTCCACTTCTATATCTTAAATAAAATTTGCTATAGCCCAACCAACATGGCTCAGTGGTTGAGCGATGACCTATAAACTGGGAGGTAACAGTTTGATTTCTGGTGGGGCACATGCCAGGGATGTGTGCTTGATCTCCCCAGGGAGGGGGGGGTGGCAGGGGGGGGGAGCATGCAGGAGGTAGCCAATCAATGATTCTCTCTCATTGATGCTTCTCTCTCTCTCTCTCTCTCTCTCTCTCTCTCTCTCTCTCTCCCTCTCCCTTCCTCTCTGAATTCAATTAAAATATATATTTTTAAATTGCTATAAATGTGCTGATGATTGAGAAATGTATAGCTACACATTTATAGCACTACATTTTTCATGGTACATCACAATTTCAAATATATCAGCTATTCAATATTCAAAAATTACCTAAATTTTAATGTCACATTAGCTGATTGCTGGTATAGATCTACATAAATTTAGAAAAGTTTCTCATGGCTCTCCATGGATTGTATAACAAATATAGGTATATCTTAAGCGGAAAAAAAATCCAATTTCCAAATATAAGCTCTGAGTTTTGTTTGTTTACTACCAAAGTCTCCAACAAAGCTCTCTTTGTCTTTGTACTCTTACTCTGAGAAAGTCAACAATGCTCTTTGGGTTGCAGATTAGTTAAAAAGAAATTTTAATGAGAATAAGGGAGATAAATATCTTTAATTTTCTACCTCATTTTGTCTTCACAAAATATAGGCAAGCTGCGCTTTACTTTTATTTACTGTTTGTTCCAGCTAGGTAGTAAATTAATACATACTTTAGCAAGGAAGTTATTTGAGATATTCAGACTGCCAGCCTACTTTAAACCACACATTCTTGGAGCTTCATTCCCTAGAAGCACATCTTAAAATGTGCAAAGGAAGACTGCACCTTTGAAGATATTGTTTTCATAGAGCATTACACAAAACTACCAAACTTCCAAATCATTTATCCGGACGCCTGCCATTCTTGTTTATCCTTCCTCAACAGCCCTCCATGGCCCAGTTCAAATATCACCTCCTCTTAATAGGCTGACACTCTATTTTCTGTGATGCTAATACATTTAACTTATAACTTTATTATGGATCCTCCAACAATTTGGCTGGAAACATTGGCATGCATGGATCTATCAATAATTCTTACCTGCTGCTGCCACCCCTCCCCATGTTCCATGTTCACACAGTAGACTTTGGACTTTCTAAAGGCAGTACTTGTATATAATTCACTGCATGTAATTTGTCCTTATTAAAGCTTGGCATGGTGTGATCAATACTAGTAAGTATTAGTTAAATTAAATTTGGGAAAACATCTTGTGTCCCATTCTGAATCAATCTGATTATATATCTCATCTAAGGATTCTGTATTTGATAGTGGTATCCAGTGATATACATAAGAGTACAGCTTTCTGTATAACCTTCTAAAAGCACATTTTGGGTGAAAAGAACACTGAACTTCACGGGACCCCTGTGGTACATTAAACAGATTAGAAAAAACGATGTGTGACTATCTCTTCTTCAGCCATTATTAGCATCGCAATATCATTAACATCATTCATTTGAGAAAAAAAGTTTAACACATCTTAATTTCCTGAATAAAGCAACCCTGTTTTCTAGGGTAAATGCTTAACCCCTTCCCCGGCAGAAACGTGTATACTCGTTTTCACAAAATGTTCTTTTTCAGTCGTCGACGAGTATACTAAGAAAATATGGTAAAAAAAATATGGTTTATAGGAAGACGAGTTACAAACTGTTTTCATAACCAGCATCAAAAATACTATATAGAACCAAAATAAAAAAATTAGTCTGAAAAAGAAACGTTTTTAACAAAAAAATTATTGGGGAAGGGGTTAAAAAAAATCTTCCTAGAATTATTCTCAAAGCCAACACTGGCCATCCTTTTCTTCATTCCAAATCCTTAACAGCCAGAATCATAGCATATACTTTTATCCTTCTCAGATAATTCCTCAGAGATGGCTTTCATAAAGTGTACATAAAGTTTTAAGACTTTAAGAATGTGTTTTGTGTATTTGATGAAAAAAAAATGCAGATGGATTTTTTCAATTGAGTTGGATTTTTCCTCCTGATAGGACTTTAGCTAATTTTCACCTATCTTTCATTTATCATGCCATCTGCATAAAGCTATGTCTTCCATCTTAATTTGCTTAACTTTTTAATATATAGATAGAATCTTTAAATATTTAACATCTTAGTTGTTGAAGTTGAAAAGTGCCTAAGGACTTTATGAAGACCTGATATAGCCAAATTTTATATTTCCACTACATTTTATACATAAACTAGAGGCCCAGTCCATGAATTCATACACTAGTGGGGTCCAGCTGGTCCGCATGATGGGGGCCATTGAGGACAGCCAGGCTGAGGGGCCATGGGAGCTCCAGTCATTCCACTGTTTGGTCAATTTGCATATTACCCTTTTATTATATAGGATGAGTTCTTTCTGATAAAGAACCTCTCCTCCCAATCTGGCTTAAAATAGACATTAATTCATTAAGGGTATATATAAATTATGCGTTCATAGAATTTTGACTCCATGGTTAACAGAAATGCTCATGACAAATGTTATGTTAGCATACTAATTACAAATGCGTTTAATCTTGCATTAAAAATATTAATACCTTGAGATCATGATAGTTAAAATACCACTTGCTTTATAAAAATACCAACAAATTTTCCTGGATTTAGTATAGTATTACAATACTAAAGCTAGTTCTTTCTTGTTAAATAGCAAATAAAGAAATAAATAAATAAACAAACAAATAAAATCTAAAGACTCATATTATACCCAAAACACTTACTGGTAGAAGTTT
>NW_006294998.1:3798693-3799923 GCF_000327345.1 Myotis davidii | reverse complement strand
TAGAATCTTTAAATATTTAACATCTTAGTTGTTGAAGTTGAAAAGTGCCTAAGGACTTTATGAAGACCTGATATAGCCAAATTTTATATTCCCACTACATTTTATACATAAACTAGAGGCCCAGTCCATGAATTCATACACTAGTGGGGTCCAGCTGGTCCGCATGATGGGGGCCATTGAGGACAGCCAGGCTGAGGGGCCATGGGAGCTCCAGTCATTCCACTGTTTGGTCAATTTGCATATTACCCTTTTATTATATAGGATGAGTTCTTTCTGATAAAGAACCTCTCCTCCCAATCTGGCTTAAAATAGACATTAATTCATTAAGGGTATATATAAATTATGCGTTGCATAGAATTTGACTCCATGGTTAACAGAAATGCTCATGACAAATGTTATGTTAGCATACTAATTACAAATGCGTTTAATCTTGCATTAAAAATATTAATACCTTGAGATCATGATAGTTAAAATACCACTTGCTTTATAAAAATACCAACAAATTTTCCTGGATTTAGTATAGTATTACAATACTAAAGCTAGTTCTTTCTTGTTAAATAGCAAATAAATAAATAAATAAATAAATAAATAAACAAATAAAATCTAAAGACTTATATTATACCCAAAACACTTACTGGTAGAAGTTCCTAACACAGAATTCTAGAGATACATCTAATCTTAATTTTCTCACTATCAGCTTTTTAATTTCTGTATGTGGGATGACCTGAGTGTTATCAGCTGAATTTGTTTAATTGCTGGAACAGGGGAAAAAAATGTTCCTTCTCAAAACCATTTTATGATGAAACCAAACTAGTTCCTCCTTAGTTTCAAGAGCAAAATAGACTGGTGATTATACAGCTCCATCTCCCAGCTGAGTCTCCTTTGCCAATTCGGGCTGTATGTTATTCATTTTAGCTGCTCACCCTATCTGCTCCAGGACAAGGCTCAGGACACATCCATCTATACCGCCACCATTTTGTCTCTCTATCTATACAACTCTTTTATAAAAACACTAGAGGCCTGGTGCATGAAATTCATGCACAGGGGGTGGGGTCCCTAGCCCAACCTGCACCCTCTGCAATCCAGAAGCTGTCAGGGGATGTCCTACTGATGCCTGAGGCCCACTCCCCATGGTTCTCTGCTCTCTGTGGGGCCTGGCTGCTTGGCCCCACTGTCTTCTGTCTGCGGGGCATAGGGGCTCTGCCACCACTGCCACGCAAATGAATCTGC
>NW_006294998.1:3787103-3798511 GCF_000327345.1 Myotis davidii | reverse complement strand
GAAGCTTCGCTGTCACTGCCTCACGAAGGAAGCGACCATGGGGGCACAACCCCAGCCCACAGGCCCGCATTGTGTCTGCTGGGCTGGGGACATGCCCCAAGGTGTGTAGCGACCGCTGGGAGCATGCCCCTAGCCCAGCAGTCCCACATTGTGTCCGCTCGGTGAGGGGCATGCCCAGAGCCGCACGGCAGTGGCTGGGGGCATGCTCCTAGCCCAGCAGGCCTGTGTTGTGTCCGCAGCCCTCCCTTCCCCTGTAGCCTGGGCGTGGGATGCTGGCATTGTCGCCCTGGCACCATCGTCCTGCCCCTGGCTGCTCAGCACCTCATATACGAAGCTTCGCTGTCACTGCCTCACGAAGGAAGCCATCATGGGGGCACAACCCCAGCCCACAGGCCTGCATTGTGTCTGCTGGGCTGGGGACATGCCCCGAGCCGCGTGGCGGCCGCTGGGAGCACACCCCTAGCCCAGCAGCCCCACATTGTGTCCGCTCGGTGAGGGGCATGCCCAGAGCCGCACGGCAGTGGCTGGGGGCATGCTCCTAGCCCAGCAGGCCTGTGTTGTGTCCGCAGCCCTCCCTTCCCCTGTAGCCTGGGCGTGGGACGCTGGCATTGTCGCCCTGGCACCATCGTCCTGCCCCTGGCTGCTCAGCACCTCGTATGCAAATCAAACCACCATCTTTGTTGGGTTAATTTGCATAGTCACTCCTGATTGGCTGGTCGGCATTGTGAAGGTATGGTCAATTTGCATCTTTCTCTTTTATTAGTGTAGATAAAATTATACAAAAAAATGTAAAAGCTCCATAAAAGAAACACTTTGCAGGATTTTCTTGAGACATAAAGAGCAAAGTAGTAGGAATTTGATAGTAATGCTTGATGTTATTATTGGTACAGTCTGCCAAGAACCTTCTGTGCCCAGTTTGGCTGCTCGTCCTGGTTCCTATTCACACCCAGTGCTCAGACTCAGAGCTGCTGGGTCTGCTCCACAAGTTGATCAGTCTGCCTTATCACTCTCCATCTGCTACCTGCTATACCATCTCTTCCCAAATATGCTTTCTACTAATGGAACTTCCCCAGTCACTTCCTCTTTGCTTTCTTCCCACACAGATCAGAGAGTGAATTTTACAAATGTTACAATGTCACCTTCTATCCCCTTAAGCAATTTCCTAACTTCTTTTCTTTCACTTTTCACATTTAGGACTAAAATTATACTGATAGAGCATAATAATAGTAAAGATAAAAATGAACTCTTTAAACCTAATTATATATTTCACCTCTGCCTCTTACTTTGCATTACGAAAAATAAATCTAAAAGATTAAAAAATTGTATCATCTAATGTATGACATGTGACCAAAAAAAGTATTAATTATGCTTTTATCAGTTATATGACTCACATTATCATTATTATTATTATTATTTGCTTATTTTTCTACTACAAGTGATTCCCTTCCCCAAAAGAATTCTTCATGCTACAATCAAGGACTACAGTAAAACTGTCACAGCTTTCTTGCCTGTAGCCTTTGCTCAAAATACACTGGAATAAGGAATATTTATATGTATTAGCAAGCCTGCAATCCAGCATAGCTAAGAAGAAAAAGCATCCCTAACGTTCTCACATACTGATCAAATCCTAAGCCTGAGGATTTGATCCTGCAACTGTTTCCATAGGCAGCCTGGAATTTCTGAGGACATGCAATCTTAGTTCACAGATGTTCATTTCTTTTGTGTGAGCCAGGGCACCTGTGCGTGACAGACAGACTGTCTGTCAGTCCACAGGAGGTGCACTGCCTTGCCCATCTCAAATTTACACTATAACAGAGACCAGAAGAAAACAGAAATATTGAGAATTAAAAAACAAGGCAATTAATTGATTGTTCCTTTTCTTAAAACAGTAACCAACAAAGGGATGGAGACCATCATTCAGAATGCCTAAGGACTACTTTCCTGATGTTCTCCTGAATAACAAATAAGTGTTTTAATCAGCGGCCTAGTTAACCCAATAGCTACATGGGTTGGCAGGTGTCAAGAGACAGGGAGTAAAGGGAAAGACCAAAGCAATTATCAGGTGTTAAGAAAAATAATCAGAAGCCGAAATGTTTGTTCAGTCACTGGACTCTCAGTTAACAAGCCTTCCAGACAGGCTTATTCCTCACCTGTGGTGCCCATTGCTAATCGAAGTACTAATGTCAAGTTCTTATTTTACTGTAAGTAGAAATACTATTCATAGCCTGAGGTGGTGAGGAAATTGATGGAATAAATGAATAAGTCAAAACCTCATAAATGAAAGATTTTTTTTCTTTTGAAGAAACTCTAAGAAACAAAAAGATGATATAAATACGTGTGAGTACTGTAGACCATCAACGATATTAAAATTAGCTTTAGGGGTGTGTCTAGCTTGTTCACTGGCAGAATCAAAAATTTCAGGTCATTTCGGCAAAACCTTAGTCCCCCTCTTTTATCTAGGTAATGGTAGTGCCTGACATTCCAATCAATTCAGCATGGATTTAAGAGCACAGCCACTGTACCAAGGTGGTTAGGTTTAGTTGAAGGATTCAGTGCTGAGCAAAGATACACACTTCAGGCTCAAAGGCTCCTATGCCATAATGACTCACTCTGGTTCCACTAGTAATCAGCAGTGTGACTCTGGGTCTAAGATTTCTTATCTGTAAAATGAGTGAAATGGAATTAGATCTGTGATTTTCAAAATAATAATTTTCTCTCTAGCACGTAAAGTCTTTTGCTATAACTCTGTATGGGGAAGGGCAGGGTACATTCTGAAGAAACACCTGGTAACAGTCCCCTCCCTGTTAGATTCCTCAGGAACCTCAAAAGAACCCTAGACAAACAGCCCAAAATATATGATCTCATGATGATCTAATATAGCCATAGGGATCTCAGGGGCGCTATTCAGAACATACTTAAGAATATAAGTTTTTAAAAAAGGTTAAAAAAAAAAAAGACACAATAACAACAACAACAAAAAAAGACCTCCTCTATTTGTCTCCAAAGCCAGGAAATAAAATATCCACCTCTAGAGTGAACAAGTTTTTAATCTTCAGACGGTGAACATTTCAACAGATGATATTACAGCAGAGAGAATATAGATTTTCATCCCTGAGAGATGGAAAGAAAAGCCGATGCCCATGCTCTTTGGATATATTGCAACAGCAGGAGGCGGATTTCTGTTTGTTTGATGCTCCCAGGCAGGCAGTGAGTTCTCTGTAGTGAGTCCTCACATTAGTAACTGCTCTCTATGAAACTAGCAGGCCCAGTGTTGTTGTTTTTTAAGATCATCCAGGACTAGTTTGCAAAGTCTCACTGACTGGATGATTACACCTTAAGTTACATACTAGAGGCCCAGTGCATGAAATTTGTGCACGGGTAGTGTCCCTAGGCCTGGCCTGTGATCAGGGCCATCTGTGGGGCAACTGGTGGGGTGATCAGGGGCGCCCCTGCTGGCACCCTCCTTGGCCGGCCTGGAACCACCTACTCACCGGCCCCACCCCTGGCCACCACCTGTGCCAATTGCCTCCCTCTGAGGGGCGACTGGCAGGGGGATCAGGGGGACTTCCGCCTTGGCTGGCCTGGGGCCTGCAGGCAGCTCCTGCATTGAGCATTTGCCCCCTTGTGGTCAGTGCGCGCCATGGCAACCAGTCATTCTGCCAGTCATTCTGCCATCGGTCAATTTGCATATTAGGCTTTCATTAGATAGGATTATTGGAATAGTTCACATAGAAATCCTCAGTAGAATTATACATCTATTCAATTGCTACATGCATTCCTTTTTTCCTGATCAAAATAATGGAAATAAAATTTTGACACTTTAAAAAAATGTTAATAAAGTTATCAGAATTTCTCAAAACTAGGATTGCAGAGAATTTAGACCTCACCAATTTTTTTTTTAGTTATGTTTGAGCTAAATTCCATTAGAGCACTGCTAAAGTTATCCTGGTGTGAATAATGATTTTGCAAAAGAAAATTCGTTGCATCTTATTAAAAGTTTTACTCTCAAGGACCATCACATCAAATAAAACGTTTTTAAAAATAAAACGACTATGAATTTGTATGTGTACTTTCTATATAATGTATCAATGAAGTGCACAAAAGATCTGTGTTTCTACTCACTCTGGCTGATCACAACCATCCATGCATTCATTTTTCACTCCTTGAATTGTTGTATGTACCTCTGTCTGTGTCTATTGCTATGCTAGAGGCTAGTGGCACAAACATGAACAGCGTGTCATGCAGAGTTGAAGGCTCTCAAAGCCTTTATTTATTTATAGTTAAAATGTCAATATTATGAAATATTACAGTATGAAATGATAATGCGGTAGTATGAAACTGTTCAGATCAAATAAAATATCACACTTAAAGCATTTTCACATTTCCTAGCCTGTAGGAAGTACTATATAAATAGTTTCTATTATAATAATTTTCATTAGTGCTAACATTATTACTTAATAACAAATAAAAGCCTCTTGGGAGAAGAGATGTAAACATATAACTGTATGGCAATACATTGGGTTAGAAGTGAAGAAGTTTCTGTAACTGAGCCTGGGAGAGGTGGTAAAGAAAGTGATTGGACATTAAATCTTGCCTTAGGAGTAGTCATTCTCCAAGAGGAGAAATCTGAGAAGAAAATCAAAGCAAGCACAGGCTGCAGGGCACCAACACTAAGGCTGGGGAGTAGAGAGCGGGCTGTGACTAGAGCAAAAGCTGTTTATATTTGTGACATTTTGTAAATGTGAGGGTAGGGGAAAGATGAGACACGTAGCAGCGATGTTGTGTGAAGGGCTTTGGATGCTTCACTGAGAAGTTTGGGATGTATTCCACAGGGAGTGGATAGGCTGGAGAGCCCGCTACTCATTCTCCTTGCCTTTGACCCCAGGGCTGAGTCCCAGCTTTGCAACATCTCACTGACTCTGGGATTTGACCACTGGCTGTGTCCCTGAATTGATTTTTTGGTGAAGCTCATTTCATCCTCTGATCCTCGGATTTCTACCATGTGCAGCCCAGACACCAGCTCTCACCTCCCAAGTTCTGCTTTGGACTGTAATTCCTATACACTCATCCCCTGGTATCCACGGGGGATTGGTCCCAGGACCCCCATCATTTATCAAAATCCGAGAATGCTCAAATCCCTGATATAAAATGGTATAGTACAAAACATTCACATACTAAATTGATATATGAAAATATATTCCTTTGCCTGACCAGTGCTGCTCTGCGGTTAAGCATTGACCTATGAATCAAAAGGTCAGGGTTCAATTCCTGGCCAGTGCACCTGCCTGGTTGCCTGCTTGATCCCCAGTGGGGCACATGCAGGAGGCAGTCAACCGATCAATGATTCATTCTCATCATTGATGTTTCCATCTCTCTCTCCTTCTCTCTTCCTCTCTGAAATAAATAAAAATATATTTAAAAAATAAAATATATTCCCTCTATTATGGTTTTAGAATTGCTAAGGTATATCTGCATTGATTTCATTTGAGGCACATATGAAACTGCTCATGCAATCAGGCCCACCAGTTGGGAATAGATTTATCAGAATATGTCTAAGATGTAGCTAAAGCAACCAGTGCCCAGTCAAGCCACAGAGGAAGTTAGGGCAAAAGAAAAAAAATCTCTAATATTGATCTAGCCTCTATTTAAAAGTTTTGTAAGTTATTCATCATAATTTTTGCATTAATTTTTATATTTTGAATATTTCATTAAAATATCATTTCTTTTGATTACTCCTTAAATTTGCACCGAAGATGAGTGCCTCACTGGTTCCACTCTCACTCCAGCTCTGAAAGGGGCAGAGGTATCAAAAACACTGCACACTGGGATCTGGCAGGCTGAATGATGGGAGGTTGTACACACCGGATCCCATAACCGAACAGCCATGGGGAAATGCTAGTGTGGCCAGAGAGAAGGGCCTAATGTTTCCAGTAACTTCATAGTTCTGCCCCATGTGGTCCTGTTTCCATATCCTTTCCTTGAAACATATAACACGGAAGTCAAGGCATCTTCATTTTAAGTTTCAAAAGCAAAACTAAAGTAGAATAAAATAATGAAAAATGTTTGACTATTAAGATCCAAAACCTCTATCCTAGACATTTTTCTTTTATCTGTAGACAAAAGAACCGATGCAAACTCAATATTACATGCATTTTAAAACTTAATATTAATAATGTCAGTTTATCATTTGTACTATTAGAATCAGATTGTATTGGATTTTTAAAATTAGGTGGAAATTTACCATAAGAGCTCATCCCTCAGGCTGTACTGTTGTAGGTATGGTGGTTGGCATCCCCAAATCCCCTCCAAGGTGGAAGAATGAATGGGAAGGATGATTCCTCAGCTACCAGTAGTGTTGGTGGCTGACAGCTCAGAGCTGAGTCTCTGTCCAGGATCTGATCTTAGCTGACAAAGATGCTTTGCCTACGCTTATGCCCTAATGCTAGAGCATCAATATCTAACTGGTCAATGCTAAGCTCAAAGTCTTGGCCCCCTTACCTTCATCTGGGACAGCTCTAAAGGGTCATTTTAACTCCAGGTAGATGCAGAGATATAAACAGCTGATGCCCCTGTGATAACTTTGGGAAAGTTCAACTTTCCGGCTCTCCCCAACGTTGCTTCCCCCTCTACCAGAGAAGTGTTGCCCTCAAGATAAACTTCCTGAAAGCAAATATTCTACTCAGAAACCCAGCATGCAATACATTGCAATCCTTAAAAACATATCTGGGGTGGGGCGAGGGGGCGGGGACGAGAGATGAGTCAGAGCTATGAGTGAAAGCAAAGGCAGACATGATATCCCAGCGGGTGAAGAGGGTGTTTTTTACCAGTTGTCCATGTTCTATTTTGTCTCAGTGTCACTGTGGTCATGGGTCAAACATCCCTTTAATGTGGGCAGGTGTTTTGCTTGTCAGCTACATAAACTGTCCCAAGTTTCTCATTAACCATCTCTGTTAATGAGATAGTATACACTGAAGCACTCTCTATTGATTTAACTAAAAGGGCACTCCAGCGCTTCTCATTATTTTCTAAGGTCAAAAGAGAAAATGACCACATCTCCATCAGTCAAGGAAATATCAGAAGTCTGTGAGTGGTGACGTGGTGGAGGTGGTAGAATAGTCTGAGCAGAAAAAAGAATGCTCAGGAAAAACCAATTCGCAGAAATACAATCGATTGTAACTAAAATAATTTAGCAGCCAATAAAAAAAGCACATTTCTATAAATTTGAAAATATTAACTGCTTAAAATTCAAATTACTGCTTTATGAAATAACCAAAACATTTTTACTTAATGAAATTTCTGGGTGTAAATAGAAAGGGTATTTTTTTTTCTGAAATGTAGTGTTTCTGAGTAATTCTTTCAATATTAAGCAATGAGAAATCTATTACTCCATACTCAGAGATGTTAACTTTTTCTTTTATAAATAAGGGAGCTTAAGATGCTTTTTTAGCCCTTCCCCAAGTTTCTGTCCTGGTTAAGTAACATAATCTCTGATTTATTCATAATTACATGGTTTAGTACACCTGACTTAGTCCCATTTGATAGTTACTATTAATCTACTAGAGGCCTGGTGCACAACAGTCGTGTACTGGGGGCATCCCTCAGCGCGGCCTATGCTCTCTCGCAGCCTGGGACCCCTTGGGGGATGTCCGCCTGCTGGCTTAGGACATGACATTTAGCAAAAGACCCAGCAAGTCCACGGGGAGCGGGCCTAAGCCAGCAATCAGACATCCCCCAAGGGGTCCTTAGCACTGCTGCAGAGGCAGGAGAGGCTCCTGCCACCGCCTCTGTGCTTGCCAGTTATGAGCCTGACTTCTGGCTGAGCAGTGCTCCCCCTGTGGGAGTGCACTGACCACCAGGAGACAGCTTCTGCATTGAGCATCTGCCCCCTGGTGGTCAATGCACATCATAGCGACTGGTCATTCTGCTGTTTGGTCCATTTGCATAGTAGGGTTTTATTATATAGGATGTCCCAGAAACCTACAAGGCATGCATTATCTTATCAAATCCTTACCAGAGCCATAAGAGGCAGATACTACTGTATTACAGGTTGCTTTAAAGATGAGAAACCTGAGGCTCTTAAAGAGGTTAAGTAATTTGCCCACGACCAATCAGCTAATAAATGGGAGCTGGGTAGATCTGACCACCATGTCTGTGCTTCTAACCAGTGCCTGGTACTGACTTCCATCAATAAGATAAAACACATCCCGAGCAACCAACATTGCCTTTTTAGAACAATTTCTATGGAAAACAGTCTTTAATTAAATCTCTACTCTGCATTTTAAGGCCTTCATTTAATTTGTGGGAGCATATTGTCTCATATGTTGCTAACTAGATCCTTCAAGTTAAGGGCAGACAGCTTTTTACTGAGAATGCCTTTGAGGATTCTTTTCTTTAAAAAAATCTGCTATACTTAGGATAATTAATCCAGTGCAGGGATATGTTCCTACTATAAAACATCTTTTAAATACCAGTTAATTACTGCCTTAAATATGAATAATCTGCCAGTTAAATCCACCTGTCTTTGTTCCGAGGAAATGTTGGTACCCATTCACTCACCTTCAAAACTTTTTATATTAAATTTAAGTTAAAATATTATTAGACACAGAAAAAAAATGAAAGCAAATACACGCTATATTACCATAAAGGTTGTAGATGATTTTTTATCTGAATGTTTTCTTATTTTATCTCTTAAAATTATTTAAAATGTTTAATTATTATTAAACAATAATAACCACAATTTTAAACATATGCCATATCCCTCCAGTGGTAAAGAAACTATCCAGAAAGTAATTGTGTGGCTGTTTAATCTGTGTTTGATTTGGAAAAGGAGGCAAATTAATTTTAAAGGCAAACTATACATTAAGAGCTTAAAGACAGAAAATCTCACATGTGAACACAGCATATCATTAAGATCATTTCTCTAAGTGAAACATCACAAGGACTGAATGTTGCGGTGATTTTACTTCGAGGGTGTTACTTAGAATTCTTTTTTCATTTAAAGAAAAATGATCTTGGTCTTTTTTGAGGTAGAATGACTCTGGGGAAGAAGCATCAATCTCACTCAACACATGTGCGTTTATTGCTTACTCTGCCTAGGCCAAGTGGTTATGGGAAATGGGGACAGCACAAAGGTCTCCTCTTTTGGAAGAGTGATAAGATGGATATTTCAGCAGAGACTTCCATTTCTGATTATATTTAACTTTATTAATAACAAAGAGACTCAAAAATTCTATTAAAATGTAATGTTGAAAATTGCAACGATAATGTAATTGCACCAAGGTCGGTAGAAAAATATTCTATTAGTTGGGCTGAGGAAATCAATCATCCACTGTGCATATGAAGCAAATGGCACATACTCCACTTAACATCCACTTTAATAACAGTTCTGGAACAGGTTTTCAAGCTAATGAAAAATAACTTTCCTTTCCAATAATTTTCACTTTCTGGTCGGAACAACTACACATTCAAATAACAGCCAAGCCGGCCATTTTGGTCATTCTTCTGAAAGTTTCCCACCAGCTCCCATTCAAAAGAATGTTAACTGGAACCAACTAGACACTGGGGTAATTTCACATGCATCTGCACATTAGGGATTTTCAGGTGAGTGCTGTAAATGTTGTTTTATATGCCATTTAAAGCAATACTGCTCTATATAGTAGGAGGAATTTTCCCCATGTATATGGCTCATTTGTTTTTTTTAAGAACAAGGAAGTCTCTGTTTGCTTCTAGTCATTTTGGAATCTAGTAAAGTGCTGAGAAGAACATCAAATCCCTGACAATTATCATGACTAATTGTTTCTTAAAATAAGTAAATGATGGTGATGCTAAGAGCCAGTACCCCAACCCCATTTTAATAAAAAAAAATAGGAAAGAAACAATGATGGTCATGAATTAATTGCATTGTACAGTGAATGACTGCATGAGGAGAGTAGGGCCCCCAGCCAGTTGGATATATCCTGTACTTGTCCCAAACATACACAAAAGGTTGACACAGCACCATAAAGTCCTCTTCAATATTTCCCTTTCTCTGACTCCATGTCCACTCGCTCCAACAGTCTCATAAGAAATGACATGTTTTATATGATAAGGCCCCTGTTGACCTCCCCCAGGACTGTGATGGCCTACGATTCAGTCCCTCCAGCAACAACCGTGCTCTTTTTATTCCAAACTTATTCCACTCTCAGGGCCTTTGCACTTGCTCTTCCTTTGCCTGGAATTTCTTTCTCAACATCCTCTCATGCCTGGTTTCTTCTAGTCCTTCGGTCTCCACCATGACCATGGCACCCCATTTAAGCAGACACACTTCTCCACTTCATTTATTGTTTTACTGTCTTCATGGGACTTAACACCAGCTGAACCTCTTGCAAGAAGCAAAGCTTTGTGGGAGTAAAGCCCTTACCTCTCTTACTAACCTTAGTAACCCCATGACTTACTACAGTGCCCTAACATCTAGTAGGAGCTCAATGGATTTTCATTGAATGGATAAACATACAAGCAAGCAAATAAAAAAACAACTGTACCCGCATCTCTTGTTCAAATGACTGTAAAGTTTTCTCTCCCTCTTTTCTCCCATATATGGAGAATTCTCCCATATGGAGAATATTCCATTCTCCATAGAGGAACAAGGATGGTCTCGCTAAACTAAGGATCAGTCAAGTGTCACTTTTCTGCTTCAAATATTCCAATTGATTCCTTCTGTAATTAATAATCTGAACTTCACCCTAACCGGTTTGGCTCAGTGGATAGAGCGTCAGCCTGGGGACCCAAGGGTCCCAGGTTCGATTCCGGTCAAGGGCATGTACCTTAGTTGCAGGCACATCCCCAGTAGGGAGTGTGCAGGAGGCAGCTGATCGATGTTTCTCTCTCATCAATGTTTCTAACTCTCTATCCCTCTCTCTGCCTCTCTGTAAAAAATCAATATAAATATATTTTACAAAATATAAGAGGCCACAGTGAAGTACTTGACCACTGAAGATCACAGAACAAGGGAGACTTCAAGAGAAATACAGCAAAAACATGGCAAGCACCACATGGAAGAGAAGCAGACTGTCCAGCTCATCCTGCTGCTAGCAGCATTCAGGAGATCCCCTCTGCTGGTGACATGGGCAAGCTGTGCAGAAGGTTGGTTACATCTCATTCCAAGTAAAATTCAATAAACAAGCAGCTGCTATTTTAGGGGTATTTAAGCATGTACACTGAGTGGCCAGATTATTATGATCGGCCATATTATCATGACCACCCCATCAGTACAATGAAATGAATTAGTTATGCAAATAATAATAATAATAAAACTTTGAGAGTATCTGCTTAGGGTTTTCAATATTCAGTATTTTGGAAGCGTCAATGAAGTACTGATGGGGTGGTCATAATAATCGGGCCACTCAGTGTATGTGCTCCTTATCACACTT
>NW_006294998.1:3782795-3785295 GCF_000327345.1 Myotis davidii | reverse complement strand
TTGTGCTCAGGAGACCAGCTATAGAATTTAGTTAGTCAAAGAAAGGCACCAGAAATAAATGAGGAGAGAACCTTCCATGGGTATTCATTAAAATCCCTTCTTATGACTAACTTGACATTACCCCAAGGCCATGTAGCTAAAAATAAATAAATATACAAAACAAAACAAAGTGCGAAATCAATTGAAAGTGAACCAAGCCCTTGTGAATACCATACATATTAAATAAAAGAAACATTTTCTCATGCCATTATTTTCCACTTTCCATTATAAAATTGAAACCAGCATTTACACAGACAATTCTGAAACATATGTTTCTAAAACAAGACAGACACAACAAAAACAGAGCAATGAAACTTGGGAGCTTCACATGACTGCTTCTCACTAGAATTAGAACCCCAGTGGCTTAAAACATATTTTTCCAGATCAATTGATTTAACGATCAGGGAATAGAGGGGGAAAAAAGCACTAGATTCAAAGTCAGAAGACCTGGGTTCTAGGCCAGTTTCTGCAGTTTATTAGCTATCTGGCCTCTGGGCATTACTTATCCTCTCTGAGCTTCTGTCTTTACTTTTATAACTAGAGGCCTGGTGCACAAAATGCGTGCAAGGGTAAGGTCTCTAGTACTGGGCTGATCGGGGCCGTCCAGCTGCTGGCCGGGGCCTTCCTTCCCTGGCTGTCAGCCAAGGCCTTCCTTCGTTCCACACCACCCCCTGGTGGTCAGCACTTGTCATAGCAAATGATCAAATTCCCGGTCTTCTGGTCAAACTCCTGGTCAAACTCCCAAGGGGACACTTTGCATATTAGCCTTTATATATATAGATAACAGGGGAGCTGCTCTGTGCCTCTCACAAGGTCACTTACCGTCGGAATCAAAAAGGATGATGCAGTAAAGCCCATGTGTAATCTAAAACAGTAGACGTTAATAAAGTGAACTTCCTTCATCTCTGCCCATTGAAATGTTTGCAATCCACAATGAAATACAGACGTCCCTAACTTATGATGATTTGACTTACAATTTTTTTCAATTTTCTGATGATGCAGAAGTAATATGCATTCAGTAGAAACTGTATTTAGAATTTAGAATTAGGATATTTTCCTTGGCTAGTGATATGTATAACAATACTGGTGATTCTGGGCCGTGGCAAGGAGCACTGCCCCCAGTGAGCCACACAGTCACAGGGTCAAGATTGACACTCTACTGTATACTGCTCTGTATACTATACTGTATACTGTATACAACAGTGAGGGTACTTTGGGGTATAGTGTTTTGTGTTTTTGCATCCCCTCATGTCTACAAAATACCCATCTGTGTCTCCTGCTTATGGTGAGAACAGGAAGAAGGCAATTACTCGAGATGAAACTCAAGATAATTGCACACTGTAGACTAATGTAAAGGTTCTGAGAACATAAGATAAGACAAGCTATGATGTTTTGTAGGTTAGGTGTAATAAATGCATTTTCAACTTGCTTTATTTCCAACTTAAAATTGGTTCATCTAGATGTAACCTCATCTTAAATTGAGGAACAACTATAATAGGATAATGTCACTCACAGTTGTTGAAAAATTCAATTCAATCATATGTCATACATTGGTCACTATATACAATATCTTTTATCATTTCAATAAGGACACAAGACCCAGTCACTTAGAAGTAGATGCTCATACCATCAATTTAGTGCTGAATTATTGTCTTATTAGATTGCCATAAGCCAAAGACAAAATTAAGGTATGAGTCTGAGGCAATTTACTGAGTTGCTTGACAATTTCACTAAACCTTAAATTATTACGTTAAACCATACAAAGCTACTGTTCTATAGGTCAAAAATTATGCGATATTGTTAATAATTGCATGTTGGTAAACTAAATATATAAAATACTTAATATAAGTCATTTTGGACTCCTTGAACTCCCATACCCTCCCACAGTAATCTAGTCATAATTGTGCTTCTGTCACATTGAGAGCATAGAAAAGAGCAAAAATAATTCTCCCTTAAGAGAAACAACTAGGTAGAATTCACAGAGTTTGAAGCATCTTAGCTGGTAGTAGAGGATGAGCAGAGTTTGGGAAATTGAGAATAATGTTAAGAACCTAGATAAGCCGAAACCGGTTTGGCTCAGTGGATAGAGCGTCGGCCTGCGGACTGAAAGGTCCCAGGTTCGATTCCGGTTGGGGGCATGTGCCTGGGTTGCGGGCACATCTGCAGTGGGAGATGTGCAGGAGGCAGCTGATCGATGTTTCTCTCTCATCGATGTTTCTAACTCTTTATCCCTCTCCCTCCCTCTCTGTAAAAAAATCAATAAAATATATATTTTAAAAAGACCAGCCTTATTTCAGGTGGTAACAGACATTTCTCCAACCCCTTTATCTTTCAGCCTAAGCCCAGAATCCAATAGAAAAGAGGTGCAATAAAAGGGAATTTGGTTGCCAGGATGGGATTGATATGACAAGTGCATGATGAATGACGAGAAAGAATTTCAGTTCTGTACTTTCCTAATACT
>NW_006294998.1:3781080-3782650 GCF_000327345.1 Myotis davidii | reverse complement strand
TACTGGTTAAAAATAAGCTGTTAGTTAAAAACAATATTAGTACCCTAGCCGGTTTGGCTCACTGGATAGAGCGTTGGCCTGCGGACTGAGAGGTCCCAGGTTCGGCTCAGGTCAAGGGCATGTACCTTGGTTGCGGGCGGGTCCCCAGTGGGGAGTGTGCAGGAGGCAGCTGGTTGATGTTTCTCTCTCGTCGATGTTTCTGACTCTCTGTCTCTCTCCTTTCCTCTCTGTAAAAACTCAATAAAATATAGAAGAAAAAAAAAAGAACCTAGATAAGAAAAACACAAAGCGCAAAAAAGCAAAAGTATATGGTTGACATAGATGGTTAACCTGAACCAAATAATCACTCAAAGGTTATGAGTAAAGTGCACTCCCCAGCCCCGCCCACACTCCAGGTAGGAATGGTTAATAATTAGCATAGGCATAGGAATGTGGTCCCTGATCAGCCTTTAAGTTTGTTTGAGGGATGCTGCAGAGGGAAGGTATATTCTTTTGGGTGGAAAACTGTCAAAATCAGTATTTTCTTCCCTTCCACTACTGTTTTTGTGTCTCAATAAAGCTAAGTGACATAAAATAAACTCTAAAAGAGTGAAACCCAAACTAATTTGATTTTTGCTACACATGTTTTTGAAGATGTTTAAAAAATATGACAAAATATGATTTTCCCCTTTATTTACATATAAACCTACTCAAAGTATAGCATTTTAAAATTATTCTTAAACCTAATTTCATTTTGGAAAACCATTCAAGGAACAAATTAAAGGGGAAATATTGGAATGAAGGAGAAGATTTAGAAAAGAATATACCATCAATTTATCTATAGTTTCCATTATTGAAAATGGGTGAAAATATCCATTCAACCATCAATACTATTAAAATCATCGTATTTTCCCAAAATAGATCATATGGTTTCACTATTAAATCATAGCATACATTTATTAATTTATTAATTTCACACTCGTATTTCCATGTAAAAATCACTATTTTGTAAAGAACTAGGAGATGAAAGTTAAGCAAATGCCCACCAATTTCTGTTACTTCATATTCTCAGCTACATAAAGTGCTTGGTGCATAGTTGGTACTCAACAAATGTTAGTGTAATTGGTTCACTCAGGTGGTTACATATATAGTCATTTACTAAAATAGATTTTAAAAGGCTCATTTGGAGAGATATCGATTATTAAGCACTGGAACACTCACTGCTATCAGATACTCATTAAACATTCCTTTATAATATGAAACAAGCATTGGAGGTTTGCCATCTGCTAGGGTCACCTTAAGTGTAGAAACATGTTTTTCTTCAGAACGTTCACTAAATATATCCATTACCTAAGATTTCCCTGTGTAAATAACCTTTTGTTAAAAAACTCAGACCAACAGAAATTTATTTTATCAGTGATAATCATATTTTCTTTTTTCTACTTTTATAAATAATACTAGAGGCCCAGTGCACAAAAATTTATGCACTAGGGGGGCGGGGGTGGGGGGTCCCTCAGCCCGGCCTGTGCCCTCTCGCAGTCTGGGACCCCTCAGGGGATGACCACCTGCTGGCTTAGGCCCGCTCCCCGGG
>NW_006294998.1:3768350-3780441 GCF_000327345.1 Myotis davidii | reverse complement strand
GGAAACTTGGCTTCCTCCATCACTGGAGCAAGCAAGCCTCCTGTTTGCTTCAGCTGCCTGGCTGCCGGCTGCCATCTTGGTTGGCAGTTAATTTGCATATCGCCCTGATTAGCCAATGGGAAGCGTTTGGGGGTATGGTCAATTTGCATGTTTCTCTTTTATTAGATAGGATAACATCTAGCACCAATTCCCACACAAGTAAGTCCATGCTTGTATCAAGATAGAAATGAAGCTAAATGTTTGCCTTCTATACAAAGGATCTAGGCAGGTTTCCAGATATAACGTAATAAAGGACCTGCCACTTATTTTCTAATCATCACGGTCTGTTAGTCATTGTAGGTATATTGCAGGTATATGGAAGAAGGTAAAAAGTGGCATCAGACTTTCAGTAAGTAAATAATTAAAGGATCAAATCAGCATTGTCACTCTACTAGCCAACATATCCTGCTAGGCTTTGCTTAATTTTGTTTGAAAAACATATTTCTCCTGGGTTAATTTTTTTCATTTTTACGAGTCAGAAATAACTCAATTAATAAATGGGCATGTCTTATGAAAGATTTCTTCAATGGAATGGTACCTTTGATAGGTACACAAAACTGGAAATTATGATTGTGTTGAAAAGGTGAAGCCCATCTAACTTTCAACAGGGCACTGAAAATGCAATTGACTGGCATAAGTCAAGCATGATATATACAATGAAGCTGAGGTTAATCACCCATTCCCCTTATAAAAGTAGAGTCTATCTGCTTATTATTTATATCTCTACTCTCCACATAATGAGTATGTCAAGACAGTAGAGTGATTGGTGCAGAATTTTTCAGTCTGGTCATTCCTAAATAAGAGAAGAGAATGCAATGACTTTTCAGTCACACTGGTATGTAGAAGCTTTGTCAACAAATCTTTATTACAGAAGCAAGACAGAGAAGTCCATTTCTTTTTTAATTTTCTCTTGTAGAATTCTATTAAAGAATGGACTTCTAGGAATGTGCCTAGGAAATCACATTGATTAGAGAACAATAATAATAATGGTAATAATCAGAAATGTGTTGTGCTTCTACTGCCTGGGAACTTCTTATCTGCCCACTTCTGTCTGACTGCACTAAGTGGGTCTTTCTCAATGAGCACTTGAAAAATTTCACTCTCTGCTCCATGTCTCCAGCCACTAAGATAATCAACCTGACATGCAGTGCAGCCAAAGAGTCTGCCTTGGGTGCTGGGAATAAATGGATGCGGACAGACACTGTCACAGCAATCTCTGCATCCACACTGTATGGGACATTGGCTTGACAGTGTGGCACTGAGGAGGCAAACAGGTCATTAACAGACACCCAGCACCTACCTCCTTGTCTCCAGAAGGTTTGGTGTCTTTTGGTGAAGGCACCAACAAAGGTAGGACCATTTCAGCAGCTGGATTAAACTCTCAGCCACAACTCAAATATCAAGAAATAGTAGTAAGCTTTGGGCTTACTCAGCCTGCTGTGAGAACCTTAACTTAAAATGCAATAGACCCATATCTAGTAGGGAGAGCCATAGTGCAGACGATGGCACAATACTTTTGTGGCAGATAGGAGCTTATGAGATATGGGAAACCCCAGAAGTTGGTAAAGTCTTAATGGTAGAGTATACCATTGGCATATATAGATGCAATCATTGCAAATATGGGTAGGATAACATTCCCATAGCTTAAAATTTTCCTGGGACTATTTTAGATGCTGCTGGGTATCATTTCTCTTGAGAAAAGAGACACTCTCTAAAGTAAGAATCCAGTGACAGTCACTCCAGAGAGATCTGTCGTTGGAAGAAGTTTAATATAAGAATTATAATTGCTTTTTAGAAGCTGCATTATGAGCCAGAAATTCAGTGAATGTCCTGGCATTCTAGGATAGCACTTTATAAGTTTCTTTTTTACTTCAGATGAAAAATAAAATCCATTAATTTAATATACTCTGTAGGTCCATTTATTATACAGTAGTCCTTGAAACTAAAAGGAAAATTGACTTGACAAAATAAATTTGTATCCCAACTGTCAGAATTCACAAATACTGTCTTCACCTTTCTTTTCAAAGTATTATCAGTTGAAACTATGTATAATTTATTTAAGTAATTGGTCTATATTCTTTAAGGCAAGACACAGTTCTAATGCAGGTCTACTATTCCTATTAAGACCCGTCATCATGTCATTAACTTATAATAGCTTTACCAGCTGCTCTTTCACTGGATGTACACCCAAAACCTTAGCCCTAAGTAAGAATGATAATGAAGTTAGGCTTTATGTTTAATAAAGATAAATGAGTATTGATGGAAGTGCTTTCCAAAACCACTTTTTGTCAAGCAGATGAAAGAAGATAGAAGTATAATACGTGGTTGATGGTTTTGTATTGCAACCTATGAATCATCAATTAAGCCTTATTTTATAAAATAAAAGTTTTTAGTGGAGAGAATCAACTAATTGTACCTCTAGAATAAAGTTATTAACAGGTCAGCAGCTTTTTTTTTAATGAAAATTTACAAAGGCATGTCTAGAGATCCTCTAAGTATCTTAAGCCTAAGAGAAATGATTGCCAGTATTTCTCTTTTTTTAAAATATATTTTATTGATTTTTTACAGAGAGGAAGGGAGAGGGATAGAGAGTTAGAAACATCAATGAGAGAGAAACATCAATCAGCTGCCTCCTGCACACTCCCTACTCGGGATGTGCCCGCAACCAAGGTACATGCCCTTGACCGGAACCTGGGACCTTTCAGTCAGCAGGCTGATGCTCTATCCACTGAGCAAAACCAGTTAGGGTCAGGTCAGCAGCTTTTAATCCAACAAGAAAGAGGTTAAATCCATGAACTGAGGGCAATCCTTGCCACACCATTTCATTCATTCATCCAGTCACTAATTCTCTTAGTCAAACACCAATAGGTGATGTTCTACCAGGTTGGTTTTTAGAAATGGAAAAGTGAGTTTTATTTTGTTTTCTTAACTTTACATGTCTGGCTATTTTCTTAAATTATTTCAACTAATGTCAATACTCCATCCCAGATTTGAGCCTTAAATTTGACTTGCTTTTAACTATCTCTCTTTCTTAATCAAAAACACATCCTATATAATAAAAGGTCAATATGCAAATTGACCAAACAGCAGAACAACCAGTCGTTATGATGTGCACTGACCACCAGGGGCTCAGCCAAAAGCCCTGACTCGGGCTCATGGCTGGCGAGCACAGCAGCTGTGGTGGGCCTAAGCTGTCAGTCGGACATCCCCCTAGGGCTCCCAGACTGTGAGAGGGTGCAAGCCAGGCGGAAGGACTACCCTCTTCCCCTTCCCCCCCAAATATATGAATTTCATGCTCTGGGCCTCTAGGATTTTTATAACTCTTAACATTTTACGCGTAAAGTGCTTACTTAGCCTAGGACCTGACAATAATAAAAGCTCAACAAATACTTACCATAGGTATTCTTGTTATTTTTTTTTTCTTTTGTGATTAACTACCTCACAGACAACAAAAGGTTTCTTGTCATATGGCAACCAGTACAGAGTGCTGAAATGACTATGATATCTCATCCAAGATCAGAGGCTGAGAGGGTACTGGTTGCCATGGATTCAGGATAGAAGATAGACAGCACTCACTCACCATCCTTAGTTTAGACAACACTTGCCCTTTTTCAGCCATGGAATCAAGGCTCAGAGTGAGGAAAAGTGGCTCCAATACACAGAACCTGTATGCTAAAGATAAAACCAGAACTCAATTCCAGGCACAACTTCCAATCAGGTCATCTCTGAATTAAGTACTGTTTCTTCCTTGCTATAGCTATCAAGTTTCAATGATTATTGCTTATAGTTCCTTGAAGATTACTTTAGAGTAAATAAGATCACTGTATTCTTTGTCCATCTAAATCACTAATGTGGGGTAGTGCAGCTGCCAGCTGGCTGACAGTACTGCATGGGGACTGTACACCAAAATGCTGCCTGAATTAACTAGAGTGCATGGAACTGAGTAATCATTGCAAGAAAATGCATATGTGTATAAGTAAGCAGTTTAGTAGAGCAAATGTTTTATTCATTTGAACTTCATAGGAGCTCTATCTTCTACACTCTCTCTAGTCTGACGATCTCTTTAGTAAGTACACATGGGAGGAACTAGTGACAGTAATCCCAAATGTACTTAACGTGTTGTCCCCAAATTGAAGTGTAACTGAAAGTAAATCATCAACTTTCTCCCAAACCAGTTTCCAATTATTTTGTTCATCGCCTAGGTTGGAATTTTCTGTTTAGTTATGCCCTCTAGCTCAGAAATGGCAAATACATAATACCATGGTATGTGTGCTTGTAGGGTTAAACTATGCCCTAGGCAGACATCACTAATCAATCGCAGCCCTCATTAACTCCTACCTCCATGGAATCTTATTCCTTCTCCTACCCTTCCCTAATGATGCTTTGCTAGAGTCTGTATTTCAGAGCTGAACACTCATCTCCATCCAAAATTCCCAAGGAAAGTTCTTGGCTGGTCTTTCCTAGCATAATGCGACCATGCATTCCTTAGTTTCCAATTTAATCATTCCACTGTGGATCCTCAATTCTGCAACCACTGGTTTCTCCCTGTTGGCTACCACATGTTAACTCCAATGAGTTTTGCACTGCTTTCACTGCATTTATCCAACAACACTGCTCTGTTTCCTCCAACAGACAAAACTCCAATTATATCTCTTGTGTCACCATATGAGAATTGCTCCCGAATACATCTGAGCACATAATGAACATGCATACAGGACTTTTTGTTCTCTGGTCTCCCTTATCTATACAATGCCTTCTCAACTCTGTTACACAAGAGCATGTCTCACCTTTTCTACTCTAACTGTACAGAAGGCTTAGCCTTCTCTAAAAGAGCTCTATTTTTATAAAGTATTAAACACAGTTTAGAGTAGCTAATTATTTCATATGCTCTCAACCACCTACAACTCTAGAGCACAGAGTTGGCACAATCTTTCCACAGATAATGTAATCAGGCGTATTTTTTTCTATCTAGGTCTCCTCCCCCAAACCCAATCTTACTTGAGAAGGAAATTAATAGTTGTTCAGGAGAACAGGTTTGTCCAAGTACGGGTAGATTTCTCTTAGTGTTATAACACAGATAGAGGATAAAAGCTTGCACAGAATCCCGTAAGAACAATCTCTAAATTAAAGTGCATAATGAGGAAACACTACCTTAGCTCCTCAGCACAACGATCCTCTACAAGTTTCCAAAATTGAAAACTGTGATGGGACAAGCTATTTACCAAACTTTGCAGTTAGGTAATTAATTATTACACAAGCCATCGGATTAGCGAGTTCCACACAAGTTAAAATAACTTGCTCAAAGTCATTCACAGAATCTGGGCAGAATGAAATGAAACCCTTGTCCTCCAGGGCTTCTGGCAAAATATATAACTCTGTGAACCATAATGCCCACATAACATACAGGCAAATCTCAATATCGTTTAGTACAACGTATTACAGTTTCAACTTGGTCAACTTTTCTGTCAATTTCCATAGTCAAACAACTATCTGTACTTGAGATTTCTCTCCTTGTGTAAGTCTATAAGTAAAGAAAACGAGCCTTATTAGAAATGTGCCATACTGCAATTGAATTCCTTTGAATTTAATCATACAGTTGGCATTGGATACTTTCTCACATAGCTCAAAGTCAGGCATGGTCTCAGCCACAAAATATAAGTTGGTGACTTTTTTTCCCTACTTTTTCATTTGAAATTTTTCTAACCTTCAAAAAATTAAATATATAATGAAGCTATATAGATCTATCACTTAAATTTGTCAGTTAATGCATGCTTTCTCCTAGTACTAAATAAAATGTATATGTATACATACACTGTGTACATATGTATGTGTATATCTTTATGAAATTGACATCTTCTTAAGATTTCAGAATAGCTCTTTTGTGAAATATCTCATGTTCTGTATTTGGCTAATAGTTTAATAATTATTAGACTTGGCAAGAAGGCTACATGGGAGATGTTATGTCTTTCTCGTGGTAAAACATCAAGAGATATACTGTCTCATGGTTACATTACTGATACAAATGTGATCACTTTGACCCAAGTTATACCATTGGTTACGGTGATTTCAAAACTGCTAACACTTAAAGCAGTGGTTTATGTCATGATTTAGAAAACACATAATACATGATGACATTGTTCAAACCTGACAGGATTCATATTCTTAGAAACTTTACTGATAGAAATAAGCTACTTTTCTAACATAACCTGAGGAATTTTAAAGAACTGACCAGAAGTGAGGACACAGGGTGATGGGGAAAGAAAAGATCCTGGATTGAAAGTCAGGGATTCTGAATGTTCCATCCAGGCTCTGTCAACAACTCACTGCAGAGTCCAGACAGCAGATACATTTCACTCCTCTTGGCAATTCTGATTGATTTGTGGTGGCTGCCTGGAGCACTGTGCTAAAAAGGATTTTAAAGCTGCATACCAACTTGGCCAAAAAAGTGTCAACTAATTATGTGGCATGGGTTTTGAAGGAAAAAAACGATAGTCTATGTGTGGTAGACAAAACATAGCCACAAAATTTTTGCCACTCTTCTAATCAAGATGGGGACTCTATTTCCCCCACCCTTAAAATAAGTCCTTTGTCTTGTGTTGACAAGAAGAGTGTAGGAGAAGTGACATTTTGTAAATTCCAGAACCTAAGCTTCATGAAGCCTTACAACTTCTGTCTTCACCTTCTTGGACTGCTGGGCTGATACTGCACATAAAGAAGCCAGTGCAACTGCATTACGGGAAATACTAAATTTCTGATGTTTCAAAGACAATAAGTTTGGGGGCAGTTTGTTTTTGTTTTGTTTTTTCACAGCACTAGATAACTTACATAATATGCCCTATTTTTTTTATCCTGGTCAATATCTCCTTTAACTGTCAGTCATCAGGTTACTCAGCTATGAAGCAAACATGTTCTATTGAGTTTAAGGAATCTTCCAGTAGTAACATTCTAGACTAGAAATAAATGGACACTGCCAGTTCCCAGTTCCATTCAAGAGAACTCACATCAGTGTCCTGGACAAGATAATAAAAAATAATTACAATAGAACCTGAGAATGTTCTATCGAGAAAGGACCTTATAAATAGAGAGAATTAAGGGTCCCAGGTGCAAAATGATTTGTCTAATGCCATATGCAAGCTAGTGTCAAACTCTGGTACTGCAACTTCTTTAAAACAGCTGCCGAAACACAGCTGAATCTGATCCATTTTTAATGCCCATTTCTCTGTTTACTCTGGTGGTATTTCCACTCAATAACTCAGCTTCCCAATGAAATACCTCAGCCCCCCCAACCAAAAATGGATGAGCCAAGAGATAGAGACACACACTGGGTTTCGGAAAAAATGGGCTTAGAACATGTACAGGCAGAGCCCAAGAAGAAAACAGGTCAAAGGAGGGGGAGGAATTGTGCAAGGAAATCGTACAGAATGATATGCATTCCTGGCTAGCTATCCTTTTGTATATTTGCTTCTTTATTTCACAATCCAGTTGTCCTGGGAATTCCACTGGCTCAAAATGGGGGGGTGGGGGGAATCCAATTGATACCAAGAGAAAAATATTAATCCACACTATAATTCAAATAGAACTAGCTTCTCTCACTATTCATTAATTTTCATATTTCATTAAAGAACTTCCCATGCTTAGTCTTGTCTTGCTATTACCCTCTTTAAATATTGAATTAATGAGGTGATTAACCAGAATGGGCTTTATATCTTCTGTGTGATAGTGTTTTTTTAAGAAACCAAGACTGTAAGAAATGTTATTGTTGTTAATAAAAGTGAATGAATAATCACATTTAGAGAATCCCACTAATGTAATAAATTCTAATCCCAGTACTATTACCATATAAAAAAAGTTTTAAAGGAAAGAGGAGTTTTATTACCTCCCTCAGATAAATAATCTGGCAAAAGATTTCAGTGAATTCTGAAAATTTTCCTGAAAATTATAAATCATTGTAATATTTGCAAACATATCCAGTAAAAAATAAGGCTAATTTTAAAATGTAACTTAGGAAGTCAATTAAAGAAGCAAACAATCTACCAAAAATCATCCTTTCTACAATAAAGTTAACAGGATGCTTATTTCTATTTTAAATGAGCCTCTGCTAATATAATTTATTTTTATAAAATTAATTGGAATAACACAACTTATACCAACACAACTTATACCAATGTGGAAAATTAGAAAAATGTGAAAAAATAACACTTATTATGATCTACTGAGAGAGTCAAAGCCTAATCCAGAGTTTGCTGAGCCTACTCTATGACTTCAATCCTCCTTAATTATAGGTTCCTCCTGATGGCTGAAGTTTTGTTTGTTTCCTTTTTTTCCCCCCTCTCAGACCCACTGCACTTCCTAACTCTCCCTAAAAATATATCAAATCCCAGAACTTGAGTCTTAATCATAGCGAGGTTTTTTCTCTTTAATTTCTGTTGAGGTTAATAATATTCAAAAATAAAGTTAAACTGTTGTAAAGAAGCAGGAAGTCTAAATGAAGATCTAGAACCACAAAATTGTCATTTGAAGGAAATAATCTCTTAGCTCACAGGAGAAATCATTATTCTGGGAGACAGAATAATGCCCCTCTCCCTCACCCCAGTAGGATAACTTGATAATTTCTAGATGATTACATGAAGACAAAAAGTATTTTTATTTTATAATGCACCAAAATTATACCAATAAGAAAGGTATATTAAGACAAAAGTATATCTAATAAAAGGGAAGTTTTATATATACTTGTTTTCAACTAAAATGCTCATATTGAGTTAACTAAATACATAGCTCATAAAACTACTTTAGAGAGAGAGAAAGGGCAATTAGCATGATTAAGCTGATAAAGAAGGCTTGACTCCCTTTAAAAAACATTAATGCCAACTAATGTGTTCTTTTAAGATATGTATATTCATAAGTACATGATTTCCAAAACCCAATTAAATTATCTGGGAAACCACAGACATAGGAAGTGATCAAATGTCCTATTTATTTCTATTATTTTGGAAAATGAGCCCCATAAGTAAGCTTATATTTACTTCTGTTAGAGTCAATTATATGTGAAGCACTGACCCCCAAAAAGGACCAAGAAGAGCAAACAGGTTTAAAAAGGGGGCTCATTTCACATGCATTTGAAGGTTGTTAATTGACTAGTATGGAATAAAACTTAGGTTTGTAGAGCTTCCCAGAAGTCAAGGCCCACAGTGGCCACAGCTGGTAGAGTGCAGTGCTGAGCACCTGAGCCGTGGATTCATACCACATGGCCACTCCAGTTTCTCCAACATTTCCCAACCCTTGTGTATTTTGTGCATCAATAAAATTAACTTTATATTTCATTGAATAATGGAGATAGAAAGGGACCCCAGAGAACATCTCATCCGGGGCTCTCCTTCTACCGATCAAAAAATCATTCATTAGGAATATGAAGGGGAAGGTCTCACTGCCCACCTGGGACTGGAGGGTTCAGCACACTTGATGACTACTTTGAGTGCTCTCTCCTGCCCTGCCCTCATGCTTATGAAATTGGCTTCGTACTTGGATAGTTAATTAGCTGCAGTGCTTGATGTATCATCTTTTAATGGAAAAAAACAGCAGAAATGGCTCAAGGGTCATAAGACCCAAGTTTCATACATACTTGCACTCCTTATTAGCACTGCTTTTCCTACATGCTGCCGAAAATTCCCCACTAGCTGTAAGATATGATGAAAAAGGCCACCGATTATAGGAACACCTAGCCTTGCATCCAGACTTTTATCTATTCTGTGACATCGGACCACTTCATTAACCTAGTCGAGATTTATACTTTTTTTCTCAAAGGGTTTTGTGAGGATTAAATAAGACAAATATGTAAACTGCCAGATGACACTCAGATGGTAGTTTTCTTCCTACAACCTTACTGTTAATTTATTAATGTGCAAAATAAAGATGGAGCCTACTCTATCTGACTAGTGTTTCTTGTTAATGGGTATTAACCCAAGGGCATGTACATAAATAAATAAATAGATATGCATAATTATTTAAAATATATACACACAATAAACTAGCCCATGCTTTTTAAAAGCTTATAATGGAATACCTTTCATTTAAAAAAATGTCCATTCATTAAAGAAGAGGTAAAAATATTACTCAGAAGTTGATTTCTCTGCAGCTCCTTGACACCTGGGTAGAGATTTGTGTTAAAACTTTTCTATCTCCTCTTTCTCTAAGTTCTGCTATACTGTGTTTTTGTAGAACCTAGCATAACGTGACTTAAGATAAATTATGCTAATTCCTTATTGGGGGTAAAAATGGTGGTAACTTAAGACACATTCCATATTTAATGCAAGGTTACTGAGCTATGAAGCAAAAGTGTTCTGCTTCACTTTGGATAAAATCCTAAATCCAGAGCCTGGTCTAATGTGACCCCCTGTACCCGCACTTCACCTTCTCCCCTATCCACCATATGCCCTGCTCTCTCTGGCTCACTGCATTCACCATGGTCCAGTCCCACTGACTGTGGACAATATCAGGAACCTATTGTTTGTCAGGTGCTATTCTAGGTACCAGGGTTACTGCTATAAAAAAACAAAGCATGTGTACATACAATACAGATAAATAGCTCTGCTCTCATCATGCTTAAAATACTATAAGAGAGCTCTGGCCAGTGTGGCTCAGTTGGTTGGACATTGTATTGTGCACTGAGAGGCTGCCAGTTCCATTCCCAGTCAGGGCCCATGCCCGGGGTATAGGCTCCATCCCTGGTGGGGTGTGTGCAGGAGGCAGCTGATATTGCCCTCTCACATTGATGTTTCTCTCTCACTCTCTCCCTTCCCTTTCTCTCTTTCTAAAAATCAATTTTAAAAAATCTTAAAAGAAAATATTATAGAAGACATTAAAAAAATAATTTTAGTTTATATTATTTTAGATTTTGAATAATGCTATCAAGAATAAAAGCAGGGAGGAGGATTAGCTGTGTACAAGGGTGGTCTTTGAATTCTACAAGGAACCTACCTCTCCCTGCCTCATGGGCCTTTTTAGGCTTGTCCTTCCCCCACTCTCTTACTTAATTCCAACCAGTCATATGGGGACCATCCTTCAGTTCTCAACTTCCCAACTCAGTATCAACCCTTGTTAGAATTTTTCACTGTAAACTTTGTATTTTTCCCTCAAGGCCATTATCACAATTTGCAATAATTTCTACGATTACTTTTTTTAATCCTTGGCATCCTCAATAATTGTAAATACTATAAAAGCAGGGTCCCTGACTATATTTTTTAAGAAGTATTTAGTACCAAGCTTTGTAGGCACTCAATAAAATGTGCTGAATGGTAGAAAAAAAAAGAATAAAGGAAGGGAGGAAGGAAAAAAGGAAAAGAAAAGAAGGAAGATTAAAAAAATAAGTAAAACACCTCAGACTCTCACCTGAACTGATGCAGCAAACTAGATAGAATCCAAGAACAGACCAGGAGCATCCTATATAATAAAAGGGTGATATGCAAATCGACCGAACAGTGGAAGGACCGATCGCTATGATGTGCACTGACCACCAGGGGGCAGATGTTCAACACAGGAGCTGCCCCTTGGTGGTCAATGCACTCCCACAGCGGGAGAGCTATTCACGACTCACAGCTGGCGAGCGCAGCGGCAGTGGCGGGAGCCTCTCCGTGGCAGCGCTAAGGATGTCCGATTGACAGCTTAGGCCCCCTGATTGCAAGAGGACACAGGCTGGGCTGAGGGACGCCCCCCCCGCCCCCACCCCTGTGCACGAATCTTGTGTACCGGGTCTCCAGTTTTAAATAATCACAAAGCAAAACAAGAAATCAGAACTCAGGATCCATTTACCAGGATCTCTGTGACTAGTGTGAGTCACAGAGACTCACAGAAGTTCAGTACAAAGTAAATAAAATCAGGTGATCAAATTAAGGTCAGCAACACCTGGCAAGTCCACAAGGAAAACATCATGAGCCCCCAGGTGAGAGAAGGTAAGTGAGGAGACACAGTTCAGGTTGGAAGAGCTAAGCTTAAAAAAAAAAAAAAAAGTCACCCAATTGGGTCCTAAGCCACCAAAGGGCTAAATTGTATCTCCTCC
>NW_006294998.1:3763236-3768277 GCF_000327345.1 Myotis davidii | reverse complement strand
AGCCAGCCCTGAAGTGTTTAATTAGACGATGCTTTCATGTGGATTGGCTTTTGTGATTATTTCAACTTACTGAGTTTCACATGCATAAAACTATAGTGGTATCTTCTGAACTTTTAGTCAGGGTCCTATTCACCTGAAACTCCAAGTTCCAGCCAGTTATTCTCTCCTGTGAACTAAGAAGCTCCTGGAATGCACACCCAGGCCTCTCGGGAAAGGTCCATACTTCCTTGGGCCTCTAGGAAGCCCTGATTGGGGAAGCTGGGTAGGTGTGAGCTGCCCATCAAACACCACCTTGAAAGAGTGCTTGCACATTTGCAGAAAAGTCAAGTTCGTGTCTGGACTTAATAGAGACATAAAGTCTTCCTTCCTGTGTAAATATGCTCCATAGCCAGAGGAGCAGACCCATGAGTCACGGTGACATGTCCTCTCCATTCTTTTCACCTAAGTCTGGCTGTTCACTGTAACATCTAGTGTAGGTGGAGGAAATATTAATAATGATTTTTGTGTGGATATGGATTCCTGTGTCCCAGCCACTGAGAGAACTCACACACTTATTTATTGATTTGTTTCATCCAACGTGGGTCTACTAAGCACTTGCCATATTCTAGGCACCGAGTTAGATATGGGTAGATAGTGAAAAACAAATTCAATGTGGCCTCTGCACTCACATAAGTGGCAAGAGAGGAAAGACAGTATTAAAACAAGTAAATAAAGAGAATAAGATTACAAAATGCAGTAAGAGTGATGAAGAAAAGCAGCACATGCACTTTGTAAGAAGGCTCAGTCCCCCTGTGTATATTGCTTGTATGTTTCCAATCAAAATAATCATCATTAAAGGTCCCGGACATTTAAAATCGCACACAAGAGATGAGAAGGCAGAATGAGAAGCCACGGCAGGCCCGAGGGAAATTCCCACACAGGTGCATGTGTGAGGGGTGGGGTGAGGAGAGAAAATTGGTCAAGCAACAATTGAAGAAAGGCTGCTCTTTCTCTTTCTTCCGTGAAGTGCTTATTCGCAACAGTAGGCAGTGGGGACAGCTGTGGCCATAGACAAAAGCGCTCTCTCTTGAGAGAACTGATTAGGGCATGGTCAATACCCAGGCTGCTCGCAGACATACTCAGTTTAGAATCCCAACCCTACCACCTCGTGGGCATGTGATCTTGGAACATGGTTTACGCACTCTGATGGTTTTTAAAATGCAAATAATGACTGTTTGCCTCTTGAAGTTAATGAGAGAATTCAAGGATATAATCCATGTCAAATATTTAGCCTGGTGCCTATTTATCCTATAGTTAGCACTCCGGACATGTGAGCTGCCATTAATTAATGATGGTTCCACATATCCCACAGACCTGGCTGTAGTCCTAACCCCTAATCAAATGTCCTGCTGGAGAATACACCTGCACTCAGCAGGCTGCTACTCTAGCTCAAGTCAAGGAATGCAGACCCCCCCACCACCACCACCACTAGATCAGACTTTGCATGCTTTAGATTCCATTCAAATTCCTCTTGTCCTGATATTCCTCCCTTGCCAAAGCCAGAGGATGATGCTAAAGAAAGACAAGGTGTTGGATAGCTGATTTCTGAAAGCCAAGTGGAGTCTGCAGAATATGAGAGGAAGTGCACCATTTCTCCAATAACCATTACTCATTCTGAGCAGACATACCTCCCTAGGGTGCAATCCAGTCCAGACCGGATCCCAATCTGACTTCTTAGTTGGAAAACCCTGCAAGCAAGCTTAATGGGGGAGAACTGCAGATGAGATTTGTGAAAGTAAAAGGAAGATGCGAGTTTTTGCTCCAGTGGACTCAGTCTTTCCTGTAGGTGGTTCTATTAATGTTATCTTTCCTTCTGCTTATATTATTTCAGTCCTTTTCTATGCTCTGCTGTGTTTTGGGATGGATCCAGGGTGTACAGAAAACTGTTTTCTCAATGTAGTTTCAAAGTGCTGAAATAGGGATTGGGACAGAGCAACCCAGAAGGAAACCCAGATCAAAATTTACTATTACCAGAATAAACATTTAATCCAAATTTTTAAAAGTCTCTTTTGGTTACAGATAATCCTTTTCGGATACTTCAGCAGCATCTCAGAGTGTAAGGGAATGTTGTCAGTTTGTGCTAAGAATATATATTTCACACTCTGTTACAGGGTCACAAAATACTATATAATTATACTTGGCAAAGGACATGCTTCCAAGCTGAGGAGGACATTTTGGTAAAAAAAAAAAAATAGCTTTTGAGTTGGAAAAAAATAACATGGATATCTAGCAGCAATGAGAATCAAACAGACACTCGTAGGTTGTGATCACCTGAAAAGGAAGACATAAAAAGCAGTACATATGTGGGTGCCCAACAACCCAATGCAGTACTTGGCACAGACATAATCAAAAAAGATTACAAACACAAAAGCTAAGGAGTCTAAAACTCTCTCTTTCATGGTCATCATTTGCAAGCACAAAATTAGAAAATAATTTATTTAAACATAAATAGAAGCCTATGTTCTAATCTCCAAGAAACTTCTCTATTAGAACTACAGTCAGAAGCCATTTTGATAATTATGAAAACCAGTTAACTTCCGCTTAAATATATATTTGTTTAAATTTTAAGCCACGGAATCATATAATAGTAAATCACACATATCTTCCCAAAAAGGTTGAAGGAGACTGGACCTTAGTCCTTCCTGTTTTGTGGATGTCGCTTTAAAATAAGTGCTGAAATACTTAAATGAACAATATCTCAGTATGGCTGCTGAAGAGGGCCATTTGCAATCCAAGCCAGAGACATTCCTTTAAAATAGCGGCAGGACTTGGAAAAGGAAGCACTGCCCACTTGTCTGACTTGGTGTTCTATTTTCCTCTCCCAGGCCATCTACTTCTACAACTACGGCAGCGGGTTTGACGCTCAGCCATCAGTGTGTGCAGAAGCTAGGAGTCCCCCGGGACTTCCTTTCATAATTTTCTAATTGTTAACATCTTGCATTGGGGTATTTCTGCAAATTAGAAGATCTATTAGCTAGACTAAAGAAGATCGATAGTTAAGGGGACTCCTGAAGGCAATGCTGATGAGTTTATAGAAGAAAGAGCAACTGCACTTTGTGCAAATATCTTTTAAGAAAAGAGGGGATGGAGTTTCATTATTTCTGAATAAGCTCAATAAAGTAAAACACAATTAGGGGGACCAAAAATCATTGCTAACGATTGGCTGCAGTTGCCGGGCTAATGGTACAATTGGAGCTGAAGCTTTCAATCCCCTAGTAGAGCAAGCGGTACAATGGAAATTGCTATGGATGTGCCCTTCAGTTATTGAACAGCCCCTTAGACATTCTGTTATCAGCTTAATTGAATAGGAAGCAATGAAGACAGAGAGAAAGGACTGATATTTGATACACCAAGATTTCCAGAGAAACCTAAGTCTTCCATACCTAAGTGTTATTCTATTTTACTATAAATCCTGATCTAAGAAAACTAAGAAGTTGTTTCCTGCAGAGTAGCATCTGGCAACAGAACACCTTCTGTAAGAGAGCTGGATAATTTTACTGATATATAGCTCAAAAAATACAGCTGAGCAGCTGAGAAACTAGACGCTCAATAAACCCCCATCCTTTTAACTGCCAAAACACTATGAGGGCCCATCTACAGGAAAAAAGAAAAATATATATATTAAAGCATCTGCTGTAACTCATCTGCCAGAGCGAATGCAGCCGATGGGACATTCTGGCCAGTAGCAAGATGTGTCTCTTAGTATAAGCCATTAAACTTAAAAGCTAAGAAAAACAACAATGAAGAAATGAAAACGTACTTTTTAGGGGTGGCAGAATCACAAGAAACGCTGAAATTCAGAAAGAGTGACTGCAAGAGGTCCAAATTAAGTTATCCATACATGTTTTCTCTTCAGCAAAAACCAATACTATGCATGTGTATTTACCTCAGTATCTGAAACTGAGTTGAAATTAGAACTCTGTATTGTACAAATTAATCTTTCCTCTAAAATATTTTTACATTAGTGTAAAATCCAATAACTTTTTGAAAAGCCAGAATATATTTGAGAAATATTGTCTTTCTCTAGTGACCAAAGGTAACTGGCAATGTCATCAAGACTCACAAGCAATCGAATGCAAGTACACACCAGTTATGTGGGGCAACACTGGCTGTAATTGTGTCATTTAAAATCTCTCCACTATGTCCCTGAAAAAGGACCAGTTAAATTTATACTAAAGGTTTGGTTTTCAGGGGTGGGCAAACTTTTTGACTCGAGGGCCACAATGGGTTCTTAAACTGTACCGGAGGGCCGGAACAAAAGCATGGATGGAGTGTTTGTATGAACTAATATAAATTCAAAGTAAACATCATTACATAAAAGGGTACGGTCTTTTTTTTTTTTTTTTTTAGTTTTATTCATTTCAAACAGGCGGGATCCGGCCCGTGGGCCGTAGTTTGCCCACGGCTGGCTGAGATGATAGTTATTAGAGCTATAGGAGAGGATAGTCCCTCTCTTAATAGCATTCTATATTCCATTTATTTCCAAATCATGCTGCTACCTATTGATATGGTGATTTATTTCTGGTATACTGGCAACAATCTAAAATGAACCATGCTTTGCCTATATTATTATAATAAACTCAGTGATATAGCACATAAGAAAGTTGGTAAAAGTTCCCTTTCAAACACCAGGTATACAACCCCTAATAAAGTAGATCCCTTCCCCAAAAGAAAGGAGACACAGTGGAAAGTTTGTTCGTTTTGTTTTGTTTTTGTTGTTTTTTTGGTCTGTTTTAATTGAGGTGTAATTGACATATAACATCTTCCAAAGAGGAAACCAATTGAAGTGGGACATTTAGCGACTTTTCACAGAGTTTATATGAATATAGTAAATAAAAATAGCAATGACCTGAGTGGCTGTGACAACTACAGGCATGATAAGAGGACAAAGAGAATTAAGACACAATGTCCCCCCCCACAAAAAAAAATAATTAAAAATCACAGTAAGCAAAGAAAGGTACAATAACACTGAACATGTAAGCTGATTAAAGGCTATTTTTGA
>NW_006294998.1:3760518-3762814 GCF_000327345.1 Myotis davidii | reverse complement strand
TCTGCTAAAATGCCAGGGCTCCCGTTAGAATTGCACATCCTTTCTAACTCCTGAAATCCACTATTAGTAAAAACTAGCAAGGGTCACCATTCCTTTTTTTGTCCTTTTCCCAGGAAATTCATGTGCAGTCTCATATTTGTAGAAATCAATAGTTAAATGTACATAAATGTCCCAGCCTGTACTTACTGGAGATAAGTTTAACAATATATCCCAAATAGTTTTTCTCATAGTAAATATTTATTAATATTTATTTATATTAAAAATATAAAGCCATTCCAAAGATCCTGGCAAATATTGCTTAATAAACTGAACACATTCAGCCCTAAAGGTGTATTCAGTGGTTAGAGCATCAGCCCCCGGAACCAAAGGGTCACAGGTTCAATTCCCGGTCAAGGGCACGTACCTCGGTTGCAGGTTCAATCCCTGGTGGCCCTGGTTGGGGCATGTGAGAAGGTAAGCAATCAATGTGTCTCTCTCACATCCATGCTTCTCTCTCTCTCTCTCTCTGTATCTCCCCCTCCTTTACACTCTCCCTAAATATCAATGGAAAAAAATATCCTCGGGTGAGAACAAAAATTAAAAAAAATAAAAAATAAGTAATTAAGTAATACCTATATTTTATATACATATATTTAATATATATTAAAGGCAGAATTTCTATATAGTATCTAAATAAATAGCAGCATATATATGTATTTGTGTATGTGTATGCATGTATATGTGTATATATGTATATGTGTGTGTGTGTGTGTGTGTATACACATATATTACAACAATCTATATTTATATGCAAGTGTTGCTGTTTGCAGCATATTTACCTACTCAGTCTACCTACTGCTTTAGCTCTCTGGTTGAATTTCATCCAATTGTAATTATAACCTTCACCCCACATCCTTACACCACAGGAGAATACTGCTGCTCAGTCTTAATACCAACATTTAATCAGCATTTAGGGCTCAGTTAAGTCCTATAATTTCCTCAAAATAAGTGAAGAAAGAAAATAAGTAGGTATGAATCAATCACTGGTTTAACCATATTCACTCACTCACTCACTCACTCACTCCTCACTCAGGCTTTGAGCATTTGTGCCAAGCCCTTTCCTACATACTGAGGATACAAATGTGAAAAGGACCAAGTTCTGGCCCTCGTGAAGCTTATGTTCTACTGATGGACGAAAGTAAAGGGCTGAATCAATAGACATATACAGTGTATCAAGTAGGGATAAGTGCTACAGTGAAAAATGGAGTGATGGAGAGAGCAGGAGCAGGCTAGCTATGTTCCTTACAGTGGTCAAGAAGGCAGCTCCACGGAGGTACTATTTGAGTGTGAGGGCACCTTCCAGTCTGGCAAACACTCGAGCTTGGCGAGATGCCAGTATTCACGCTGCGTGGTGGCCTGTGTCTGTATCCAAACTGATGCAGCTACCAAATCTAATTGAAAGGGGAAAGGTGCCCCAAACGCAAATCATCTCAGCTATCCCTCAGTATCAGCCACTGTGCTTGGAGCTGCCAGCCAGGATTCTGGAGACACAATGTGACCCCCATGTGATAAAGTTGGAGAACTCTTCCTGAGTGAGCATCCTGGCAGGGCACACTGAGGCCCAGCAACTAAACTCAGGCTCAGGAGTCGAGGCGCAATGTGACACTGGATTGACAGCAGATAAATGTGCACACCTCCTCCTATACTCAGGATGAAATTCCTTAGAGAGAAACATGGGAAGTGGTCAAAAGCGTGCACCCTGCAGCCAGACAGACCTGAATTAGAAAACAGTTCTTTTGCCAACACCCTGCACATTCTTGGGCAAGTCATTTAAACTTCAGTTCCATCACCTGTAAAATAAGGACAATAACACCTACCCCAAAGGGATGTTGGGATGCAGGACTGTGTAATATAATAGACTAGAGGCCTGATGCATAAAAATTCATGCAAGAGTAGGCCTTCCTTCCCCTGGCTGCCAGCACCGGCTTCCCTCTGGCGCCTGGGACCCAGGCTTCCCTCGCAGCCCTGGCTTCGTTTGGAAGGTCGTCCAGAAGGACGTCGGTCTAATTAGCATATTATATTTTTATAATTATAGACAGGAATCTGGCATTCAAAAAAGAGACACTGTACCTCTGTATCTGTTGATACTAAATAAAAGGCCAAAAACAACAAAAAAGAGTGCAGAATGGTATATATGCTTCCATTAACATACACATATATTCTTACATATTTACATGTAACATTTCTAAAAGAATACATAAGAAATTGTTAACAGTAGTTACCTCTAACTTTGGAATCCATATGGGAGACTTACTTT
>NW_006294998.1:3758086-3760486 GCF_000327345.1 Myotis davidii | reverse complement strand
AAAAAGTTGATAAAATTAGGATTACGAAATAAAACCACCAATTCTCGTGTCTTTGCTTCATGTCCTGAGTCAGTGGCTACAGTGGGTTGACTAGTGTTCCCTACAAATTCATGTCTACACAACCCTCAGGATGTGACCTTATTTGGAAATAGGATCTTTGCAGATTAAGTTAGGGATGAGGTTGAGATCATGCTGGACGTGCGTGAGCCCTAAATCCAATGAGAATGAGAGAAAAGGACACACAGAGACTCAGGGAAGAGACATGTGGAGAAGCAAGAGAGTGAATTGATACGGTCACAAATCAAAGAACTCCTGGAGCCACTAAAAACTGGAAGAGACAAGAAAAGATCCTCCCCAAGAGGCTTTGCAGGGAGCATGGCGCTGCCAACATCTTGCTTTTGGACTTCTGGCCTCCAGAACTGTGAGAAAATACATTCCTGTTGTTTTAAGACACTAAGTTTATGGTAATTCATTGCAATAGCCACAGGAAAGTAATACAGTGATTTTCAGAAATACTCAGTTCTTTCTATGTGTTATAATGGCCTCCATTAGCCACATAGTTATTCTCACAAAACCAGGATAAGACCAAAGAAGAGAGGATGACAGAGTCTCTTTCTGGAACTTTTGACCTTTCTGGAACTTTAACCCGTTAAGGAGCTGGGTGGATTTAACCATGTTTTCTGGAAGATACTATTGGCCCTCGTTATGTACTATTAGTGTAGACACTAACTAGAATCTAACACAAAACAGAATTGGTTCCCTTGGGCTGTGTTTCTTCAATAAATTTTATTCCTGACGAGAGAGAAAAGGATCATAACTGCCAGTGTTAGAATGGTGTGGGGAAATGTAGTGGGAAACAATAAACATTGTTTTAAAAAGCTCAAAGAGGAGAATGATCTATGTCAAAGCAGTACTGCTCCTGCGGTAATGCTTCTACCTTCCATTTAAAGACAGATACATTTTCCTCGACAGCTCTTAATAGCCTCTACAGTTACTCACTGAACTTGCCCTGAAAATTACAGAGTAATAAAAGGAGAATAGCATTGACTGACTACAGTCAAAAGGTGGGTTTTTTAAATAAAGTGGCCATTTCATTTTAGCCTTTATCCAAGATTGTCCAATAAGGATACTCGATATGTCTAAGGATTGAGAAATAGTTACAAGGCCTCTTACATCACTACAATGCCATTTGACTCCTTCATTTATTTATCCATTGAAAAGGAGAATATTTATCTTAACTAGACACCACACATCCACAAAGGAGAGAGGGCGGGGGAGAGAGACAGAAGGGAGAGGGACAGAAACATCAATGTGAGAAAGACACATAGATTGGTTGCCTCCTGCATGTGCCCGGACCAGCGACAGGGCTGGAGATCGAACCTGCAACACAGGTATATGCCCTTGAATGGAAATCTGACCCCAAAGCCTTAGGTGCAAGGGCGGCACTCTAACCACTGAGCAAAAAAAAAAAAATGGCCAGAGCTCAACCAGTAACATTTTTATTTATCATGGCACCCTGTTTATGCCATAATATTTTTCTCAATTTGTTTATGTATGCATATACTAGTTTGGATTATTTATTTTCTGGGTCTTTCTAACAACATGGAATTTCCTGGAGGCAAATGACCACATCTGTTTCCCTCAAGATGCTAAGTTACTAACACAATGCCTGGTCCAAGGTCAGCACTCAGCAAATATTTTATGAATGAATGAATGAATGTATGATTCAAATTTAGGAAAATAAAAGCTAAGAAAGGCAGTCTGTCTAAACCACAGAAGGGCATATCATTCCACCCAACTGGTTTGCTGCCTGCTCATGGGCATATACATGGACACAGTCCTTCCTCTCTCATCACTCAAAGCTTCAAAAACTCAATACACAAACAGTAACAAACTTTGTATTAAATCTAACATAATATTCCGGGTTGCTGAGACCATTTCAATGCTTTAAAGAATCATTTTCTTTCATTACTCTATCTCTCTACTATTGTGTTAACCTTCTAGTTACACTTCTTTGTGTAGGCAGAATGAGTTTTAATGAGTTTTCCCCTCATAAACTCAACATGAATCCATTAATTCTGTTGTGAATTCTTTATAAGTACCATCACATAAGCATTCAACTATCCAGTCATGTGATTCCAATTATCAATCAGAATTCATTTGTTTTAGCCCTGGCCAGGTAACTCAGTTGGTTAGAGTGTCACCCAATGTGCCAAGGTTGCAAGATTGATCCTGGTCAAGGCACATACAAGAATCAACCAATTGCCCTAGCCGGTTTGGCTCAGTGGATAGAGCGTCGGCTTGCAGACTCAAGTGTCCCAGGTTCGATTCCGGTCGGGGGCATGTGCCTTGGTTGCGGGAGTGTGCGGGAGGCGGCTGATTGATCTTTCTCTCTCATTG
>NW_006294998.1:3752963-3757881 GCF_000327345.1 Myotis davidii | reverse complement strand
GTTTTTGTTTTTCTCAGTTAATGATGTCTAAATCTAAGAAATGTCATAAAATAACTGATAACTTCTGTGCTATAATTCCCATCTTTCATAAGTGAGAGGAAAACACTAAACAAAGATACACAATTGTTTGAGAGCAAGAGTAGAGATTAAATACAAGTACTGTTTAGGTACAAACATAAAAAACAACCCCCAAAAAAAGAAAATGCAAAGTGCATTTAGGTGCCACATAATAAAAAATATTCTTGGCCTGTACAATGCCTAGGGTAAAATCTATAGGATCAATAAGCACATTTTTCCTCAAATTAGCATGATTGGGGGAATTCAACTTCCCAGCACTAAGTAAAAATAGGTTAAAAAAACAAATAGGCAATATTTTAATTCAGAAGGTCACTATGGAATTATACCTAAGCTACGGTAACTGCCAGAGGGACGGGAAGCTGGAGACAAACTCTCTCAGTACAAGAGAAATTTCTTTTTTCAGGTGAGGTAGTTGTCAAGATCTTAAATAGACACCAAATTCACCAGGGTGACGGTTGGTCTCAGAACAAGCTAGAAAAGACTGGTGTACCCAAGCCCACGTTCATGTCAGATATCACCATCTGACCATGGCACCTTTCCACTGATCTGAGCTGTAATCTTAAAATCTTTCTTAGCACAAAAATCCAGGCAGCAATTATGGAAACATCTGAACTGTTGGAAATATGACACCAACATTAATGTCGTATCAGAGGAATCTCAGAGAGAGAGAGAGAGAGTTGGTGCACAATGCAGGAAAAGAAAGACTGAGTAAGGGATAAGAGGATGAAGGAAATCTTATATTCGGGAAAGGAGGGACAATGTATAAAGTGTTGAATCCTGAAGTTAAGCTTAGCATCATTCACCATTTCTTTAGAAATAGTTCTAGACATAGAATCTTAATTTGCTTCTAAAAACATAAAGTATATTTCCTCTAGTAAAACTAACAGCATGATATGGCAATTTTTGAAATATACAAATGCACAGGACTCTTATGTCTTTATAAGATTTAACTAGAAACATAGTTGAGAAACCCAATGGTTCATAAATTGGATATTTTCCTTTCTTTAGTACTATTTAATAAAGTATAACTACATAATTGTCAATGTTTTTTTCACAGAATCACAGGCTAGATAATAACATAGACATTAAATTATTTTGTGATAGTAGATTCATTAATCTAAATATAGAAGACACCTACATTAAAGATTATTAAGAATTACATTAAATCAATAAAAAAGCTAAAGTCAAATTTTATGTTAAGTGTGATAAAGTCCTAATTTGAAATAAAATTTTGAAACATTCAATCAATATTTAATCACAACATTCAATGATAAATAAAAAAGAATGGTCCATTATATCAATTTTAGAATTTAAGATAATTAGAAAACAGGTATTACAGTTGAGTGTCTTATTACATTTCATAGAACAGATGTGCACACTGGAACAGATATGCCCAATTAAATTACAATGCTGGTCAACATCATCACTGGTAAGGATTCTTCAAAATATCAATCCGGAGATTGCCTTATGATCTTGTCCAAACATTGGAAAGTGAATCTGTTTCTTCAATGTAACTTCTTTAAATAAGGTTTTGAAATATATTCCATACCTATTTATCAAAAATACTAGGAACCCAGTGCACAAATTTGTGCATCTTGAAAGGAACTGTGGGCCATGAGGCTGCAGTGGGCACAGGGGAGGGTCTCAGCCCATCCTCCGCACCCCTGCCTGGCTCCTCCCGCTGCGGCCCCTAGTCCCTTGTCTGCTGGCAGCCCCGCTCCCACCACTGCTGCTCCTATGTGCTAACAGAACCAGCCCCATTTGCACCCACTGATGGCACAAAGCAATTGAGTCCAGCACCACCAGCAGATGCTGAGCAGCGGTGCCTGCCCTGATCGCCCCTCAGGAGCAGGGGAGGGGTGGAGAAGCCCTCAGGGGAGATTGGGGCCAGAAGCCACCACTCGATGACGGCACCAAGCAATCAGGACTAGCGCCCGGTTCCAACAGTGGGTGAAAGCAGTGGCTCCAGTGCCAGCTGCGGGTGCGAGTGGCAACTTCAGTGCTGGCAGTGGGTGTGAGCAGGGCTGTCACTGGCAGTGGGTGCAAGAGGTGGCTGCCAGCCCGAACACCCACCAGGAGAAGGGGGAGGGGCAGAAGCCCTAAGGGGCGATCACGGCCGGCAGCCATCACTTGCACCCACTGACAGAACTGATCAATCAGGACCAGCAGTGAGTGTGAGTGGGGCCGGCACCAGCAGCAGGTGTGAGCACCGGGCGGGAGTGTGGCATGCAGGAGCAAAGAATTTTCAGTAACCACCAAAGGCTTGCCCCAATGACAGCAACCAGCTCCAGCTCACCTGCTCCACCATCCCACCACAGCCGATGCCCGCCATGTTCCGCACTCTGCCACCTGCTGCCAACCCCCGTCATCTTCTGCACACACACCCTGGCGGTCAGCACAGTCACAGTGACTGGTTGTTAGGTTGTTCAGTTGTACCGTTGTTCTGTCGTTCCATCTATTTGCATATTAGAGTTTTATATAGAGAGATATATCCAACTGAAACAAGTTAAAATTGGAGAGTATGTCTTTGTTTCCATAAAACTACAGTATTTCAAATACTTTCACTGAAGAAGATCTAAGAAATTAACACATTTTAAGTGGTTTATTAAGCCCCAGCACAATGATTGTTAAATAGCAAAAAAGCACAGAAATGTATGTAGAAGTAAACTGTATGAATGAATGAATGAAACGAAGTGATATGGTGAGAAAATCCCAGGATTAAAAGTTAGGAGACCTGCATTCTGGCGCCACTCTATAATTTCATGGAATGACACTGGACACGTTAGTGAAATGAATTATACTTCAATTTCTTAACCTATGAAATTAGGAAACTGAGCTAGGTGATGTATAAGATTTCTACTATTGCCCTAGCTTATTTTGCTCAATGGATAGTGCATCAGCCTGTGGGCTGAAGGGTCCCAGGTTCAATTCCAGTCAAGGGCACATGCCTGGGTTGCAGGCTTGATCCTCAGTGGAGGATCAGGCATTCTATGATTCTCTCTCATCACTGATGTTTCTATCTCTCTTTCCTTCCCCCTTATCATTAATGTTTCTATCTCTCTTTTCCTCTCCCTTCCCCTCTGAAATCAATGAAGATACATTTTTAAAAATTAACAAAAAGATTTCTACTATCACTATGATTTCATTACATAGTACCAGACAGAAGGAAAATTTCATCTTATAGATGATTTGGTGAAAATATTATGCATAGCTCCCCTAATCAAGGCAATGAAAACAATGCTCAATTTTTATATTAGTAACCTACATATTAGCCAATAGTTGCACTGGTATATAAAAATTAAGTGTCTCATTATTTCCTTTTAAAAAAATTAATTAACTTTGTCATTAGCATCATGTAAATTTAAATCTTAAGACTGACCTATAAGATACACTTTCAAATTAAGAATTTCCAATGAGACAAGAGAAAATGTTGAACTTTTTTTTTTCCCAAAAATGTCTCTGGCTACTGACTGTCCTTAAGGGTTGCTATATCTGAACCAAATCACAATGTTCTTTTTCAAGTACTGAATAAGATTATCCTATAAGTAACAAAGAATTCAATTTCCTATTCTCTAGTTCTTTGAAGACAGGAAGAATAATTCAGTCAGGAAGCTTCTCTTTACACATCACACTCAGATGTGTTCTAGAACATTTATATAACCCTATATAATCTACTTTTTATTTATTTATTTATTTTATAGAGGAGGAGAGACAGAGATTTGTTATATCATTTATGCATACACGGTTGCTTCTTGTACGTGCCTTGACCTTGAATCGAACCCCCAAACTGGGTGTATTGGAAAGGTATTCTAACCAACTGACCTACCCAGACAGCGTCATGACCCCATATAGCCTTATATTGGTGTCTTTATTTCTAAATGTAAATAAATGCATCAGTCTATTCAGAATTTATCCTGGGTCCATCTCTCCAATATTCCCTGATCTTAATGCACTTGAGGGCTTGGTTACAAAACACATGTCTAGGTATTTAATGAAACCAGTTTTTATAACTATCCTGAAATAGATTTTCCTCACCATGTCTCAAGCTTTTAATTCAATTAGCTGAAATAATTTCTTTGGTTTACAACTACCTTTTCTCCCATTTTTCTCATCAGCAATTTGTAAGCTTAAAATAATAAACACAGGTGATAAGAGAGATTCTTTCTCCCAAATATCAAGAACACAAAGAACATGTGACTACTCCTTGACAACATTTTTCCACTTACAAGAATCATGAAACACTAGTGGCCTGGTGCACAAATTCGTGCACATTGAAAGGAAATTAATTAGAATATTTTAATATCGCTATTTGCCCTTTATTTATAATAGAAGTGTCAACCAAATTCACAATCAACAAATCAAAACACATGGGTACAATTGGCACCAGCGAGAGCTTTATATGTATCATGCATGTGGGAGTCAACTTAGCCTTTTATAGGTATAGAATAATTATACTTAATTAGACCTGCTTTCTGATTTAGCTAAACTTTTTCCAGCCCAGTGAAGCACCCCAACTTCTCTTTCAGGTAATTGGCAGTAACACATAAGTAAATATCAACACAAAGCCAATTATTATTGTAGATAATGCAGGGAGAACAAAGGGTAAAATATTTAACTGCAGCAGTGTTTGACTATATTCTGTGCAGTGAGAAAACCTGAAGTCATTTTCAAGTTCCACCATTTCTTACTTCTTTTCAGTGGGGTCAAGTTTCTAAGCTTTCTAAATCTCCATTTTCCAGCTAATGAAAAGAAAATAGGATTCCACCAAGTCTCCTATCTACCTACTCCAGGACTTCTGTGAGGATCAATTGAGATGAGGCATGGGAAAATGCTTCACAGA
>NW_006294998.1:3742601-3752294 GCF_000327345.1 Myotis davidii | reverse complement strand
ATAGATATAGATATAGATATAGATATAGATATAGATATAGATATAGATATAGATATAGATATAGATATAGATATATAGATAGATTACCTTACCCCTGTTAGGAGATGAGCAAAGAGAGACTTGCAAAGGATCTTTTTACAGGAAAAACTTAATCTGTTAATATATTCTATAACCAAAAGCAAAATGTCTTGTCTGCTTCTCCAATTATTCAATCCCACTATTTTTAGGAACTGTGGCACAATTTTGTGTCATTAATTGTACTGTACACCAAGTTTCATATTCTATGGGCAATGTGTGGGATTAATAAAAACTATACAATTATTTTCTCACTGCTTAAAAAATTATAGGTATAACAGCACTTTTTAAAAAAAGCAACTAAAAAGACAATTCATTTGGATATTCTTTATGGTATTATGGTATTTCATTATGAAGGATATCCTATCCCATATTTTAGGGTACTAAGAAAAGTGTCTCAGAAAGACAGGGTCTTAGGTTCTCTAAATTCCAGGAGTATATACAATGAACAATAATGACAATTCAACATGTATATTTGATTTTTTCACTTATTCCTGCTTCATTCAAAAAACTAAGTAGTGCATACATAAGAAATCTAAATGCATCTATTGATATGTGGGCAGAGAACTGATTACTCATTCATTTCCATCCATCAAGTTATTTAAAGTTCTTAACAGATTTCTGATATAGACCAATCCAATTTTTTGAGACACACTCAACTGAAACTAGTGAGTACTACACATTTGGGGTACTAAAGTAACTCTCAGTCTAGTATTACAGGCATGGGCATTTACTCAATGTATCAGTAGTGAGGTAAATGGTGAATTATACAGTTATAGTCTTGTCAATAATGGGGTAATAATATATCTCAGTTTTTCTCACTGGAGAAGATACGGTGCCCTAAGGTACATTTTGGAAATCCATAGGGACCATTTCTACCTTGTAGCAGAATGACTTTTGAGCACTTACTATTGAAAATTGTATTATATAAGTATATTTTAAAAGTTTTATTTTAGTCCCCCTTATATTAAAGTTAAGGGATCATATTAATTTTTTAAATAATATAGACAGGTCATATATCTAAAGATTTCATGTTTAGATAGTAACAGCACATTACAAAATGTTTATTATAAAAAGAGTATTTATGGTCTAAGAGTGAGAACCACAAATCTAGAGGGACAGACATGCAAACATATAAAGTTACAGTGTGAAACATACTAAATGCTAACACATCTCTATACACAAACTGCCAAAGGGACACAAAATATGGAGGAATTAAGAGATACATTACAGAAAAGCAAATAAGACAAACAAAAATTCATAGACACAGACAGTAGTATGGTGGTTATCAGAAGAAAGGGGGTGGGAGGTTGAAGGTAGGAGTTCAAGTGTATGGTGTCGGAAGGAGATGTGACTTTGGGGTGGTGGACACACAATGCAATATACAGATGGTGCATCACAGAATTGTACATTTGAGACTTACATAATTGTATGAACCAATGTCACCCAAATAAATTTAATTTTTAAAAGGGGGCTCTGAAAGGTAAGTAGAGATTTCCAGCTAGAGAAACGCAAAGGCCAGCCAAGGCTGGGGACAAACAGCCAGAGACACCAATTTATAGGAGAAACATGAAGAACAAACAGTTGAGCCAGAAATTGAAGTTAATTTGTGGGGCTGGCACTAGTGCCCATATTTCCTTCTAAGAAGTTTCATGCTTATCAGGTACCCAATAGCAGAAAGCCATCGAATTGCATAATAATTTATCTGGTCATTTCTGATTTCAAAAATATGCAATTATGTTCAATTTTTTTGCCAAAGAAATAATTATTAGATTCTTGATACCTATATTTTGCTACTATATTACTTCAAAGGCTTAGTTATTGGCTGCAGGCTTTTAAAATACCTTAAATGTTCAAAGCAAGCCCATGATTTTGAATGCAAATAAAAAAGAAACCAAAAAAAGGGAAAATGAGTTTAAATATACAGTGTTATTTCAAAAATATGCCTTTGAAATTGCTATTCCACATGAAAATTCAACCAATTTTCTTGAATTAAATACACATTTGTTTAACTTTTCAATTTTACCTTGTTGCTTCCTTTGTAGCAAAAGGTGTCACTTTCGAAAGTTAAACTTCATTTTGACGTTTCCAGAGGAACGTGTTTATTAAACATTTATTGGAGATAGGCAAAATCTTTTAGTTCTCTTCCGTAGTAGATAAGAAAGTGGGGTGAGAACACAACGGAGGCTTTCACATGGGGTTCTTCATCAGAAGATACTCATGTAACATTTTACTTGCATTAAACCCAATGGCGCCAAGCAACGACATTAAAGTATTAACAAAAGGGCTTCTTTTTTCCTTCTCATCTCAGATTGTAGGTTGGAGCGGCTGCTGGAGTTTTGCTGCAAACAAAGGAGGCTCTAAGTGATGGATTCCTTTTTGTTTTATCACTGTTTTCTCAAAGCAGACCGGTGAACTCTCCACCCCTGACCCTTAACACCAGGCTGACCCTCTCACAAACTAATCACTGTAGGGCTCATAAAAGCGAGCTGTAAAACGCCCACAGTTGTCCAGTCCAGGGGATCACTCAGAAGCCTACCAAGCGTCTTGCCTTTTCCTGACACCAAACACTTCGTCGACCTTGGCCAGGGCATCCCCTGTGATTTCGGTCATCGTGACTTTCCACTCCTGACATGAACTTTCACACAGATCTCAGCTCAGGCGGCCATGGCAGGTTCGCGTGAGAGCTCTGATATTTCTGCAGCCCAACCGGACCCTCACTGTACAGAGTCCTTTGACACTCACTCCAGTACTGAGAAGTAAGCCTTCGTCTTTTCTGGGTGGTGGGCTGACTGGGACAGTATGTGTGTGTGTGTAAATACACACTATTCAGGTCAGTTTCCATTTGGAGAATTACTGGCCATCGAATACCAACCAAATAACACAGCGGTTAGATCTGCAGCGTAAGATGGTTACCCAACATTTATGCAGTTGTCAGGTATTCTCCTGTTTTCCCAAGGCTGGTCTAGATGGCTGCTATGACCCTAATGACATGGAGCCCTACGGCACACACCCACTGCTATACGAGGCCCAAACGAAGCAAAACCAGGGGCTTGGCAGGAATTCCATGGGATGCTTGTCCTCATGGGCCTAGGCCAGCGATGGCGAACCTATGACACGCGAACTCATTTTTTTGGTTGATTTTTCTTTGTTAAATGGAATTTAAATATATAAAATAAATATCAAAAATATAAGACTTTGTTTTACTATGGTTGCAAATATCAAAAAATGTCTATATGTGACACGGCACCAGAGTTAAGTTAGGGTTTTTCAAAATGCTGGCACGCCGAGCTCAAAAGGTTCGCCATCACGGGTCTAGGCCAAGGCAGCTTTTTGAGCAGAATTAACCTGTTTGATGTTAATTATGTGAATCTTGACATGAAGTTAGAAAAATCCAATCCTGTGTGCATCTTTAAAATTAATTTTCTATGTCTAGTACTGCACTCATTCAACTGTTTTATAATTACATGCTTTACATTATGAATATGATGATTAAAGGCGGTTAGGTTACATGAGTTCAGTGAAAGCATCCCATAATATCCTGATACCACGACCTTTCCTAGCTCTCGGGCTCATGATCACAACAACCAGGGCAGGGGCCAATGTTCCAGAGAAGAGCTCTGTTCTTGCAACTTCTCCACATGTGTAGACAACATCAGCAAGCAGGCCCAGGAAATCAAGGCAGGCTTTTTCTGTATCCTTCCCCTCAGCCACCTCCCCCTGAAATAAGTGCATCATCTATTCTATAAACAACTGGGGATGCAGTCAGCTGTGTTCTGAGGTAGCCCACTGCCTAAGGCATATTCATATTGTACGAACAAGTCTTTGAGGTTATTTTTATTTTCAGAAGTTCTCAAATCACTCTCAAGAATGAATTGGAAAGATCCCTGGATTCATCAGTTATATTTTCCTGTTACTCTGGGGAAGTTGCGAAAAGGGAAAACCCACATTTCTGCCTCCTTGTCGTTTCATCCAACTTCTGCTGCCAATCACAGAGAAGCTGTCAGAGTAATTGGCCTGGCACAGGAAGCTGTGATGCAAGGCAGGCCACAGGAGGAAGAAGGGGCTTCCAGGAGGGACCGCTTTCATGCTGTGCAGGTTGTACAGCCAGGACAGCCTTTGGGCCAGGGGTCCTCTGAAGCTGGATGCGGGAAGGGAGCGTGAGAAGGAGCCATTCTTCCCTGTGTTGTAAAATGGTGGCGGAGTACACTGACAGATTTATGACAACCCACATTCCCCATTTCCCTTGTATATGTTGGTGGGGGTGGTGGGCAGTGACAGACCCAGATATGTTCTCACAGTCATGTACTAATGTTTACCCATGTCACACCACCCAATATTTAAGATTAAAAATCTCCGTCTGCCTATGGGAAAATACAAGTTCTTTAAGCAGTGCTCAGTGTTAACAGAATAACCTCTCTCCCACCCTTACTTTGCTGTGTTATTACATTACTGCAGACAAAGATGGCTTCTGGTTTATCTCCCTTAAATCCATTGTTTTGTTTGCTCTTATGCATCCCAATAATAGAGTCCACATTTTAATGCCATTTATATCAGAGTCAAAAGGATAATAAGGAAAACAATTTATGAGTCATTAATTAGGTCTCGTCTCATATTAGAAAGGAGCCGTTTCTAATTTACAGAGGCCAGGATAACATGGATTTCCAAGTGAAAAGCGGCATGTAGCAATTAAAAAAACTGGCTGATGGAAGAACTGATTGCTTATCAATAACTATATCCATCACTGATTTGACTCCACTGCACTTCTCTAAAACTAGGACAATTAGTCTGGCTGGTGTGGCACAGTGGTTGAGCAGTGTGGCTCAATGGTTGAACATCAACCTATGAACCAGGAGATCGAGTCCCAGTCAGGGCACTTGCCCAGGTTTTGGGTTCAATCCCTAATAGCGGACGTGCAGGAGTCAGCTGATCAATGATTCTCTTTCATCATAGATGTTTCTATCTCTCTTTCTCCTTTCTCTCTCAGAAATCAATAAAAACATATTTTAAAAAAACAGGACAGAGATAAATGTATCATAACAATATAAGATCTCAGGACATAGGGTTCATTTTGAATAGGAAAAAATTTTGTTCATGGGAAGATTAAAGCTATATCTAAACTTACCTTCATTCTAAGCTTACAGTAACAACAATAAAATGGAAAATCTAAGAGAAACTAACATGGCGGCATAGGGAAACACCGAAATTGCTGCCTCCTACACCAACTTCAAAACACAATAAAAGGACAGAACGGACATCATCCAGAACTACAGGAGGGCTGGCGGAGTGGAAATTCTACAGCTAGAAGGAAAAAAAAAGCACGTTGAGGGTCAGGAGCTGTGGCAGTAAAGTGCAAAGGTACGGTGGCTCGCACACGCGGAAAGGGGCTGGTACCTGAGGACGCGGCTGTCTTTTTGAATCGGGAGGGAGTCACAAGCTCCCGACTGCTCTGAACTCCGGTTCTGGGAAGTCTCTGGGGACCCAGGACTCATACGGGGAGAAACTGGACTGTCTGGCAGCGAGCAGAACTCAGAACTCGAGGGCAGCTTTCCCTCAGAGGTGCTTGCAGCAATTAAATTATCAGGACACTGAGACTCGGGGCCCCGTAGGGCAGGGCTGAGAATCTGCCATAGCTCCTTGCTCCGCCCTTTGATTCCCTGAGACCCCGCCCCACCCAGGCTGCAGCAGAGGCTTTTGCATATGAATGCCCTGGCTCTTTGAGGCCTGAAAATTACCTAACAAACTGCAGCGGGCCACAGACCCAGAACTTCCAAGAGAAGGCCCAAGGCCCCACAGCAGCTTGCATTGCTTCACAGCTGGGCCTCATCAGGGCACCTCTAAACTCCAAAAAAGGAAGGGGAATCTGCAGTTCTCTTCATAGCTCCTGCTGGGTAACCTCCAAGAACCAGTGTACCCAGTGGTCAGAGGGGGACCATCTGGATTACAACTCCTCAGATCCATAAGGGACACACTCAGGGGGCAGACTCAGTGAGCACCAAAGCCCCACTGAAGCAAGTCTTGCCACATAAGGGAGTCTCCTGCACAACAGATCTTCCAGTGTACGCACAGCTGGTCATCACAGCCAATTGGCCTGGAGGTCAAATTCTTCCAGTGATACCAACAGCAATCAAGGGTTAACTACAACAAGACTGTGCAAATAGCCTACAAAGGGGTGCACCAAGAGCATCCACCTCAAGTGATTGGGGAGGTGAGCCACTGGGCCCTATTGGACATCTAACACACAAGGCCACTCTTTCAACTCAAGGAGACTTAGCAGCTACCCAATACATAGAAACAAACACACGGAAGCAGCCAAAATGTGGAGACAAAGAAACAAGTCACAAATGAAAGAAATGGATGAAAGCAAAATACTGGATATAGAGTTTAAATCCACTGTTAGAAGGTTACTCAAGAATCTTCTAGAAATCGCCGAGAAATTTAGTGAGACCCTCAAGGATATGAAAATGGCCAATCAGAAATTAAGCATACAATGACTGAAATAAAGAATAATATACAGAGATTCAAAAGTAGACAAGAGGATCCCAAGAATCAAGTCAATGATTTGAAATATTAAGAAGCAAAAAACAACCAACCAGAAAAACAAAAAGAAAAAAGAATCCAAAAATATCAAGATAGTGTAAGTAGCCTCTGGGACAACTTCAAGTGTACCAATATCTGAAGTATGGGGGTACCAGAAGAAGAGAGAGAGCAATATATTGAAAACCTATTTGAAGAAATAATGACAGAAAACTTCCCCTAACTGGTGAAAGAAATAGACTTAAAAGTCCAGGAAGTGCAGAGAATCCCAAACAAAAGGAATCCAAAGAGGACCACACCAAGACACATCATAATTAAAATGCAAAGAGCAAAAGACAACGGTCTTTAGTGATCATTAGGTAAATCTCAGCCCTAGTCAGTTTGGCTAAGTGGATGGAGCATGAGCCCTGGGACTGAAGGGTCCCTGGTTAGATTCCGGTCAAGGGCATGTACCTTGGTTACGGGCACATCCCCAGTTGGGGATGTGCAGGAGGCAGCTGATCGATATTTCTCTCTCACCGATGTTTCTAACTATCTCTCTCCCTTCCTAATATCTTAATCAATAAAAAATATATTTTTTAAAAAATGGAAAATGTGATTATCCTATCCATACCTAAATGATGAAGACAGGAAATCTATAGTAGTAATTAGTTAATATTTGTATGTCATTATCTATTTTTTTACTGAATTTTATTCAGCCTAATTCTAAAATAAAGAAGACTTAAAAAGGTAAAATTATTCAGGGATGGTGACATGATTCCATGTTTCCAAATGGCAGCAAAGGCCACATTGGGAATATTTAAGCTAAGCCACAGCTAGGCTTCCTCTTGTCCTTCTTATCTACCTCCAGCCCAGAGAAAGATTGTTGCCAGAGAAGATGCTCTAGACAGACACCTAGACAAGTACAACTGTGAATAACGTTACTACTCACAAGCTTCACACAGATGGGAATTTCATTTGAATCTGGAGAACATTCTTAACCAGGACCCTTAATTCTAGTTGTGCTTCTAGCATCAGCTCTGTGATCACTAAGCTTTTGCCTACAATAAAGGTGGTAGAATAGATAGATGTTCTCTGTCTTTTCCAGATCCGAAGTACTATACTTATTTTCGAAAATCCCAATCCTTTCTCCCAACCACAAAAAGCAAGATAGAGATGCTAATTATTGCTACAATGGCAAGCATGTTACAATATAGATATATCAAAATAATGTTATACATCTTAAATTTACACAGTGTTATATGTCAAATACATTTCAATTTAAAAAAAGGAATTCTGAGTGTTTACTGAAATCAGAGAAAATCTGGAAAAAGTTCTAACTTAGACCTACTAAATCAGGACCTCCTACTATGACCACTCTGAATAAGCTTCTAAAAGATCCCAGATGGTCCTGATAATTCACCAGGTAATCCTGACAATGTCAGCTACTGCATCAGATCCCTGAATAGAAGCTCCTCGAGGGCAGCACTAATCTCCAGTGCCTGCTTGAATCACTATGGAGGACTTGGGATATTAGAGGCACTCAATAATTTAGCTGCCTGATGATTAAATATCTGCCAAACATAACTTGCACATTTTTTTGGTTGTTACTGGGCTCTATTGAAAGAGAAACAGGATATGCAATAAAGGCAAAAGGGTGTGTTTATTTAATTTCATGTAATTATAAATACACAAAACTGACCTCAGCTTCAACTAAACAGCCAGAGATATAAATCAGAAATTAACTATGGAATTAACATAAACTTTGAGTTCATCCTATTTTTTTGAATGACTCATTCTCATAGACATTGGTTTTAGCATTTGTTTTATTAATTTGACCTACAGAGCTTATTAGTTTTACAGTTTGTCACTATGGAGGAAACACTTCTAAGTAAAATGGAGCATTGAAGAGAAATATTTCCATCGATTCAACACATGGGTCATTCTGATTTCTTTTTCATTATGTCATTCGCTATTCTTTCTTGTTTTGTTTGTTTTTCAATTGCTGATTAAATGAATCTTCAAAAAATAAACTGATGTAAATTTGCCTCTGAATTAGATCGCTGTTTAGAATTTAGCAACAATGTCAAACATTTCCTACTAGGAAGCTATTAATTCTGGAAGCAGAGGCTCAAAGTGAAGAAAGGAGGTTGTGTATCAGTGTGTTTATTGCATTGGGATGTGACATGTGCTCCTTTGCATTTAAATGGACAGAAAAAGACCAAAGCATTAACTTGGGGTTCATTAAAAGTAAGCAGGGGCCTGTCCATTCATTACATTCCCCCCAAAAATCCCCTCTGGTGAAAACCGAAATCACTCGCACAAACAGCTGGGTGTGTGTGAGGCCATGCTGCCGGAATGCCATTGTTTGCTAGGTTTAATGTCACTTTGTACGATTATATACCACAGAGAGAGACGCTGAGCTGCATCCAACAGGGTGGCTAACATTCTGTAGCTAATTGCATACAGCTCCATGGCAGTACTAAAGGAAGGACGATTCTGCATATGTCTCAGGAGGGAATAGAAAGATATTTTGTTTATAGCCACCCATCTGTCTAGTGACAATAGAATTACATATGAGTACAAACCAGTTTAGTGCGTCCTTCAAGAATGATTTCTCATTATATTCATTCTATCAGCTGCCACTCCGATACAGGTTACTCGAAACTGTTTCTGTCTTCTTTACTAACAATAATATATCTGATATTCTAAGATTTCAGCCAAAGTAAAGCCCTTCTAATAGACTCCATAACCATACAGAGAATATTGCTTTGTAGAATAAATGCTGAATTCAAGTAAAAAAAAATTTTTTTAATATATTTTATTGATTTTTTACAGAGAGGAAGGGAGAGAGATAGAGAGTTAGAAACATCGATGAGAGAGAAACATCTATCAGCTGCCTCCTGCACATCTCCCACCCGGGATGTGCCCGCAACCCAGGTACATGCCCTTAACCGGAATCGAACCTGGGACCCTTCAGTCCGCAGGCCGACGCTCCATCCACTGAGCCAAACCGGTTTCGGCAAGTAAAAATTTTTTTTAAAGAAGGTGGGGGAGAGGCACAAAGAAAAATCAAATGCTACATTTAAACTCTAGCTGTGT
>NW_006294998.1:3720362-3742504 GCF_000327345.1 Myotis davidii | reverse complement strand
ATACCTAGGTTGTGTGTTCAATCCCTAGTCTAGTGCCTAGGCGAGGCAACTGATTGATATTTCTCTCATCTCTCTCTCTCTCTCTCTCTCTCTCTCTCTCTCTCTCTCTCTCCATGTCCTCTGGAGAAGAATAAAAAAATGATACAAAGAAAATTTTAAAAATAATAAAATACTGAAACATTACTAGAGCCTTACAAACCAAGAAAGGATGATGTAAAAACAAGAAGCAAACTAATGGTAGATAATTCAACTTCAAAGTAGCAGAATCTCTACTTCTCTTAGGGCCAGTGGTCGGCAAACTGCGGCTCGCAAGTCACATGCGGCTCTTTGGCCCCGTGAGTGTGGCTCTTCCACAAAATCCCACATGCGGGCGTGCACGGACAGTGCGATTGAAACTTCGTGACTCATGTGCAGAAGTCGGTATTTTGTGGCAGAGCCACACTCAAGGGGCCAAAAACTCCCATGTGGCTCGCGAGCCACAGTTTGCCAGCCACTGTCTTAAGGCATCTGAAACTCTCCTGCTACTACAAATCTTTCTTTACATATTTTATCTGACCTATTTGAGGGCAGTGTCTATGTCCAAATCCTGTGTTCCACCCAAAGGCTATTCCACCTCAACCATTTCTTAAAGTAGCGATTGTGAACTTTTTTCATCTCATGGCACACAAAGTAATTACTAAAATTCTGTGGCACAACAAAAATATATATATTTTTGCTAATCTGACAAAAAATAGTTATAATTTTTTCATTCACAGTGACAGCTATTGTTGTATTGGCTGTTGTCATTGTTTTTGAGAACCTAAGGGAAAAGAGTTCTGTGTCTCTGACTAAATAGTCAGGTGTTACATGTTTTAAAAATTCTTATGGCACACCAGTGTAATGCAGCACACCAGTTGAAAACTGCTGATTTAGAATGTGTTAATTTGTTAGATCTTCTTCAGTAAAAGTATTTGAAATACTTTAGTTTTATGAAAACAAAGACATACTCTCCAGTTCTGGCCAGTTTTCTCAGTGGTTAGAGCATTAGCCCACAGACCAAAGGGTCATGGGTTCGATTCCCAGTCAAGGGCACGTACCTCAGTTGCAGGCTAGGTCCCTGGCCTCGGTTGAGGCACATGGGGGAGGGAAGCAATTGATGTTGTCTCTCTCTCTCACACACATCAGTGTTTCTCTCTCTCTCTCTCTCTTCCTTCTCCTTCTCCTCCTCCTCCTCCTTCTTCCCTCCCTCCCTCCCCTCCACTCTCTCTAAAAAATTCACTGGAAAAAATATATTTGGGTGAGGATTTTAAAAAAAGACATACTCTCCAATTTTAATTTGCTCAGCTTGAATATATACCTTTTGATAAATATGTAGGAATATGTATGGGATATATTTCAAAGCTTTAGAGAAGCCCTATTAAAGAAAAAGATCCACTTTCCAATGTTTGGAAAAGATCATACAGCAATAAGGCAATCTTCCGACTGATGTTTTAACTGATTCCTTACCAGTGACGATGTTGATCAGCATTGTAATTTAACTGGACATGAGCATGCATGTCTGTTCTATGAAATGTAATAAGATACTTAACTATAATGCTTTCTAATTATCTTGAAACCTAAAAATTACATAATGGACCATTCTTTTTCATTCCTCATTGAATGTTATGATTAATTATTGATTGAATATGAATGTTTCTAAAATTTTATTTCAAATTAGGACTCTATCCCATTTAACTTAAAATTTGACATTAGCTTTTTTTTCATTGATTTAATGTAACTCTTCATAATTTTTAATGTAGGTGTTTTCTATATTTGCATTAATGAATCTACTACCACAAAATAATTTAATGTCTATATTATTATCCAGTCTGTAATTCTGTGAAAAGTCATTGGCAATTATGTTGTCATAATTTATTAAATAGTTAAATAAACTAAAGAAAAAAACATCCAATTTATGAACCATTGGGTTTTGTGCTATGTTTCTAGCACAAAATCTTAGAAAGACATAAAGATTCTGTGCATTTGTATATCTTAAAATTGTCATATCATGCTATTGGTATTAATAGAGGGAACACAATTTTTAGAAGTGCATTAAGTTTATGTCTAGAACTATTTCTAAAGAAATGGGTGGTGTCAAAGGAGGCCTAGTAAAGAGTAAGCACTCACCACCACCCACCAGTGAAAGGCTCCTCCCTACCCTACACGGTGACAGTGGAGGCCATAGGGGGAGCCAGAACTCCCAGTCATCATATAGCATGTGAACACTAATCAGAAAGTAAACTTCAGAGCAAAGAAAATTACCAAACACATTACATAATTATAAAAGGGTCATGAAGAACGTATATCAATCCTAAATGTGTATGCATCAAACAACAGAACTGCAAAATATGTGAAACCAAAACAGAACAGAAAGGGAAAATAGACAATTGCAGTCAGAAACTTCAACAACCACCTTTCAACAATTAGCAGAACAGCTAGACAGAAAATCAGCAAAGATACAGAAGAACTCGATAACACTATCAAACAATGATCTAATTCACATTAATAAAACATTTCACCTGCCCTGACTGGTTTGGCTCAGTGCATAGAGTGCTGGCCTGCGGACTGAAGGGTCCAAGGTTCGATTCCAGTCAAAAAACCTTGGTTGCGGGCACATCCCCAGCAGGGGGTGTGCAGGAGGCAGCTGATAGATGTTTCTCTCTCATCAATGTTTCTAACTCTCTATACCTCTCCCTTCCTCTCTATAAAGAATCAATAAAATATATATTTAAAAAGAAGCATTTCACCCAACAACAGCACAATACACATTCTTTTCAAGTACCCAGATAGACCATATCCTGGGCCATAAAACAGAAAAAAAAAAGAAAAGAAAAGAAAAAGAAACAACTCAACAAATTTAAAAGAATTAAAAACATTCAGGGTGCATGCTCCAACCCCAATGGAATCAAACTAGAATTCAACAACAGAAGGATAACAGGAAAAAAACCTCTAATCCCCAGTTGCAGGGTAACTGTTGCATAATCAATGCTACTCTTCAGGAAGAGCTGAAGTTCGTTCTGACATTAAGTTAAAAAGTAAGCTCCTACAGTAGGGACTCCGAATATGCAGTTCTTTCTTACTTAGATTCCACTACTGGAACCTTAACTAAGCAATGCAATATTTTTCAGTGGTGATAAAATTTTAAGGTTGAAAAGGATAAATAATGAATAAGCTCCCCAAGGGTTTGGATGTTTCTTTTGTAATCACAGTACATTCCCAGCATGAAGAACAGTGTCCACTGTATCTTAGAGACAGTCAATATTTGCTAAATGAATAATTGAGGGAATTAAAAATTGGAAGGGGTACAAACAGTACAAATTAAAAGAATAGAGTAAGAGTTTAGATAAATGTTTGATTTACTTGATATTAATAAAAAAATATATAAATCACAGCAAAAGTTATGGGAGGGGCAGAAAAACTGCGAGTGAAATTTGGCTTAAGAACAAATATGACAAATTCTTGCTCAGGCTTTTCAGGTCCCTGCTGTATTCCAAACCCACTCAACTACATGGATTTCAGGTCCCTGGCAATCTGCTCTATGTGAATAAGATTCTGTCCCTATTACAAGAGTTACAGAAAATAAGCTGTAAATAAACTAATGTTAGTGAAAAGTGGATTGGAATACACAATAAAAAGACTGGGAAAATGCAGGTGGCTTATTTTAGAAAGTTAAGTAATTTAATACAAGTGATAATTTCTAAAAAGGAAATTGAGCTCCAATGAAGCATGCATGTCCTTTTCTACATTATCTGCAACAGTGCATGTAATTTGCACACATTTAATTAACTAATAAAACTCCTATCATCAACATCAGGTTTGGAAATGTCATTGTTGATAACATGCTGTTCCATCAGGCTGAGTTGATTGTTTTTTGTTTGTGAACACTAAAGTACATACCCAAAGGTGCTGTCTAGCACTGCTACTTGCTTTCAAATATTTCTTGGCATATTTAAAGTGTGTTGGGGGTATCCACATAGGATAGAATTTATAGCAATCTCTAAATACCGATTCAAAGGAAAACTGGGGCATATAAAGAGAGCATGATTACCAGGGGCTTCACTCAACCACAGACTGTGTTCTGCTGGAGACAAATCAGGTTGCCAATTTGATTAGAGATAACAGTGTGCCTCTTGCTTCACAACATGGATTGCTTCTATCCTTGTTCCTTGACACAGAACCCTATTAGGAAACTAATATTATTATGAAACTAATCTTGAAGACATTGGATAAGTATGAATAATATCTTTCCACCTATATTTCCTATACCATCGTAAGTTTTTTTATGTATTGAAATCCTATTTTTCTCTGAAACTGAAAGAACCAGAAGAGCCATTTGTTCTCTATATTGTCTCATAGATATAGTGTTATCTTTGTCCAGAAAGAAATTTTGGTTGGAATCTGCCAGGTAAAGAGATAGAAGGTAATGCCATACATAGTCATGTATCCAACTGCCAAGTCAGAAGGATAATTGTTCTCTTAATATATGCATATCTATCTGTCTATATCTACTGAGATATAGATATAGATGATATAGATATAGATACAGATACAGATACAGATATGTGTGTGTGTGTGTGTTTCATTGTCAAGAATTAAAGATTTTAGCTCTTAACTCTCTAGGAGACTGATTTAAAAGCAGTCATATTTCACCCTAGATGGTTTGGTTCAGTGGATAGAGCGTCGGCCCGCTGACCTAAGAGTCCTGAGTTTGATTCCGGTTGAGGGCCCACAACTCAGTTGCAGGCTCCTCCCCAGCCTGGGTCTGGTTGGGGCTTGTGTAGGAGGCAACCAATCGATGTGTTTGTCTCACATTGATAGTTCTCTCTGTCTTTCCCTCCCTCTTCCGCCAGAGGGTAAAGGAGGCCAGAGGGAGGTCAATGGGGAAAAAAAAGGAGACGTATGTACTACTATTTGTAATACTTCAAACAATAAACAATTTTTAAAAAAAAAAATCAATGAAAACATATCCTCAGGTGAGGATTTAAAAAAAAAAACACAAAGAAGAATAAATGCAATGGACTAAAATTCATCCAATTTGTTAAATATTCATGAGCTCATAATGATAAAAAAAAAAAAAAAAAGAAGCGCCTTGAGAGAATCCTAAGGAACCAACTGGTAAATAAAGGAGAACAATCAAAACTTTAACTTACTTTTATAAAAAATAAATAAAAGCAGTCATATTTCAAGTAGGTAGGCAAATGATAATGTTTATTAAAACTTTACTGTGTACAAGAGAATGTGATTGTTGCTGTGCACTTGTTTCTGTTGTTGATTTTTAAAGGCAAAATATTTGACTACAAGTGTTGTAGTAAGAGAGTAGGCTTGGAAATGAGAGTTTGAGGATTAGATAGAGGGTCTGCAAAGCCAGATCGACAGAGCTTGACACAACTAGATACGAGAAAGAATAATCCAAAAGAATTCTGTTGCCAATAACAGAGATCGGAAAACCCCAAGTACTGATTTCATGTTAGGTGTCAAGAAAAGATGTCTGAGAAATCACAAGTTTGTTTTGGAGGAATGAACTTGCAGTTGACTATAGGAGGTCCTAATGAAGATGTGCTACAGGAAGTCAACATATTGGTCCATGGCCTAAACATAAGGGTGCTTGTCATTAACCTCTTGTGTGTGTGTGTGTGTGTGTGTGTGTGTGAGTGTGTGTGTGTGTGTGTGTGTGTGTGTGAACTGACATATATTGTTTTAAATTTCAAAGGTAGTTCAGGTAGTTCATTTATTTCAAACAAGATTCACTTAATTCATAGTGTTTTCTATTCCATCACTTGCTAATGGAATAAAAAGGGGGGGGGGATACTAATAAATGTCATAACACAGCAATGTGTAGCACAAATAATTAACCCTGGAAAGCAATTTTATTAATATATTTCCTACATGAAAAGTAAAAACAGTAAAATTGCCTTCACTTTTGAAAAATTATTGACTTACTATGTATCACTGTGATTTTCTTACTAGCTGCTCTATTTATATGACACAAATTTTCCATGAACTTTGCTTTTCAGCTCCAATTCCTGCACATAATGATTAAACAAAATTTTTTTCCTTTCATTCAACAAGAGTTATCTCTTTAGGAATTTTATCAGTGATATTTACTAAAGCATAAAATCCACTGACATCATTTAGTGCTTACAAAATGTCTCTGTAGGGATGCTAGTAAATTTCATAACCACTTAGGAAATAGCCATTCGTCAGTATAATTTTAATTCCTAACTGTCCTGACCTCTCTTTTCACCTAAAAATGAATACGTGCACTGTTAGGCTCAAGTCAGTGGGGTGAGAGAATCTTGGAGATTCGCATTTGTACTTGCTAAGCAAAGCATTTATTTAAAAAAATGCAAGGCGCTAAAAATGTTAATGGCCACTTGAGTACTCCCTGAAGAAACATTTATTTAGGACAAAATGTACCACAGTTGCTTCCTGAAGATTAGTAAAGTAAGTTAGGACATTAGAAAATCGCTTCTATGCAAGACCGAAAACCTTTCTTTATTGATAAAGTCACTTCCAAATCCTATTACCTCTTACTTCACTCAACCCAATTAATCTCATATTTATTTGAAATTTATTAAGTGTCTATTAGTAGTCCCAGCTGATCTCTATCATACGCTGTGTTATATTTTATTTTTTTAAAATATATTTTATTGATTTTTTTACAGAAAGGAAGGGAGAGGAATAGAGAGCCAGAAACATCAATGAGAGAGAAACATTGATCAGCCGCATCCTGCACACTCCCTACTGGGTATGTGCCCGCAACCAAGGTACATGCCCTTGACCGGAATCGAACCTGGGACCCTTCAGTCCGCAGGCCAACGCTCTATCCACTGAGCCAAACCGGTCAGGGCATGTGTTATTTTTTATATAAAAGTGACTAAGATAATAGATAATATATTTATGCACCTTTCCCTTGAAGTTATTTGGTCCTGATATTGCAGAAAATGGTTCCTCCCACCCTCATGCTCTCCCCTTTATTGGGTTTATAGCCCTTAGGGATTAAAGAGACTCAATCACAGGTAATATCTTTTTGTGCATAAGCAGAGTGTATGTTGGATCCACTGGAAACTTAAAAGCACAGGAGTTGGTTGAGAAGAACTAAAACATGCTAAACAGTGGTGGCTCCAGAATTACCCTCTCAGAAAAGCTCAGGAAATCTGATGTGTAGAGGCACTGGGGGCATCCAGTGACCATACAGAGCAAGCACAAGGGGTTTCACTTTGATTATTTACTTGTAGTGGCCTCTGGAAGGAAACTGGCAGGGCTAATATAGAGCTATTGGACCCCTGAAGCATCCCTCACTGCACTCCAAGAGCAAAGGTTATTGGTTACCTTATTTAGAACAAAAACAAGGCTGTCCTTTAACTGCTAATTCACCAGTTATTAATGCTTGAGATGTGACATAATCATCTAGACACAGAGGGAAGATTAGCCATGGAGAGTGAACAAAACCCTCAGCTGCAATTCTTCAAATGAACCATCTCTGACTTCTCTCAGAATTCCACCAGTTGTGACTGGCCACTTAGAATGGCCATCTAGACTGGTGACATCGTGAAAGAACACTGGCCCAGGACTCTGCAAACTCCTTTGTCCTTACCGAAGTTGGGTCTTAATGCCAAAGTCTTCTGCCTGATCGCTACTGCTGTTCCTGTAGGTTTCATCCATCTGTCTGCTAGCATTTGCACAATCCTACATCTCATAACAGAATAAAAGGCATTTCTACAAGCAGCAGTTACATTTTGTGGAATCTTTAAATACTTTTTTTTTCATTTTCTGAATATTTGTAGCATCTGCTCATTGTAGAAGATTTTAAAAATACCAAAAAAAAAAAAAAGGATCTATTTAACCTCATGTAGTCCCACAAACCAAGGATAACAATTTTTAAGTCTAGTCTATATCTCATTTATATCTATGGCATAATGCTTATTTCCATAGATATGGTGCTTATGTTGCAGGCCAATCACACAGCAGGAAAGGAAACTTTTATCTCAGGTGATTGGAAAAGAATTAGAGGCAAAGGTAAGAAAATCAGGCTGCCAGGATCTTCCTCACTTGAGTTGAACATGTTGGGAATGTGGCAGGAACAGACAGAAGCCACGTCCTTTTGAAAATTTCCCATATTTGAAACTCTGGTTGGAAACCTCCTATGGCCCAGGCACTGCGGGAGAGTTTCAGAAGTTCAAGCACATATAAAGGCTTCCCCATAAAGTCTGGATTCTGGTGGGAATCAAGAACACTGCAGCCTAGGGTTAAGGGATGTCCTCCCAAAATGTACAGAGACCTTAACAGCTGATAACATTTAATTTTCACTCCTTTTCAATTTCAACTGATTTAAAATAATGGGTGAATCCAGACAAAGCTTCAAACAACAAAAATGTATCCTAAATTGCCACTGGACTTTTTTTATAGGGATACATGGAAGATAAAGTTAATGGTACAAAACCGGCAACTGGCAACACATTGAGAGCAACAAATACAAAACAAAATGGTTCTTGATGCTTGTGATTCCATTGCTTCATGTTATCAGCAGTGCCTAGACCAGAACGATCATCCGTTTGAAAACAGGCATTGACAATACAATTTTCATTTCTGTAGATTCTTTCAAATTTTTTAAATGAACTGTAATGTTGTAAACAATGACCTTATAACATTCAAAGTGTTAATACGTTTTTGTGGGACACCCTGTATAAGTCATGGCCAGGTATCAAGATGGGATGTGTAGGACCAAGCCAGAGGCTGACAGCAAGAGAGAACTCCAATTTGAAGATTTCAAGAAAAAACAAAAGCAAGATTTCAGAGGATACAACCAGACCAAACACTCCACAGCAGATACAGCGCCCACACCCCGGAACCATAGCACCAGTCACACAGTGGACAAGACACAATCAAGGAACCTCCACAACCCTCTCGAGGGACTCCGAAGTCTTCCCCAAAACACAGATCTTGGGAAGGGAAGAAGGAGAGGACTAACTGTGATAGGGAGTGGAACTATGACTTTACTGGATAATTATCCAATAGAAAGTGTTTGGAAATCAAAAGCTACTTTGGAGGAGAATTCAGCAACTTGAGTCATGTTCCATCTTTCTTCCACCAACTCTACCTAGATTCTGTTCTCCTGAATATTTAATTTGTAGGTGTGTTCACTTTTTATTCAGCTACACATGTACACACTGCACAGCAGTAATCTCATATTCCATAAATCTATTTTATTATTGTATGTGTATACATGTCTTTGAATTGTACTAACATTTGAGCTATTGCAAACTGACCTCTCATTCTGTGTTGCTCTCCATGTCTTGTTTTTGTATGTGTTCTTTTTTTTTTATTGCTTCTCTCACCTACTCATAAATCCATTCTCAAGCCCTGGACACCTGTACTGAGGGCCACGGCCCATACTGGCACCCCTGACTCCTGTCTCCTTTGCCATCCATTTTGATTCCACACATTGGCAGATCCATGTTCCAGGCCAGTCTCCAAATCCCTACCGCAACCTTATGCTTGACTATTCTGATTCTCTAAGTGGTTTTCACTCTGGGATTTCAATGAACCTTCTGCTCTCTAGTTTCTGCTCAATGGGAGACACTCTTTATCCTGCTCTGATGTTTTTAAATTGGAGACAGTAGCTTCTGAAATGATGGTCCTTTTCAGACTCCCACTAGGAGCAAGAAATTTTCTGTACAGTAATGTTTCTAAATTTCTCCTTTGAAAAATTTTCCGCTTTTCCCAATGACATGGGGTAAGCAGCAAAAATTCTGTTTAACACAGGAGCAGAGGAGGGAGAACAGCTGGCATTTTGACTGTTTCTTTTCCAACAACATGTTTAAAGCTTTTAAATGTTTTTTTTTCTTGCCCTATTACTTGTCATTTATTCAAGATAGTAAAGCATATAAAGAAATAAAATGTGCAAGATATTTGGCATCAACTGCATCAAAGATAATGACATACTATATATACTATGTTTGCCATGCTCTAGGCCAGCCATGGGCAAACTACGGCCCGTGGGCTGGATCCGGCCCATTTAAAATGAATAAAACTAAAAAGAAAAAAGACCGTACCCTTTTATGTAATGATGTTTACTTTGAATTTATATTAGTTCACACAAACACTCCATCCATGCTTTTGTTCCGGCCCTCCGGTCCAGTTTAAGAACCCATTGTGGCCCTCAAGTCAAAAAGTTTGCCCACCCCTGCCTAGGCTCATCCTACCTTCTTCCAAATAAGTCATCATCCCGATAACTTCAGGCTCAGACCTGTCATGCTATCTTGAAATGTTTACTAACATTTACAGTCAGCTTTTGAATTCGTGTATCCAATGCCTCAGAAAAGTTTTCCATGTTTCAAAAGCACTTCAAAATGTACTTAATATTGCTGAAACCGGTTTGGCTCAGTGGATAGAGCATCGGCCTGCGGACTGAAGGGACCCAGGTTCGATTCCGGTCAAGGGCATGTACCTGGGTTGCGGGCACATCCCCAGTGGGAGATGTGCAGGAGGCAGCTGGTCGATGTTTCTCTCTCCTCGATGTTTCTGGCTCTCTGTCTCTCTCCCTTCCTCTCTGTAAAAAAATCAATAAAATATATTTTAAAAAAATGTACTTAATATTATTTAAACTCCAGACATAATACCACTTTAATATGTAACCCTGCTGCAGGTTGCAGAGTCAAGTATTTTCATATCAAATATACTATTACTATAAATGCATATTTATATCTATGCACACTCACACACAAATATATATAACTTTATTCTCTGCCTTCTCACAAATTCACAGACTGCATTTTCTCAATTAAAGTACTCTGGCAGATTGAGTGTGTTTTACACAGTTTTGCACTGAATACAGGTTGAGGGGTAGATATGACTAGAAAAATCAACACCTCTACTCTTACAAAGTTTTCACACTGCTAGAGTCACATGATATAAAATGAAACAGCTATATTTATTTTCCCAAAAGACATGGAAACAACAATAGAAGAAACCAACTTCTAAAATGTTCTCTCTTTGGAGAAAAAACAAACAAACAAACAGATTAATTACTATTTGGGCCTCAAGAAATGTGTTGGATGATGACTCCATGTTTCTACATGAAAATATTAGTGGTTCAAATCTTTATTGTTTACTTCAAGCTAGGTTCTTCAATGCAGCCCTTGGAGTCAAGCTGCCACTACTTAAAAGCTGTGGAATCTTCTTAGCTTCTCCATGTCTCACTTTCCTCAGGCATAAGATGGGGATGATAGTGTTGACTACCTCATAGCACTCTAACGATTACATCAGAGAATGCAAGGAAGAATGTACAATAGCCTCTGCCACATTGTAAATTTTCAATAAATGTCCACTATTAATCAGAGAATTGCAATCGTGGATGTCTTTCTAAGAATTAGAATGTTCACTGGTGCTGTGTACCCTGTGAGGAAGCCACTCACAGGTCTCTTCTAACCAATCCCCTCCGAGTTCTGCTAAGACATACATGAGTAAGATTTCACAGATTCTCAGAGCACATCAACATGTATAAGTTCAAATTCTAGCATGGCACAAAGAACTGTGGTATTCGATTACAGAATTTCTTATATTTTTAAGGTAAAATACTCATTTTGCCCAGAGAATATTGTGGTGTCAGAAACATTATCTGTCACTGGAGACAGTCAAGTATTGAACGAATTGATGTTGTTAGAATTCTATGATCTACTTTTTCATCTCCTTTCTATTCACAGATAATTCAATAGCAGGTAATAAGAAATAAATTTCATTATAGTTCCAAGGAACTGAATAGAGAGAGAAAATAGAGCACTGAAGCAATTATAAAATTGAACAATTTTATTTACTGACCCTGTTTATTTTGGATATAGCTTTCTTTAAACTACACAGACACAACCTGCAGCATATACCAATCACCCAAGAGCCACCTAAAACTCCCACTTGCTCAGCTTGCAGAAATTCAGTACACAATGAAGGTGATTCACTTCGAGGGAAATGGAATGACCTGTCTTGATTTCACAGCCACCAGAGTATCCACCGGAGGAAACAGGGTTATACGCTACAAATGCAAATAGCAGAAGGAATATTACTTTCTTATTTCTTTCTGTTTTCCAAAAACTTAGAATTGGAGTTGCCACTAAGAAATTTGCTTTGAGGACTCATCAAATTCTCCTAATGCTGCTTTCTGCTGTAGCCTGGCGACCCTGGATCTCATGCACAAACTCAGTTCTATATAATAATCAGATACGCATTTCATCCTTGCACCTGTACCCATCTCCCAACAAGTCAATTCCATGTACTGGTCTCAACACGATTACATTATTGACATTTCTCAGCTGAAAGGCTCCAGCAAATACCATCCAATTTTCTAGCTCTTTTTGAAAAGATCAAAAGATACACCTTGCATAGTAGACAAGAATTTACACTGATGGCTGTCTTTTGTCTTGAATACCAATGCTGCTGACAGTGTTTGCCTGGAGCTAAAGGTAAGTCTCTATGATAACTAACTACATTCAGTCAACTACAGCGACTTTTCCTGGACATAAAATATGTTTGTGCCTGTGAATGCTTTTTCAGCTTGAACAACCTTGAAGCAATGATCTTCAAGGCCTCCTAATTAGGGAGGTTGGCAATCAAATAAGAAACCTTGTCCTTGGAAATCAAACGCATGTCATGCCTGAAAAGGAAATGCCTTCTTCACTGGATCATGGCTCACCGTCAAGGAAGAGTGGGCTATTATAGGCACAAAGACTGACGCTGTTTTCAGCAGAGTTCTTGCTACAAACCTTGTTCAGGAAAATTATCTTGAACTCCTGCTCTACTGGAGACAAAAGAAGTGTGTTGTATTTCACAGTGCATTGCTTAAAGTCTGAGGTTTCTTTTAATCAGCTAGAAGATTAATTGTATAAATTCACCTGAAATCATTGTGTTATTTTATCCAGCTTCAATTATTATCTTGCAACAAATAAGGACCAAATCTTTTTCTGTACCTCTAATCTCTCTGTCAAGGCCAGGATCATAGCTATTGGCTGTGGAACATTTCCAACTGTGTGTGCTTCGGGTACAAGTGCAGAATTAAATTCATCCTCCTCCCATTCAAACTAACTCTTGATCATGGCATCTCTATTTTAAGTAAGACTCCACCACTGTCTCAGTCCCCTGTACTCAATACCTCTGTCCCAGAATCCTTCCCTTTGGTTGTTCTCTTATCCAACCACTGCCCAGTCCTATTTCTCATATCCCAACAGTTCTCTCCCCAATAGTTCTCATACCCATCTTCCAGGACCTCACCACTTCAGACTAGACTGCTACATCCGACTATATTCTCTAAATGTTTGCACATTTATCTTCTTAGAGCACAATTCTAGTTATAGCACTTCTCTGCTAAACTCTGCTCAATGGTTCTCAAAATAGCCTCTGGAATTCAGAAACAATACACCTTGAACTGAGTCCCAGGGACATACCTGTCTGCCTACCCACACACCTCTATTGGTGACTTCTTGATGTTAATTCATTAGCTCATTTGATGCAACCACTGAAATGTGCACCTTACTTTATTTTTATTCTCTTCTTTACTTTCAAAACCTGTTAATCCTTTAAGTCCAAATTCAAAGGCAGACACTTCCTTGAAAACCCATTTTGATTTGCCCAAATTCCTATGACTGCATTCTTTTGAGTTTATACTTTGCTTTTGTCACATCATATTTCACCTTGTATCACATATGCTCTTGCCCTATTGTGTTAGTGTGGTCACACACACCATTCCCCTCTAAGCAAAGTCATACACATCTGCTTAAAATTGCTTTTTATTCCTAAAACACATTTATCTGGAGAACAGCAAGTGCTTATGCCAATTCAAACTATGAAGGAGAAAAAGGAGAAAAGTGAAAGAAGAATGTTAACATACATGGAGCTATAAATACTGGTTGCTTATCTTTGGAAGATAATGAAATGCCTCTATTGCCATAGAGAGCAGGTGTTGTGATTAAGGACTCTCTCGGCCCCTAAAGCATCCACAATTTTGGGAATAAAAGGGATGGTCAAGAATTGCTTTTTTTCAGTTTGTTGAATTGAATATAACAGTCTTCACTAATGGTTTTAATTATAAAACCAGAGGGGGTGGGGGGCAAGCTGATCCTAGGGTTTCTCTTCCTTCAAAGTTCCCACCTGCCTCTTCAGGCTCCCCTCTCGGTTCATTGACTCTTTTTTTAAAAAAATATATTTTATTGATTTTTTACAGAGAGGAAGGGAGAGGGATAGAGAGTTAGAAACATCGATGAGAGAGAAACATCGATCAGCTGCCTCCTGCACACCTCCCACTGGGGATGTGCCCGCAACCCAGGTACATGCCCTTGACCGGAATCGAACCTGGGACCTTTCAGTCCGCAGGCCGACGCTCTATCCACTGAGCCAAACCGGTTTCAGCGGTTCATTGACTCTTTAGTTTTACACACACACAATTGCTGAGCAAAGAAATGCCAATCTAGACCTCTTCACAAACTTAATGTCTTCAAACACGTTATTCTAAATCAACCTTGGTCATTTAATATAAAGCACATGTTTGGATGTTTTGTTTTGTTTGTTTTTTTCTATTTTAAATCCCATCAACAGAAACACTTCTGATTGTGACTTGCCTTTTAAATTATGTTAAGCTCATACTGGTTAACAAAATCTGAGAGTCCCAGTTCCCTTTGGAAAACTCAGTTAGGGTTCGGCATATATCATCCTACATTCTAAGTTGCTCAATCCCCACAACTGTTATTGGTGGAAGTTGGGTTCTTGGGGTACGAGTGGAATAAACATTTCCAGAGGTTCCCATGGGAAGATGAGATATGGTAGAAGGTTTTACTTCCGTGGAATCACATCCCTTCAGTAAAACTAGAAGCAAAACCAGTGTCCAGAGTTTTCTTTCCATGTTGGAGTCAGGTCCAGTTCAGTATCAGGCTAGTTGCATTCCATTGTGTCTGGGAGCCACATGGTTGTGGGCAATGTGGGCTAATGCAGGAGAGCATGCTCCAAGCAACACGAATCCCAAGGGTCCCAAAAGCACAAGAGAAACCAAGAGAGCAGAAGGGAGAGAATGCATTTGTTCAGGGGATTAAATATCCCAAATCTTCCAGCTCTTGCAGTGGTCACACTCATTCTAGCCAACCATCTCTGTCCCCAGGTGTGATTGACAGCAAGCACCTTCTTCACTAGCCCACCCCCAACCAACTGTACTGGACATGCATCTATCTTCCCTTTGTTGACCCCCTGGGGAGTGTAATGTTGTAGCTTCCTAGCTAAGCTGCCCAAATGGCATGCCTATAATATATGGCCAAGCCTTTGCTCCTATCCTGTTATTAATTAATAACTAGGTTAATTACAATGGTATCACAACCACTGGAACCTTAAACTTGAATCTCGGGGATGTAAAGGAATGGTCAAAGCAAAGATATTTTGAAATAAAAGCCTAGGATTCGATTTTTGAGTCTTGTTTCTCAATTCCTGTCTGATCCTTAGGAAAAGAGATCACAATATAGTAAATCTAATTTCCCAAATCAGGTCCTTGGAAAACATCAAGAGCTCCATTTGTTTCTGCTCAGATTACCTACCAAGAAACACATCTTTGTGACTAAAAGATGTGACCTTTCTGTCTTTTAAAGATGTATATGAATATTGTTAGAATGGACAAGAAGGAATTGCAAGAAAAGAGGATTGTGAGCATTTACATCCTCACAGGATGTTATTAAAGGAGTGAAAATGGCAGGGTACGTTAAACATAACAGCAAATACTCCCACCCAAGTTACCTACAGCACTTAGGTGAGTAAAATCATACACACACAAAAACATGACTCAGAGCTTTAACATGCTGCAGAATCACATAAATCTAGGAGTCCTAAAAGTGCCAAGTAATATACTAAGATAAAACAAGCCATTGTTCATTTACCCAGAGGCTTATTTTTTAACACCTTTTGAATGCCAGCCATGCTCTGACACTGAAGAGCTCAGAGTGTAATGGAGGAAGCAAATGAGTGAACCATTTATCTTATGAGAGGTGCCAAAGTTCTTTGATGGTGTCTACACTTGGTGCTACACCTAATTATCATCCTACAGCTTCACTTGGGTCCCATTGTTGGTTGTCCTCTTTGGATGTTCCTCTTCTTCTGAGACTCAGGGCTGCAGTGTTTCAGACCTCAGCTCTTAGAACTTCCTCTACTCTAGTTACTGATTCTCTGGGTAATTTCAACTGGTCCTATATAGTACCTTATGCCAGTGGCTCCCACATGTATAGTTCTAGTCCTAATACAATATGTCCAGATATGTATATCCAACTCCTTCTTTGTTTGTCTACAGGCATCGCAAACCACATTCTTCTAGAAACCCCTGCTGCTCTCAGTTTTCTCTTTTGCAATAAAAGGTACCCCTATTCACCCTTCTTTTATCTCACACTCATATACAATAAATCAGCAAATAATAATTTAAACTATATAACCAATACATCACCATTGGTTAACACCTTTGCTTAAACTGCCCTATCACAAGCGAGCCTCATTTCTTGCCTAAATTAGTCTTTCTCAAACTTGAAAGTTTGCATAAATTCTCAGAGGATATGTGGCAAAAGGATTGAGGTCTGCATTTCTAAGAAGATTCCAGGTGATGCTGATGTTGCTGGTTCAGACACCACATTCAGAACAAGCAGAAAGAAGTTAGAGACTACTGCACGATCCTTTAATTGTCTGCTTTATTCCATCTCTGCCCTTCTACCTATAGTCTACCCATCATACAACAATCACAGCAACCATATTTATGATGGAAACCTGATTAAAACTATCCCCTGCTCAACCTTCTGGAACATCATCTACACTAATAAAAGAGAAACATGCAAATTGACCATCCTTCTGCTATACCCACTGGCCAAACAGAGCAATATGCAAATTAACATAACAAAGATGGCGGTTAATTTGCATACACAGGTGCAGAGCAAAGACTGAAGACAGTGTAGAAGGAAGCCAAGTTCTGCAGAAGGGAGCCAAGTGGCAGAGAAGGGAAGGGAGCTGAGGCAGTGGACACAGGAGGGAGCGAAGTGGCAGAGAATGGAGGGAGTGAGGTAGCGGAGCTCAGAGAAGGGAGGGAGCGAGGCAGTGGAGAAGGGAGGGAGCCGAGGCAGTGGGGAAGGGAGGGAGCTGAGGTGGCAGGAAAGGAGGGAACTGAGACTTCTCTGCTTCACTCCAGCTTCAGGAAGCCTTATTCTTGCAGGAATAGGCCCAAGGAAGCCCTATTCTTGCAGGATCTTCCTGCCACGGGCATCTAGTTTAGAATATAATGTGAAGGTCTAAGCCAGTCAGAGAAAGACAAGTGCCATATGATTTCATTCATATGTGAAATCTAGTAAACAAAGTGAACCAGCAAGGTAAATAGAGATAGACTCATAGATAGAGAGCAGACTGAAAACAGTCAGGGAGGGGGTGTCCTGGGGTAGAGGAGATGAGAAAAAAAGGAAAGAAAAGAGAGAAGAAAAAACTCATGGACATGGACAATAGTGTGGTGACTGCAGGGGGTGAGGGTGAAGGGGGATAAATTGTGATGGAAGGAGACTAGAATTGGGGTGGCGAACGTATAGTACAATGTACAGATGATGTGTGGTGGAATTGTGCACCTGAAACCTGTATAATTTTGTTATTCACTGTTACCCCAATAAATTCAATAAAAGGGGAAAAAATAAGGTGATATAGAAAAATAATGTAAAGGTCTTCTCAGGCCCTGAATGTTCTGCAAATTCTGGCACTTGCTTACCTCTACGAATTCACCTCCTTCCACTCTTCCTTCTCACACTCTAATCCAGATACACTGGTCTCTTGCAGACTTTCAAAAATACCAAGCACAACCCTACCTCAGGCCCTATACCTGGAAGGTTCTTTCCCCAGATGTCTACATCAGCTATTCAGTTGCTTTCTTTATGTTTTTGGTCAATCTTCCCTCAGTGCGGCGCACCCTGACCATCCAATATGAAGCTGGAACAAAGCACACATGTGTACATACATATGTGCCCTCCAGATCTTACCTTGCCATAGTTGTCTCCTACCACTCATCACTACCTGACAGCCTACTGAGTATTTATGTATCCTGTGTCTTCTCGGATCTGAGCTTTCTGCTGAAGGCAGGGACTTTGTTATTCAGTACATTAGGCACCCTGTATATACTGAATAAAAGAATGTACTTTTGAATAATACAATGTAAACTGATGAATTTAAAAGATATTCATGGGCACTTACTATAGCATATCATTTTTATCACACCCCTTTGTATATTTAATGCTTTAACTCCGTGGTTGACAAACTGTGGCTTGCGAGCCACATGCGGCTCTTTGGCCACTTTAGTGTGGTTCTTCCTAAGCCTTAGGAGTACCCTAATTAAGTTAACAATGTACCTACCTATATAGTTTAAGTTTAAAAACGTTGGCTCTCAAAAGAAATTTCAATCGTTGTACTGTTGATATTTGGCTCTGTTGACTAATGAGTTTGCCGACCACTGCTTTAACTATATAACGAGACCATAATATACCCCAAAACACGCCACTGAATGAATTTCAGCATGGCACTTTGGGCAAACCCAGTAACAAACACTTTTACCCCTAAAGAAATAACTTATTTTTCACTTTGCTTCTGGTGGGCTGGATTTAGGGACTGTGACCCCATTGAAAATAACTTATTATTGTGGAATGTATCTGATTAGTGGAAAGCTAGTTTAACAGTTACAGAACAAGCTTGGCTATCAGTCCCAGTTCAGTCAAATATAAATCTTGGTTTTCTCAACTATGAAATTGGTAAAACAGAATTATTTCATAAAGCTGTTTTCAGGAATAAATTAGATAATGCATGAAGAACTTGGCTCAATACCACCCAAGAGTAAATATGCAACAGCAAACAAATGTGTGTGTAGATAATGTGTGCCAATGATGAAACTTCTCATGGAGGTTTGAGGTTCAATAAATTCTATCCAGATCAAAAAGTTTGATTCCCTGTCAGGGTACATTCCCCAGGTTGCAGCTCAATCCCTAGAAGGGGATGTGCAGGAGGCAGCCAATCAGTGATTCTCTCTCATGACTGATGCATCTATATATCTCTCTTTCAACCTTCCTCTCTGAAATCAGTTTTAAAAAATTGTTTTTTAAGCTTTGAAGATATAAATTGTCAGAATTCACTAAGCTAAATAATATTTCAACTATTTGAAATGTTAGGTATTTTAAGAAGTTATAATTTACCAAAATCTAAGTAATCGTATATAATAAAAACCTAATATGCAAATTGTCCCCTCGATCTGGAGTTCGACCAGGGGGTGGGGCTGGCTGGCCTACTGCCCACGGCCCCTCCTCCTGGCTGGTCCAGGCGGCCGGGGGAAGGGAGGCCCTGACCAGCAGTTGGCAGCCACTATGGACCCTACCTGTGCACAAATTTTGTGCACTGGGCCTCTAGTCTGAAATAATCCCTAATGCTGCACTATTAATATTAATTTATTAACTGTATAGTGCTCAATTTTAGAATAATAAAATGTTTGTAAATAAAAAAATTTTCTAGAACACTGCAACACCCATTATTTTTAAAAACAATTTCAGGTGAAATTCATAAAACATAAAATTATCCATTTTAAAATGAATAATTCAGCGGCATTTAGGACATTCATAATGTTGTGCAACCAACATCTCTATCTAATTCCAAAATATTTTCATCACCCCAAAAGGAAATCACATACCCATTAAGCAGTTACTACCAGTTTTCCACTCCCCCCATCCTTTGGCCAACAGCACTCTACTTTCTGTCCCTATGAATTTAAATATTCTAGATATTTCATATGAATGGAATCATGTAATATGTGATCTTTGTGTCTGGCTTCTTTTGCTTAGCACAAATTTTTTGAGGTTCATCCACATTTTAGCATCTATCAGTACTTCATTTCTTCTTATAGCCAAACTAGAGGACTGGTGCACTTAATTCAGGCATAGGTGGGGTCCCTCTCCCTGGCCAATGATGGGGGCCGATCAGGGCCATCTTGCCCAGTCCCAATCAGGGCCAGTGGCTGGATAGGGACCGAGGGAGGGCTCTGGGGTATGTCTGGCCCTGTTTTGCCCAGTCCCGATTGGCCAGACCACAGCAGCAAGCTAACCTACCGGTCGGAGCATCTGCCCCCTGGTGGTCAGTGCACATCATAGTGACTAGTCAGTTGACCACTTGGTCGGACACCTAGCATATTGGGATTATTTTTATATAGTAACTCATGGTGAGGAATTCTCAGCACACACTTTCCCTCCAATCCCTGGTCTTGCAGACCTCATGTCCTTCCAAAGCTTTGCTTACCCTCTTCAGCTGCCACACGAAGTAAATTTCATCGTGTGTGTGGAAACCCTTTGCAGGCTCCATGGGTGTGTCTTTACTTTGTTGCAGTTCCTTTTACCTCAACATAAGGAGAGACACCCTCATTATTAGGTAAGACCATCATGGTAAGACCCCTACTCAGCCTACAGCAGCGGTTTTAAAGAGGCCATGGGTCACCCTAGAGCCAGGGACTGTGGACTGAAGGGTCCTGGGTTTGATTCTGGTAAAGGGCACATTCCTGTCTTGCGAGTTCAATCCCCAGTAGGGGGCATGCAGGAGACAGCCAATCGATGATTCTCTCTCATCATTGATGTTTCTATCTCTCTCTCTCTCTCTGCCTTCCTCTCTGAAATCAATACAAATATATTAACAAAAATAAAAAATAAATAGGCCATGAATCAAATGTCGCTGCTCTCCATCCATCCATTCCCCTCACACCCTCTTTTGTCTTCACCCTCCCCACGCGCACACACTCTGCTGGGGTCTGTAAAATGGGATCAGGATTTCTTCAACCAAGAGCAATGCTTTCGCATGGCCCTCCTTCCTGGCCATCTCTGTCCCCAGCCCTGTGGGGTCTCTCCCTCCCTCCCCTCTGTCTAACTTGGTGGGCCCTCCTCTGCCCCCTCCTCCTGCAACTTCCTGTCTACAGCCTCCCCTTTTCTCCTCCAGGTTGGAGTTCCCCAAAGGCTGTGTGGGGCAGGGCAGGGCTGTTCAGGGTGGGCAAGGCAGTCTGGACGAGGCAGTGCAGGCAGGGTTGTGCGGGCCTTGTGGTGGTGTGGAGCTGCGCGGGGCAAGCCCAGGTGGGGCATTGGAGGAGAGCTGGGATGATGGGTCATGGGGAGGAGGAGGGAGGGACATGGAGCCTATCCTGTGGGAGAGGCACCGGGCTCCTCAGCTGCCCCCACCCAGCAGCTTTTCAAGGCCCCTGCACAGCTGTTCCCTCCGCCCCTCATTGCCTCCCACTTCCTCTCAAGTTTTGAACTTGGTTTCTCTAACTCAGCCTCTCCCCCGCCCTCCCCCTCGATGTGTCCTTAGAAGCCCAAGGCCGCCCCTTGGTCATGGGCAGGTGTTCCTGGCCACTCCCTTCCCCCCTGCAATGGTGTTACCCACTCTCCTGGAGTAGTGAAACTTTACAAGTAAAAAGAAGCAGCTCTGAAGATTATAAATTGCACACTGAGAATGCCACAGGCTGTGGAGGGCTGCACAGTCCAAGGCTCTCAGATCAGCTTAGCAGCCTCCTGTGCCACCTGGTCTCTCCTGCCTTCCACCCCCAACCTCCTCGGCCTGGGACTAGGGCCAAACTCTGGGAGTTTCCTGAGGGCTCTCACCTCACACCTCACTTTCCAGTCCAGCCCACCAGCCCCTATGGCAAGCTAACCTATCAGTTGGAGTATCTGCCCCCTGGTGGGCAGTGCACATCATAACAACTGGTTGAGCAGTGGAACTCGCAGCGGAACTCTCAGCGGAGGGAACAATTTGCATATTAGGCTTTTATTATATAGGACTAGAGGCCCAGTGCACAAAAATTTGTGCACTCGGGGGGAGAGGGGTCCCTCAGCCTGGCCTGTGCCCTCTCGCAGTCTGGGACCCCTCAGGGGATGACCACCTGCTGGCTTAGGCCCGCTCCCTGGGGGATTGGGCCTAAGATGGCAATCAGACATCCCTCTGGCAGCCCGGCAGCCCTCAGGGCATGTCCACTTGTCAGCGAGGAGTAGCCCTAAGCTGCAGACATCCTTACCACGGCTGAGGAGGCAGGAGAGGCTCCCACCACCACTGCTGTACTGACAGCCCTCAGCCTGGAT
>NW_006294998.1:3717177-3720161 GCF_000327345.1 Myotis davidii | reverse complement strand
AGGAGGTGATGGCTGTTTTCAGGTGGGCCAAGCCTGTAACTGAAGCTCCCAGTCTCTCCTTTTTTTCTTTCTTTTTTTTTATTCTGGGATTTATTTACCTTCTGTAATTGAAATTTTGTTGTGGCTCCAGCTCCAAGGCCTGCTGGCTGAAAGCAGGTACCTGGGGTTTGTTTAGCTTCTATAATTGCAACATTGTTGCTTAGAGTGCAGCTCAGAGCCCAGCTGCTGCAGGCGGGGAACCTTGGCTTCCTCCATCACTGGAGCAAGCAAGCCTCCTGTTCGCTTCAGCTGCCTGGCTGCCGGCCGCCATCTTGGTTGGCAGTTAATTTGCATATCACCCTGATTAGCCAATGGGAAGCAAGTCGGAAGTATGGTTAATTACCATGTTTTTCTATTATTAGTTAGGATAATATTCCATTGAATAAATATAGCACAATTGGTTTACAACACATCCACTAATGAACATTTGGGTTGTTTCCACATTTAGTGATTGTGAATTGTGCTTTATAAACATGTGTAACTGAGTACCTGTTTTCACCTTTTTTAGGTATGTATCAAGGAGAGGAATTTAACGTTTTGAGAAACAAACAAAAATAAGCTTTAGAGGTGTAGTAAGTATCCAACACTAAAAATCATACTTATCTTAGAAATTCCTGTTTTTAAAAAGGTAAAGTATGGCACAGTACTGAATAAAATAATTGTATGTTAAATCTATCTTTTCTTAATCTCTATATAAATGTATATGGATAATTAATGTTCTTAAAAATGAGCTTGGCAAATATAAGTCTAGAGTATTAATAATAATTCTATCAAGCACACTCAGTAATTCTGAGTTGAAGCAGAGATAATGGCTTAATGTTTCTAGAGGTTGGGAACCTACAAACCAGCCATGGACAAGCCTTGCAATACTTTAAATGTTAGTTTCTTTATCTGCAAAAGCCTGATGAATCTATAATTCTACAGCCTTAGTTTAAAATGGATGTTCTGTTAGTCAGATGGCAGTGAAGTATAAAATGGAAAATAAATTATTGTCACCTAAATATAGACACACACATTGAGAAAAAGGAAATATGGAAATCAACTATTTTTGACTACTAAAACATACCTAAGAAAGTCACTTTAAAATAACCATTTTTTCATAATGATCATCCACTTTACAGGGTAGCAAATATGTTTTGAATATACAGTCCTACAAACAATTATATAACGCATAATTCATCCTATATTTTTACTTTATATCAAAATGCCTGAGATATTAACCATTGAGACTATGATAATAGTTGTCAATATGTTTAACTGCTACCACTATTATGAACACAATGAAATTGATATTCTGCCTGTTGGGAAATGATACTTGCTGTATTTCAGATGAGCTTAACATAGTTGAACTTGAATTTTTAATGATATAATAACTGTTTTACTATAGGAAATGACTTTTTGCTTTCTATATGCAATTCTGCCACTACCAAATATTCCATTAGACATATGTTTATCTCGGATATGTTTTACTTTATCACAAAGAAGTTCTTGATCCAAATTTCCAGGATTCAACTACATTTCAGATTTTATTTACTATTATCTATTTGTGCCTCTGTAAATGTATGTCTTTAAGTGTGCCTATGCGTGTGATGTGTCTTCATCAGAAAAGCAGTAAAAAAAATACAGTAAACACAACCCACACATCAATGAGGTATCTCTCACCAAAGCAGCTATTTTCAGCTTCCTTCATCTCATGGCACACATAAGCTAATTATGACAATTCTGCAGCAGCACACCAAACAATATATTCTACTTTTTACTAATCTGACCAAAAAAAAAGGTAATTTTGATTCATTCACACCAGACAGCTATTGATGTATTGGCTGTTGTCATTTTTTTTATTTGACAACATAAAGAAAAAGAGGTCAGATGTTGTGGCACACCAACTGAAAATCACAAACATAATGATGGATTCATTTAAAGTCAGCATTATGGACATGGCCGTAAAGGTGGGTCCATCTCTTCTTAATACCATTTTAGCCTTTCTCATGAGGCTTAAAGCCAAAACATCTAAATATATTGCACACTACAAGGTTCCCTGGGTCTTAATACAAAATATTCTATGAGGCAGGTGATTAGTACACATTACAATGAGAAATGAACTGGTGAAATTCTGAAGGTCATCAAATATTCTAAATCCTAAGGTCCAGAACCAGGTCAGTCCATTGAACTTATAAATCCAAGAAAATCACTGTGAACATTGGAGAGTGTGCCTTGGAAACTTTAACCAAAAATATTTAATTGTGCCATAGTCATTGAAACATTTGAAGGTTTATTTTCTTTGAACCAAAAAAAAAGAAAAGGAATCAATTATGTTATACACTTATGTTCTAGTTCACTGGACTCAGCCCATTTCCTCATCTATAAAATGGTCAGTTAAAATAAAGCCTCTCTCATAAGGTGATCATTAAAATTAAGAGGAAAAAGTAAAAACACAGTAGCATATAAAATTACAATAAAATACTAGTTAGCATTTTTTTTCAGTCAGTTAGCATTTAACCTAGTAAATTGACACAAATTATATACTTACCTAACGGCTACTGAATTTCATTCAATAATTAAAATTTATTTTATATTGAGTTTGTCATCTTTGTTTTTGGCACAAAAATACTGCTATATATAAACATAAAGGAGGAAAAATTAAAACTGCTGTCTGATTCAAGGGACATTAATATTAATATGTGCCGGAAGCCGGTCCATCCTTGCTGCTTGACACAGTCGCTGCAGGAAAGAAACATCTGCACAGCATTTGTTTCAAAGGACCTGGCGTATATAGCATACTGTTCTTAATATGTTTGTTCACCTTCTTGGCACTATGTGTTTTAACCAAGGTCACCTCTCCGAGAAAGGTTGTTTCCCCAGGTAGAGATTTTCCCCTGAAGTCAGGGAGGGGGTGAAACTCCTTAACTAAGTGCCAGGCGGGTAGTTAATCACTTTAACTACAA
>NW_006294998.1:3666784-3716383 GCF_000327345.1 Myotis davidii | reverse complement strand
GATCCTGGCAAGGCTGCTGATCAACTGAACGCTGTCTCCGTGTCATTCCTCCTTCGTGGACTCCGTCCACACCTTTGGGGACACCTGGACCTGCTGGGGTTGGACCCCAGCAAAGATGTGGAGGGGAAAAAAAGATGTGGAGAAAAGAAAAAGCCACTTAATTTAAATTATTACTTTTCCTGTACAAATGAAGACGCATCTTTGAGAACTAATGTAAGTGGTTCTTAGGAGATTGGTACTTAGCAAATTATTTAACTGAAACTTTCTAAACATGTTCCCTTGAAAGTTTTAAGCTTTGGCATATTTCCAGATCAAATGTATCAGTGTAAATAGTCTGCCTGGCAAATTAAGCCATGCACTGAATTTATTTTAACATAATCATCGTAAATGTTTTTCTAAGGCATTGCACATTTTTATATTCAACATTTAGTGTTAGCCTGCAGAGAAAGAACAATCTATTTAATGAATTAAGCTCTTTAGAGTTTGTGCATAAAGCAAAATCATTTTTTCTGAAACTAATTAGTATTTAAAACAGGGCAGGTCCTTGAAAATCTCCTTCATATCATATTTGTCAGTGGCACACTTTAGTAACTTTTATGAGGAAAAAAATCCTAACATGTTCTAGGAGACTGAAAAGACCAAGACACTCCCCAGATTTTGGCAAAATATCCAAATAACGGAAATCAGCTCCTCAATTGAGAACAATTATCAATGCAGGTTAGCTAGGACTTTCTTCGTTTCTCTTCTGAACTAATAAAGACTCAAATTAGGTTGATGAGAGGAATGTAACATGCAGAGCAAATGTAATGTCACATCTCAGCACATTACTCCACCAAGGACTCAGTCACCGCAAAATTGAAGCTAATGCTTTGATGGTGACTGATTGGAAGCATATTCAAGCTGGATGTTATTTCAGACACAAAACAGTGACATTCGTGACCTCCATATTCTCTACGGAGGCAAAAAAAAATCCCCCCGTGTTTGTGACTCTCATTTATACTAAGCCTAAGGGAGAAAATAAAAGACCAAACTAAGAAGAAATGTGATTCTAGCTTCTATTCATTAAATTTCTATGGGCTTTCTTTGCTGCTAGAGGAGGGAAAAAAAGTTACCATGACAGAATGTTTTATCCAACCAAGATCTGGTTTAACTTTATATATTTCGTAGTCTATCCAAAATATCACTAGAAGACAAAATATGTCCTAAAATGCTTTGATCAGAAATGGTAGGAGTGTTTTTTTGTTTCTGAAATTGTTTCTGAGTGCCACAGGGCAAAATGCATCCAGCCATATGAACACTACTAATCCGCAGTGCCTGACACTTTCATCAGAGGCAGGGTCACGGTTAACCTCATACTCTACACGTGTGAGCAGAATCTTTCCGAGGAAATAAATAATGCAAGTAAGATACCAGCGGCATTGGACAGACTAAAACACGAGGTGTTGAAAATGAAGCATACATCTACTACCTAATTACAATTTTTATCTGTTACAAAAATTCACCCTTTACTTGAGAAAACACTCAAGAAATGTTTTATTTTCATTCTCAAACTTCACTTTTTTAGTGTACAATGGCCTGTCTCTAATAACATTGAGATCTAATATTTACTTGCAACTACAAAAATCAGCCACAGAGTTCTCACACTGGCCAATCAGTAACTACAAAGTGAAGAATATGCCACTAGAACTCTTATTTCACCTTCTTGGGCCAATAAACCAATTTCCTATTTTTTGTCATTCATAGGAGAGAGTTCATCAAGTGATGGTATATTAAAAAGCATTATGAAAAAAACAAAACACACATACACTAAAAAACACTTCCATAATCAAAGAAGTTGTGCAAAGCCTGGATTGAGTGGTCAAAAGATTTTACAACTGCAGGGCATCTCAGAACCTTCCCTTGTGCTGGCAGTGTGCATCCTTCAGAGAAAAGCTGAAATCTCTCCACACACAGGCGTATTCATGGGACCTCACTTAAAAGCCCTGGAAAGGCTGCCCTACTGTCCTCCCAGCGAAGTTTCTGGTAGGACTCAGTGCCTAGGAGCATTTACAACTTTTACATAATCAGCTCTCTCTTGTGAGCCTGAAGTGCAACAGGGGGCTTGAGTTAGGATCACAGAACTAAAACATAAAGATCAAAGGTTCCAGGCTACAGGACACAATTCAAGTGCATCATTAAAAGAGAAAAAGAAGTAGAAGGAGAAAGGAAATCTATAACACCTGGAAGCACTTTTATTATAGTGGCCACTGGTATAAGGGAGCACCAGACTCTAAGTTGGGATACTCGGGTATTCAGAAAGCATTGTCCCTCATCCCTCAGATGACAAAAACAAAACAAAACAAAAAAACCACAACTGAGCACTCTTTGGTCACAGAAATACTGAAGACACTGCTAAAATCCTTTCCCTCACCACATGTTTTATGGTGGGAATGTGGATTTACATTACAAACTATTTGCTAATGCTTTTGTAATACTATCTTGAAACATCAGGGACACAACTAAACTTAAAAAGTATGTCACCACAAAACTTGAAGATGGTCATGCATGATAAAATTATTTCTTCCTGACCCAGTTGTGTCAACATAAATAAGTCCTAGCATTGATTGGTCAGCTATTTTGTCTAATGAAATATAAGGCCATTTCCTAAATTAGTTAGGTAATAAAGAACTCACTTTGTTCACGCATGTTTTCATAAAAACTTGACGGGAACTCTTCCATCCTTCATTTGATGTTTCCATAAATCCTTTCCCATACATGTTTAAAAGGAATATCACCAAGAGAATGGTATTTACTATCTATGCCATTTTGTTCCTTTTTAGGCACTGTATTTATCACCAGTAGAAAAATTAGGATAATAAATTAACTTTATCATTAATCTATGTCTAGTCAACCAAATGGATAAAGTGATGGTATTAACAATGGTAATAATGTAGCAAAGTTATAGAAATAGACCAATGGTATTGATCAGCTGTAGAAAAAAATATCAATGATCAATAATGATCTTATTCTTCTGTGAGGCAGGCTGCAGGTTTCTAGCTAAAGCATTAAAATGGCACCCAGTTTTATGGATTTTTCTTTCTAAGTTTAACACTGGTTTTCATTATGACCTTGAGTGTGACATTTTATAAATATTTGTTGATTACAATATATGAAATAATGACCATTCCTTACTAGTATGTCAAATGAGCACTATAAAATGTGTTTCTAGGAGTTATCTTGGAAAACACTGCAAAGTATATGCAAAAACATGAGTCCTCGTGAAAGCTACATTTATTATATCACTACATATACCTACATAATACTATACAGTAACCAATTTTAACATAGCAATGCCCGAACTTTTCACAAGTAATCATACTGTGAGATTAAAAAAACATTTACAGTTCATATGATAGATTCAACATCCATTTCAGTCCACTATTTTAGTCCTTTTTTCTTATTTATTTCCCCCATTGTTATCCTAATCCAGCAAAACATGCATTTATGTATTCACTTTATCCACCCAAACTTACTCATACACTAGGCCAGTGATGGCGAACCTATGACACGCGTGTCAGAGGTGACATGCGAACTCATTTTTTTGGTTGATTTTTTTCTTTGTTAAATGACATTTAAATATATAAAATAAATATCAAAAATATAAGTCTTTGTTTTACTATGGTTGCAAATATCAAAAAATTTCTATATGTGACACGGCACCAGAGTTAAGTTAGGGTTTTTCAAAATGCTGACACGCCGAGCTCAAAAGGTTCGCCATCACTGCACTAGGCACTGGGCAATAAAGAGGAGCAAGATACATGTTTTTTTATGCTTCATGGAGGGCACAAAAGGCAAAAATATAATTCCTTAATAACCCTAAAGCCACAGGGCACCTTAACGTAACTTAACGGTCCTCTGTACACACTTAATGCTGAGGTGACTATGACAGTAGTGATTTTACACCATGGACAAATCAATAGGTGAGCTTCTTTGGTTTCACCGGGTACATCTGAAGTCTACTCTACATGCCTACTGATTTCTTAAAGGCTAGGAAGGACCCAGGCCATTATCATTAGGAAACAATTATTAATTGATTTAGCTTTACATTTACCCACTTATGCTTTACTGCACTGCCTGCCCAATTGCTCCAATTAGAGCCTTAAAGAAGTGCATGAATGTAAATGGACATCATAGATGTCAAATTTGGTGTGTTTCATTCTTCAACCCTTCACCTTCTCTTTAAAATGTAATGAAAAAAAAAATTAACTGCAGTACTCTGACCACAAAGCACTTTGATCTATAGTGATTTACTTAGCAACAATTCGGCTTCATTTGTATGACACTAAAAGCAGTCATCCCATAAGGCTTTCTTAATCAACTAGCCCAGCAGCTTTCAATAAAGAGATTAACTACGGAATTTTAAAAGGGCATGCTGGTCAGTCCATTCTTATAAATTCCACATGAACCAGTCTTGCAAACTATGGTGAACTTTTCTTTACCTCACTGAAGAATTCTCTTACATCCTCAGATCTCAGTAAACATACCAGATAAATGCATGGTAAGCTTTTCATTCTTTAAGACATCTTGTATCGGAACATCACTTGCAAACCATGCGTGGTGTGGCAATATTCAGATAGGTAGGCTTATGATAAGCATTACTTAAAAGAATTTAATATCCAAAATACCAAAGAAAATTCATCATAACCTAATTTTACCAACAAAATGGCTCTATTGAATGTATTACAGACTTGATGTTTTTTAAAGCTCTATTGAATTACATTGCTCCCTTGCTTGTAAAACCTATGCAAATATCATATATATATAATTATTAATGAATTGTCACCTTCACATTCTAAGTGTTAAATATTAACCGATTTATTTCATAATAAACCTATGTTCTAAGAATTTGGGTAAAGCTGTAAAGACCTTTACTTGTTTTATACTAGAAGCAGTATCTTTAAAGTGGAGTGTACTATACACAGCCCCTTGGGGCATAATACTGTATAGTATTATGTAGGTATATGTAGTGATATAATAAATGTAATAAATATATCATATATATTTATATATGGTATATGTAATTTTTAAAATTCTAATTTTACTCATTTGCATTTTTAGTATATGTGGTATGAGATACTTTTTTATTAATTGACGTATAGAGTAGACTCAATTCCTCTGCTATTACAAAACAATGGTGAAATACTAGGATAATAGGGCAAAATAACATCAGCAATAATAACAATGAACAGCCATAGCAACAAGAACAGAATATGTGCCATGAACTTGCTATCTTCTTCACACACATTACCTCACTGACCTCTTCTCAACAATTTCAATAATAATCCAAGAAATAATCCAAGATGGTTTTGCTTTCAATTTGCATGTGAGGACATAAGACTCAAAGAGACTAAGTAGCTGGTCCAAGGCCATACAACTGGTAAGTGGGTTAGGGCAAACCTCTGGTTTGACTCCAGACTCAATACTCTGAAAACCAATGGTCCCCAAACATTTTGGTCATACATTCTTATCAGTGAAATCACCTGAGCATGTAACATCGATGGTTGTGGTTTTATAAACTATGTTCATATCCTACTATGAAAATATTTCATGTATATTTGAAAATAGAGATACAAAGGCATGATATAAAAATAAATATAATGGCATTGCCTATGCATGCCCCAAGGGGCTGTGTATAGTACACTCCACTTTAAAGATACTGCTTCTAGTATAAAACAAGTAAAGGTCTTTACAGCTTTACCCAAATTCTTAGAACATAGGTTTATTATGAAATAAATCGGTTAATCTTTAACACTTAGAATGTGAAGGTGGCAATTCATTAATAATTCTGAGCGATGCTGTTGGTTACTTGGCTCATTCGGTTCAAAGTCAGTGGTGGCAACCAGAAGAGCAATGAAGTGAAGAACACCACACAAAACAGCTTAGAGATTGTCAGGCTTTTATACTCCTGGCAATTACAGAATTAAATGGTCCCATTCAAGAGTGGGAATCGGAAGTGGGAATGTAGCCAAAAATAGATGGGGCAGGCTCTACAGTGAATAAGCCAGAACATGGATCAAGAGAGCAAGGTTATGGAGGAGGTAATGGAGCTCAAAAAAGATGTAACCTACTTTATTGATGAAACCAGAGACCTGGAAAATAGGGACTGCCCGGCCAGCTTAGATTAACTGGCTGTCCTCAAGGGACATATGGAAGCAAACACCTGGAAGGCTTTAGAGACTTCTTTAGGGAATAACAATCCAAATAACAATCCTGAAGAGATGTCCTGTTCACTGGGCTCTCTAATGGTAGCCCTGCTGAAGGTACACCTGGCCTCTCCCCAGCCCAGCCCAGCCCACTCTGCAGGGCATTCCTCTCTTTGCATTTATTTTCCACTCAGAAAACAGAGGCCGAACCGCTTTGACCACAGAAGAACACAGATTAAACATTTGAATAGCCTTGATGGCAGCATGGTCCCTCCCATAGTGGGAACTAAAAACTAAAGAAGCATGCCTCTGGCTTGGTTATTTCAAAACTTGGCCCTGAGATGATTTCCCTTTTGTTGCTTATCATTAGATCATAGTTAGACACTGAAAATTCAGTTCAGGTCCTCAAATCCTAACTGGTGACATCCTCTGTGTAAGGCACCGCTGGCACCAGAAAGAATTTGAAAAACATAGAGAGAAGAGACAGTAAAACCCTTAAGATGTATAGTGAGGACAAGGGGTAAGAGGTAAAATGTCAAAAGGGACGAACACACAAATGATTTGGAGAACAAAGAGTGGAGCATTAGGCCAGCACTTGAACTGAGTCTAATTTGTGACAGGCAGAGATTAAGGGGGTAAAGTGGTTTTTCTAAACAGACAGAACCCAAGGAGCAAAGGTGAAAACAAAGGTTGTTGAGGAAATATCAAGTAGTCTACTTCAACCTGGCATGGAGACATCTTAGGGATTACAAGATGATAACTCTATGGGAAGTCCTGGCAAGTCATAGTGAGGGTTTTGTATGCTGGGCTGATTAGTTAAAAGACAATGGGGGTGGCATCTTTGAGTCATAAAATCAGTAAGATGCAAAAAAAGGAACACAGAGTGTGTAGTATTTTGCAATCATTTGAGTAACAGGCAGGTATGGCAGTTCTAAAATAATTGACACGTACATTAGTACTAATTAACATTGTTACTGGTGAGTAACTGGGGCACCCTAAACCAATTATGTGGCACTGGGTGTCTGCAACAAAAAATTTAATGCTCACAGGCTCGATGGTCTCTGGCCAGGAACCAAACAGATGGGACCCTCTGCAAGCACAGAGAATGCATGGGAGTCAGCCAATTTAAATGAATGTGTGAAACTTGATCCACGGGCTATATCTCCTTGAATTTGCCAGCCAAATTATTCCAGGTTATGTAAATGAACTGTCTTATCGTTGCAAAACCTTGCACTGTTTTGAAAAGCTAAGCAAATTTATACATGTGCAGGTCAAATGCTGGCCAATAGTAGAGAAGAGTTGTCATTATTGCAAAGAACTAAGGAACAAGTATCAGATATATTTATATTTTAATGGAATACATAAAGGTAAGAGAGAACTGGGAAAGAAAAAAAAGTCAGTGTATCATTGACAGACTGGTGTCTATATTATTGCTATAAACTTACGTAAAAGCAGGCTACTAAGATTTAGGTAGAAATTGCATCAGATATTTATGACTTTATTCACATATCTCAAAACTGCATGGTTGTGCCTCAACCATGGGAATATCACTTTATGAACTGAATATCCTTTTATATAAAAACATTAATGATCCCAGAAACAAAATTTAGTAAGGTGTTCTTTCCCCAACTTCTTGCCATTACATGGTAAATGCCCCCCTCATTTCCTCTCTTCCTTCTCCATCATCCCCCACTCAATCATTCTGTAGGGTCTGTCAGGATTACCTCCAATACCTATCTCAAACCCATCCACTTCTCTTTATGACCATTAGCACTAAGGTAGTTTGAGCCACCATCTTTCTCTCCTAAATTACTTTCAACACCTCCTATGGGTCTCCCAGTTTACCCTTAGTCCCTACAATCACTGTCCACCCAGCATGAGAAATCCCCTCACCACAGCCCATAATGACTTCATGATGAGGCCTGTATGTCTCCAACCTCACCCCAAGTGTCCCAGCTGCCATTCTTCTGCTACAGCTCGCCAAACTTTCTATTCTTTGAGTGTACTGAGTTCTCTCCCACCCCAGGACCTTTGCATTTTTTCATCTGCTGAAATGAGGAGCATATTGCATGGCTGATCTCAGCTCATTGTATCACCTCCTCACTGCTCTTCTTTAGCACTTTACTCTGTGCATAATATCATAGGAAAAAATTGCCTTATAACTTATTTTTAAAATTTAATATTATAAGTTGTCTGTCTTCCTCAATTAGAATATAAGACCCATAAAGGCAGGGACTTTGTCTTTATTATTTTTCAAAAGCCTTCAAAAATGTTCAATATGTATAAGACATTTAAACAAACATTTGTTTTTAAATGAATTATGATTAACTCAATCATGTATCACATTTAACAGAAAATATTTTCACTGACTTGCCTATTCAAATTTCTAACAAATATTTTAATCCATTTATTCTTTCAGATTAATACTCTTTTTAAAAGTATTCTTTTTAAACTCATAACTTCACAAACTGAGAAAAGGAATTTTATTCAAATAAGACTATATGTGACTAAAATATTATTTCTTTGAGTGTGCATGACACTCTGATAGTCATTTTAAACCCAGGGAAAAAATCAGAAGCAGCTGAGACAAGTAAGATAAACAACCATGAACTTGAAAAGCCTTTTTACTGAGCATTTTGCGAAACTGACCACTCCCCAAGCTCTGAGACATATTCCAACTTGGACTGCCAATTCAATTGCCAGTGCCCAACCCTGTGGTGGGCGGTGGGGTTCATTCATTCAACAGTCATTGATTTAAGCCATCACTATGTACCAAGCACTGTGCATTGGGATGGAAAACAAGAAACAAGATCAGCTCCGCATTCCTGGAGTTTCTGGTCTACTCAGGAGAAAGACGGCAAATCAGTCCACAATGAAATGCCTACGTCTGCCAGATGAGAAAACAAGAATACACACAACATACATCAAGCATTTGGTAAACAGAAGGTGCTATATGTGTAGAGGTGACTGTGAAGTTTCTCTTTAAAATATGGTGTCTCTTTCCACATGCAGGAGATACAAAGAAGGTGATCGCGAGAGATTTTCAAAGTTTGAATATGGGAAATGGTGGCATGACCAAGTGTGCATAGAATAATCAGTAGGAATATTTAAAAGGCTATCTGGTAGAAAAGGAATAGATTCATTCTGTGTTGTCTTAAAGATCAGAACTAGGAATTAGTGAATGTAATGAGTCACTCTGCTAGGCATAAAGAAGAATTGTTAAATGATTCTCAAAGTGGAATGGCCGATTTCCAAAAGACAGTGAATGCACTGATCAATATCTAATCCTTAATGGGGAATGTAAAATGCATGAAATTCTAACATGCTTATAAAATTCAAAGATAATCATTCATGGATAGCCACTAATGACGGTGATTAAGGAAGATGACTTTAGTTCAAATAAGCAAATGATTAAGCTTACAAAATGTTAAAGGGCTCTAATTAATAAAGTAGCAAATTTTTCTTCTCAGCCTACTTTCTAGAACATAAATATGTGAATCATCCTTCCAGGATATAGATTAATGACCTTCATGTTCTAAAATTCAGTGAGGACAGAAACTGCTGCCTGGAAACCAAAGTGCATTTCAAAACTTCTACTGGAAAAGTGTCAGAGATACATGTAAGAAGCCTTAGTGAGGCCACCAGTCAGAAAGGAACTTGAGAAACTGTATTTAGGGCAGAGAGAAAATCCAAACTTCCTCATTTTCTGGCCTGGTGTTTTGTCATGAATATCAATTTCATACATATCTTACTGAAGAAATTATCACTGTTTACGTTTATCTTTAAATTCTACTTTTCATCTGGCTGGTGTGGCTCATGGTTGAGTGTCAATCTATGAACCAAGAGGTCACAGTTAGATTCTCAGTCAGGGCATAAACCTGGGTTGTGGGCTCAATCCCCAGTGTGGGGCATGCAGGAAACAGCTGATCAACCAATTATTCTCTTTCATCATTGATGTTTCTATCTCTCTCTTCCTCTCCCTTCCTCTCTGAATCAATAAAAACATATATTTAAAAATCTACCTTTTCATTCTTCCTCTATATCTATTCAGTCATCAGATAGTGGTGAATTATAATGCGCATATTCAATTCACTGGGGACAATAACTTCACAGTAGAAATCACTCTTATTTGTTCATTTATATTTATAGAATAAAACATTGTAAGACAACATGAATCCCAATTCTTAAAGTCAATAGCTTCCTCATAATATTATAAAATATTAAAGTTTAAGTTAGTAAAAACAAACAAAAATAATCTGTCGTGAGTCCTTCCCAAAGAAATGCCTACAGGTATTAAGAGTAGCAGATGAAATTCAATTCTGCTGTGAATTTAGCACCATCTGAGGCTGCAGACTACAGTAGCACTTTGGGAGATGAAAGACCCATGATAAAGAGAAGGATAATGCAACCCAGAAACATCCACTCTTCCTGCTCCAACTGTTCTCCATTTTCAGCCACAGAAAACGTGACCAGAAGGACAATCTAAACTCTGTGATCCTAAACTACATTTATAAAAGAAGTATGTTCTCTTTGTTAACTGAAAAAAAAAAAAAAAAAAAAAAGGTCAGACAGGCAGGCACTCAGTATGTGTGCTCCCTTTCAAGGCCAAGGGTGTATTTGGTGTCATTTCAGTCGATGTGATGCATTAATTTTGGTTAAGTGCACAAACTTTGAAACCAGAATATCTAAGTTCCAATAGAGGTTCTACCATATCCCGTCTGTATGGCCACACACAACTGGTCTGTATGGCCATGCACAAATTATATTTTATTAAATTATAGTTGACATAAATGTTATGTTCATTTCCGGTGTACAACATAGTGTTTCAACATTTATATTCCTTATAGTGTGATCAAAACATTAAGTCTAATAACTGTTTGTTACTATAAAAAGTTATTATAGTAATATTGACTGGGGGTTTTTTCCAGATAAATACCCAGAAGTAGAGTTGCTGGATCCTATGGTAATTCTATTTTTTATTTTTTGAGTAACTTCCATCAAACAAATTATTTAATATCCTGTACCTTAGTTATTCTCACCTGTAAAATGAGGAAAGTACAACCTAATAAATAGGTCTGTTGTAAAGTTAAATAAATACATATGTGCAAAGCACTCAGAACAGTGCCTGATACAGAAAAAGCACAAAGCATGTGCTAATTAATAATCACAGTAGTATACTAGTAAACTCATATTAAGTAGCTGCATAAACTTGAACCCTGAGCCACACATGGGCATCTCATAAGAAATCCTTCATAGCTTGTACCTGAGTCTTGATGATAAATTCATATCTAATAGGCACTGAAAAACAAACTAAACATACTCAACGATTTCACAGCAGGTATGTATATCTATTACACTTCAGGGAGAAAATGAATGCTTTTAAGAGTCAGCATAACTGCACAGTTTTTAATTGAAGAATTTTGTCACTCAGGGTCACTGGAAGGAGACATTGACTGTTCTTTGTGGCTAACAGGATGGCTCCAGAGACCACACTGTGTGTTAAACAAACAACTGATATTTGTTTTGTCATCATTAAAATAAAAGTTAACATGTTAAATACAGCAGAAAACCTTTGCATTCAAAGAGCTTTGACAGCATTTGTCAGCTTGAACACTTTATGGCACCAGCGCAGCTTGTTAACAGGCAAGGAAAGACAGCGCTATTAAGCTCAGGGTAGTGCTGAAATGACTTCATACAGCCCACACTCATTTTCCCTACCACCAAGTGAAAACAAGAAGGCCATCACATACAGGAGGTCTCTGCAACTCATCAGCATTGATTATAATGATGCAGACATTCTATTGTCACCTGGCGTTATAGTCTACCTAGTCACCATGCAGCTGTTTTGATTAATAAATGGCTTAACATTTAAAAAAAGGGACTTGTACAGCAGTTTTACCTAACAGAGCTTCCTTTATAAATTCCAAATAAAACAGAGCTTCCTACAAATAGAGAAAGGATTACAGTGAATCCTATTGTTTAGAATTCAAAAGCCAACCTTCAAGGCGGGAATGGATTAGAGCAATCTACCTTGCTAGAGTTAACAGAGCATCATTTTCATCAATAATTACTCCTCTTAATTGCAGCACGATTAATTTTTGGTGCCAAGTAAAACTGGATCCTACTGGAAGACATCCAAGACTACAGGAACAAATGTTGCTCTGGTAAACACTCGGGAGTCCTATAAGGAGATGATAAGGAGAAGTAGCTACACTTGGTGGATAGGTGGCATCAGTATAAAAACGTGGCATGTCAAACATGTCCTTGGGCAAACAACTTCCCATTGCACAGATTTTATAAAACAACATTATCCCGTCCTTTCCTGGTAAAATTTCATACAGTGCCAAGCACAAGAGCAAGTTTGCTTTTACAAGCTGATATACTGAATCTGCTTAACTGAGCCACTTTCTCTTACAATGAAGGGGAGTGACTTCAACAAAATCGGATTTTGATAGGTAACTATAAAATATTAATTTTTAGAGAAATATTGAACTATTCTCCATCATCAATTAACATTTAGTAACCACACATTGAGTGCAAGGCACTGGATTATGAGTTCTGTGCCTATTCTTAGGAGACTGATAATGTATCTGACTTTTCATAATAGAATTGCAAAGCAGGCTAGAAGATATTTCTGATGCTAAGTAATTAGAACAAGTACAAGGTAGTCACAGGTACAGGAAAGAAACAAATGCATGATATAGTAGGGAATGCCAAGTGTATCTGGGTAAAGGTGATAAACTCAAACACACACAAGGACTGGGATGGCAAACAGGTACAAATTGGGGTGGGTGGGTATAATACTAGACAAAACAGGAAACCTCCCAAGGTCTGCAACCAGCAAATCCCAATGAAGGCTTTCACATTAGATAGACTAAGTAACAATTACCAAAAAAAAAAAGGAAGAAAGGTCAGAAGGACAATTTGGCCTATGGTCCCACACTCTCTACCACCACCATCCATGCCATAGAAAAGTAGAAACACTGGCTCTGAGCTCAGCAAACCTGACTTTGAGGATCACTTGTATTAGGGACCAATTATGCAATCTTGAGCAAATTATTTATTTTTGCCAAGTTTCACTTTCTTCGTTTTCAAAATGAGAATGACAATGTATGCTCAGCTTTAATAATGTTGTTGAGAAGCCCAAAGGAAATCCTATAAATGAAAGAAATTGGTGAACTTGAAGAGACCTGAACAATGTGAGAAAAATTATTATGATAATAAGCAAGAGAACTATGTGCAGGTAGCATCAAGTGTGAAATACTGTATTAGCTGTTTATTATATAATAGAGTATGGTGAGTTATTTGTATCATATATGACACACATTTTAGAAAGGATAATTGCATATAGGCTAATTACTACTATCTGGAGAAACACCTGCCCTCTAAATAACTAGTCAGGCAACTGGCATGGAGATGCAGATGACAGTACACTTGAGTGATTCTCAAGATAGATCAAGGATTGAAAGAAACATCTGCCCGTTGTAGTAGGAGAGAGAAGACTGTGTAACTAATTGTCCAATTACTCTTTTCAGTAATATATTTCATCACTATATTTATTTTGCTTTGGGGTTCAGATAATATTAAAGTAAAATATGCCATTTTAAAGTGAATATTTGAAAACATTAGAATAAGTATAACAGAGTTCAAGGGTTAAAATTAATTTTTTGTTCAAGTATTTTATGAAGAAATTAATAAAATATCATTGAAAGACACTTTATAAACTTAAATCAATGGTGAGTTACATATGTTGTTAGATAATAAGATTTAGTAACAGAAAGATGTCAGTTCTCCCCAGATTGCTATATATTTTTAATATAATTCCAACCCAAATCTCACCAGGAGTTTAGGCTTTGAGCAGCTGATTCTATAATGTTCAGTAAATGGAAGAGTAAAGGGCATTGAAACCAGGAAACTCCAGAAGAACAAGGTGAACAGAATACTAAGGTTTTTACATAGAACTATAGTTAATAAGTAACTATAGTGATTAGTAGTCTTAATGTAATTAAATAATGTGCTTTTGCTAAACATGCAGCATAAAGTCCAGAAGTAAACAGGCACACATAAGAAAACTATTTTTTATGGAATAGGCATTTCAGATGCGTGAATAGATGGATGAACCAATAAATGGTGATGAAAATCAGTTACACCTAAAGAAATACATTAAAATGGATCTGAACATCACAAAGGACACAAAAAGTCACAATAGAATATCTATAATCTTAATACACAAAAAACTGTGAAAGGAACAAGTCTGATGAATACAATTGCCATTAAAGATATCCTGCTTGTCAAAAATAAAAATAACGCACCTGGTATGGCTCAGTGGTTGAGCATGGGCCTATGAACCAGGAGGTCATGGTTCAATTCTCGGTCAGAACTCATGCCTGGGTTGTGGGCTAGATCCCCAGTGTGGGGCGTGCAAGAGGCAGCCCATCAATGATTCTCTCTCAGCACTGATGTTTCTATCTCTCTCTCCCTCTTCCTTTCTCTCTGAAATCAATAAAAAAAGATATTTTATAAAAATAAAAATAAGGAGAGTAAAAAGAAGTCACAAACTGATATATTTAGCCTAAAACACCAACAAAAGATTCACTCCCAGAATATATAAAAACTACTATAATCAACAAAAAAGGTAAGAGCCAAGGAAAATGTTTAAATAAAAGAACAGGAATTTTGCAGGAGAGTAAATATACATGATTCCCAAGCACTTCACTCCCAATATTTAGCAAAAAAATTTAAAACTAGAACATACGCCATTTGGTGGTGTGAAAATGGGTACAGCCACTTAGAAAATAATTTGGTATTTTCTCATAAGGTTAAGCAGTTGTACACCCTATGATCCAGCAATTTTAATCCACATATAAATCCTAAAAATAACTCCTGGCATGTGTGAACCAGGAGATATGGACAAGAATGTCCACAGAAGCAGTGTTCATAATAACAAAAATATGAGGATCTCAACTTTAATGCCAACCAACAGCACAATAAAAAATAAATGATGGTGTAACCATTCAATGAATAACTCGAAAGCAGAGAAAAATGGATAAACTACAGGCACCAGCTTGGATCAATCTAACAAACATACTATTGAGTAAAATGTCTTAAAATAAATCATTAACTATCATTTTACTTATATAAAGCTCAAAAACTGGCTAAAGTAACAGAATTTTGCTTTCAGACACATAGGTATTAAAGCTATAAATTAAAAAAAAAGTATAGGAGTGTTTTAAACAAAATTCAGTACAGCCTTGTATCCCCAATGAGGTGGTGAAAAGAGAGGGATTTAGGGAGTAGGCACAGGATGTCTATAAGGTTGTAACTGTTTTTTTTTTCTTTTTTAATATATATTTTATTGATTGGGAGGTGGGGGGGCTTCTATAGAGACAAACATCGATTGGCTGCCTCCTTCATGGTCCCTACTGGGAATGGAGCCCGAAACTCTGGCATGTGCCCTGATCAGAAATCCCACCTGGGATCTCCAGGTACCTGGGTGGATGCTCAACCATTGAGCCATATTGGCTGGGGTGACTGTTTTTTCTTTTTTTTTTTTTCTTTTTTTTTAAATATATTTCATTCATTTTTAACAGAGAGGAAGGGAGAGAGATAGAGAGTCAGAAACATCGATGAGAGAGAAACATCGATCAGCTGCCTCCTGCGCATACCCCAATGGGGAAGTGCCCACAGCCCAGGTACATGCCCTTGACCGGAATCGAACCCGGGACCCCTCAGTCCGCAGGCCGATGCTCTATCCACTGAGCCAAACCGGCTTCGGCGTGACTGTTTTTTCTTAATCAGGGGGTGGTGAGCACAGTGTTTGCCTTTTTTTAAAAATATATTTTATTTATTTTTTACAGAGAAGAAGAGAGAAGTATAGAGAGAAACATCGATGAGCAAGAAGCATCAATTAGCTAATGGGGATGTGCCTACAACCAAGGTACATGCCTTTGACCGGAATCGAACCTGGGACCCTTCAGTCCGCAGGCTGACGCTCTATCCAGTGAGCCAAACCAGCTAGGGCAATGTTTGCCTTCTTATCATTGTATAAATCACAGTGCACATTAAATTATTTATATATATATATGATAAATTTTATAATAAGCACCTTTTAAAGAAGAAATTATTATCAAAGTATGTAAGGTCGTGGTTGATGAGAAATTAACTAAAACAGCTAGTTGACTGAGTATGAGCATATTTTGAAGGAGCACGATAAAGTAAAGGATAAATAATATGAGTTACAACTCCATTCCTTCCTGAAATTTAAAGAATGACAGAAGAAAAAAATGAGGAAAGAACAATATTTTTAGGGGGAAAATGCCCTCCATAAAAAAGTGCTTATTATTCATAAATATTTTCCAGATATTTATATGCTCATATTAGGAGAGAAAAAACAAACACATTTGCTCCAAATGGTGATAAAATCAACTGATATTTCTCATGTAAATTACAGCCATAGCAAACCCTTCTCATTTTGATGATGAATCATCCTCTACCAAGCTTCTCAAGAAAGAGAGCTAAAGGGCATCATTTAAAAAAAAAAAATACACATTTAAAAATGTATCATAGAAAGAGGAAAATTTCAATTTGGGAGATGCCAGTGAAAATGGATACTTTTCATTTACACAAAAAGATAAGTAAAATTCCTTCCAAAGGACAGAATTGATGGATATATAATTAAACTTAGGCTACTTGGGACCTGACAAAAATGTAATTGGAAGGTATTTTTAGAAAGAAAGAAAAAAAGAGAGAAAAGGGAAGAAGGAAGGCACTTCAAAGTATACCACTGGTTATTAAGAGCCATAACATCCTACAGAATAACAAATAGGATCAAAAGGCACCCAAATAATCCAACCTCCAAACAGTGATTTCTAAGACCTCCTGGAAATACAATGAGTGACTGAGCCTTATCAAATAATTATTGATGCTACACTCATCTGCCTATTAAACAAACAGAACAATTTCCCCTTTATATTTTATTACAAGAGCTATAAAAATCAGGCTACTTCCAAAAGTCTACAATCTAAGAAACTGTTAGAAGTATAAGAAATGATTTGGGGATGCAAATTTTTGTTTGAATGCGAATGTTTTATTTGGATCTATGTATGATTATATATACAAGATTACTTCTATATGTTAAAGAAAGAAACTGGTAGAAAAAGGTGGGGTTGGGGTGATAAGAAGAGCCAGATAATCTTTAGTCAGTAAAACAAGTCCTGGAATGAGATGTTGGCAGGTAATAATGGTATCCAATGAAGGCTGAAAGAAAAGAGCTGGAGTAAATGGCTGCCAATCTGACTAGTGACACTGGCTTTTAGCTTATTATACTAGTATTAAAATGTTGCCTACACACCATAAATTATCTTGTTTGTAGTTTGGATCATAATCAGAAGAGAAATTAAGAGAACTTCCGCTGTGGGCAATTAGATTGTCACCAAGAGAGGAAATTTTATAGGTGACTTTACTCAAGATAATTTTTGTAAAAACTTCCTCTAATGTTTTAAAACACACGACAATCCACGCTGTTTTTAGATTCAGAATCCTTAGCCCTGAGTTCCAATGATTATGACTGAATACAAAGTCTACTCCATTTCAATGCTCTCCACAGAAAGCGCAGTGATAGCTGGTGAACTTTTGGGGGGAAATTCACAATTTCTCCATAGGACATAGTCTTCTACTATAATAATTCAGCACTTGATAGATACATGGTAAATAACATCTCATTTTGCCATCATATTTTATAGATTCTGTCAAATGACTGAGTTAATTTCAAAAAGTTATATTCCTTTCAGTCTCGGCAACATTTTTGGAGAAAAAAGATATAAAGAAATGCAATAATCTCTATAGACTCCAACTAATTATTTTGGGATTTTTTTTACATCCGTGGCATATAATATACAAACACATTTTAAACATATTGGAAGAACAAGCTAGAGTTTTCTATTGTCTAAAAATGTAGGTGAGTGGCTATAAGCTTTAAGCACATAAGTAAATTTGCTTTCTGTCTTTATGTATTTAGTTAGGTTATTTTTAATAAGGACCAAGTAAAGACTAAAGATTTGTCCTAAAAGAAAAGTACAGGTAAATAAAATTTAGTGGAATCATGCTAGAGTAGGAAAAGACCTAATAATTTGGTAGGACTATAAATGTGTATGTGCAAAAGAAGTTATTTTATGGTCAACGTGGTTATTTTTCAAAGTTTTATATATATATACTAGTATTTACACATTTCCTTAAAGTTCTATGTCACTTCCCCTGAATCTATGGATCATAGAGTTCTACAGAACTTTTGTCAGGACACTGACATACATTTTGGCACCAATTTCAAGACTGAAAATGTAAAAACCTGAAAATATCAATTTTACATTTTTTTAGGTATTTGCATTCCATGTCATTAAATATCAACTGAGATATTTTAATACTGTATTTTTCAGTCTGTGGTACTTCATTATGAGTACAGTCTACATGAAAATATGTTCTCATGTCACAATATTCTTACTATATTATAAATACATTTTATCTGTGCAGTATTGCATGCTGAGTGGACCAAGGCTCTGAGATGGTTCCTAAACTGGCAAGGAACTGAGCCTTTTAACCCAGGTCTTAAGACATTAAGCACCTTTCATTACACAACAGTTGTCTCCCTAATGAGGTTTTAGTCAGTTAATGAGACTGAAACATCTCTATCATCCTCTATGCAATTGATTTTTTCCCGTTAAATGAGAGTAGAGTCAATGGACATGTGTAAAAGGAAATAAAACTACAAACCCAACCAAGAAGAGGAAAGTCTTCCTCCTAGAGTATCTTCAGTGTCACACAGACCACGTCACCCCCACAGTCACAGTAAAGAACGAAGCCCTAATTAGAGAAATCATTCCCATTAGGAGAGTGATATTTGCTTCCTTTCCTCCAATATTTATATGGACAAGGCTCAGAGCAAAGAAAATGTTCACCAATCACTACAACAGCAACTAATGCTTATAGAAAAAAAATAGATTTAAACTAAAGGCCTAGTAACTACATAAATGATGACTGGATTTCAACAAATCCAAAACTACTAGAAGGAATCCTACCTCCCTGTAATTCTCTGCATCTTAGAAAGGCCTTTAGTGTGTGTGTGTGTGTGTGTGTGTGTGTGTGTGTGTGTGTTAGGTTTTGGTTTGGTTTTTTTTGTACTCTCATCCTTGTTCTCATCTCAGATACAGAGAATAAAATCTAAGGATTTCTTCTCAACTGTTTGGGCTGTTAGACAACAAAAAAGTGAAAAACCAATATCATCTTCTGTTTTCTAGCGCAGGCACAGAATATGACATGCAATTATATGTATTTATTCCACAAATGATATTTGGGATCTTCTTCTCCAGAGGCAACAAACACTACACAGTATTTTCCTCACAGAAACACGTTCCTCAAAAATGTTAGCCAGACATTTTGTTTCCTACTTTTTACCGCCTTTCAGATTTTATGGATTAGAGTTGAAAAGTCAACACTTAAAAATAAAGTGTGGTTTGGAAATGGTTATCTCTAAACATGAGTTTATTATTCCCCTTCGACAGCCACAAGTAAAGGCAACAAAATATGTTCTGTCCATGTTTGACATAAATAAATATTTTCCAGATGACCTGGAGATTATGGACTTTCTGCAAAAGCAATTTCATTGTAAATGAATGTATACATTCACATATGTAGGCATTATTCCCCCAAACTGTAAATGGTTCTCCTCTAAAGATTTTGTTTCTAAGTTTCTTCTAAAGCTTTAAATGTGTGTGTGCAAGCACCCACAAAGTCAGAGGTACACCCACAGGCATGGATATACTCCCAAAGCAAGGAGTTGGCTATCCTATTTTTAACCAGCTTTTCAACTACACTTCGGCTACTCCAAGTATGGTCCATGACCCCACCCCCCACTCCCAGCATCACCATCACCTAGGAACTTCTTAGAACTGAAGAACCTCAGACTCCACCTAAGACCTACTGCATTAAAATTTGCATTTTAACAAGATTATAGGTGGTTCCAAAACACATTAAGGTCTAAGAAGCACTGATCTAGACCTCACAACCCAATTCCTAACTACTTCCACAGCACTTGACCTCAACTTGTTAAAACTGAATGTCATTGCCAGTTTTGAGAAGCCACTCAAGGACATACATAAGCCTCTCTCCATGGCATTTCCTATAGTGCTAAGAGCATGGGCTTCCATCTAGTTATCTAAGTAGAAACACGCAGGGTGTATTAGACTTCCCATGAGGTCAAGAACCAAGTCTGTGTTATTGTCCATGATGTCCTTGCACCTAGGAACTAGTTGAAAATATCTATTGAATGAATAAAACTAGTGTGGTACATTTACACCATGGATTACCATGCAGCAGTTAAAAGGAAGGATCTCTTACCCTTTGAGACAGCATGGAGGGACCTGGAGAGTATTATGCTAAGTGAAATAAGCCAGTCAGAGAAAGTGACTCATATGTGGAATCTAAAGAACAAAATAAACTGATGAACAAAATAAACCCAGAGACCTAGAAGCATAGAACAGACTGTCGAATCTCAGAGGGAAGGCAGAGGTGGATGGGTGGTTGAGAAGAGATTAACCAAATAATTTATATGCATACATGCATAACCCATGGACACATATAATAGTATGGTGAAGGCCTGGGGTGGGGTAGGGGGAGGGCTAGAAGGGGTGAATGGGGGAATAAGAGGGTATCTGTAGTACTTTCGATAATAAAGATAAATTTTACAAATAAAAATAAAGGAAATACATTTAAAAAAGAAAAAACTAGTAATCATGTGGACAGGCCCCTACATCTCTCCTCTGTAACACTGCTGGAGACTTAATTAGTTGCTTAGCCTTGGATTTCTTATACTATCAGTACTGGAGTTTATTTTCATGAAACATGAATTGTGTTTCATTCAAATAAAATAAAGTTATCCTATATTGCTACCAAAGTAATATTTCTAGAACACACAGTCTCTCTCACTTACATCCTCCATCACGCTTTAAAACTCTTTAAGGTCCCCCCATAGCCTAAGATATAAAGTTCCTTACCTAAGTACAGCTACAGCCTCCTCTTCTAGCATTATTACTCACTGTCCTACTCATCTACCCCCAACCACGTGCCCTGCTTTCCGCCTTTATTGAAGTATCAGCCACTCCTTGTTCTCAACCCCTCATCTCAAGCTGGCATCAATTGAATCATTATGGCCTATGAGTATAAAAGAATGTATTAGGTTTCCACTTCTGAAAACCTGTTATGTCTTAAAAATATTAAAATTAATCATGATAATTAGAAATACATTTCTATGAACAGTCATTAAGTATGAAAATTAAAAACCTAATATAAAAAATACCTCAGTTTTACTGGGAGCATGTTTCTGCCTGGGCTAATCGGCTCAAAGTTCTTACTATACAATCCTAATGAATTAGGCATGAAGACACTAATGTCTAGTGTGTTTTTGGCTTGGGCATTTTTCATTTCTCCAAAGATCTAAGTCTTTCAAAAAACAGACAACTATCTACAGAATTTTAATTGCCCATTTGTTGTGTGCTGTGCACGAATCGTTTTTTCTAGGTAAATACCACAAAAGAGGTTTTCCATGCTGCCTACAGTTGAATCTAAAAAGTAAATACCACTCTTAGTTCTTACTTTAGGGTGATAAAAAAAAGAGAGCGACCAAACTACATAAATTGGGTGTCTCTGAACATGTAGCTCCAAAACGCAAATCTCCTTCATTTTTACATCACAATTCTTTTTTGAAAGTTATCTGACCTAGAATATATTGCACACCTAATCCCCATACAGAACACCCACATCCTCCACCACAAAACTGCCTTAACTCAGTTCAACTGTGGCACTTTCTTAAGTTGTCCCAAATAAAGTACCTACCCTCTCGTTTATGTCCTCATCCCAACCTTATATAAACTTCTGTCAGAGCTTCTGCTAACAAGTTATTCACATGTCTGTCTCCTACGAAACTCTTAAGTCCTTGTTTGGGTACAGGGTCTATGCTTCTCCATCTATTGTCCCAATTACCTCACATAGTATCTCACAATGAGTAATTAAACTACCAAGGTAGGTTCAATAGCGTTCACAGCCACAAATGCAGTTTGTTGATGAGTTGGAACTTTAATCTAAGCGAACTGGATTCTGATTTAAAGTCAAAAAGTGAATCTCTCCGGGACCTGAGAGGAACCCCACTGAGCCATGAGCTGGACACAAAATGGGACATAAAATTGGAGGACAGGTAAAAACTAACAACTGAGGTACACTCATGGCAACAGTGAAAAGGCTCATGCAGCAATGAGGTGGGAGGAAGACTAGCAAGTAAGAAAGAAAAAGGGAAGCGCAGTCTAATGACGTGTTATCCTTCATAAAATAGCACTGAAAAGCTGGTATTACATATATGTTTTATATATAGTCTCACATATATTATATATAATATGAATACAGCATATAGTTTATAGTATATTACATATATAATCTCACATACACACAACACATATTTTGTGTATTATATAAATTTGTCCACATATAATATGCCCTCAATGCCATCATGGATTTCTTAAGTATATAATAGTCATATTAATCAGGCAACTATGAATGAGTTGAACATTAATATAGATTATAAAATGAATTTAACATGTATACTCTGACACCAAATGACTTTAGCAATATTTCCAATAATACAAAATCATATATAAAATATCAATCAATCATTTGTATTGCTGGACCAATATTTAAGACCCACCCAATTTCAGCACAAAGAACATGAAAAGCTCGTTACCCATGAAGTCTAGCCGAGTACAGCAGTGCCGCTCAAACTGAACTGCTTTTTTACCAGACTCCAATGAGTTAAGTATAAGTATCCAGAGCAAACAAAAATTTTAGAGCAATATAGTATTTTCATACCTATCGAATCTAATAATAATGGACTTGTGTTTTACTTGGTGTTTTTATTAAGTTGTATGAATTAATTTTGTTGGATTTTATGAAATATCAACCTGCACTGGATTGAAAGAAGGCAGCAGAGGATATTGACTAGTCCTTCACCACTAAGTTTGAGAAGCACTGCACTGTTCGTAGTAACCCCACCAGAAGTGCACACAGTTAATGACTAACTACTACTGGTCACACACTAGAAATTGACATGCGCTGATAATTTCAGATAAAAGATCAGAGATAATTTGAATGTGGTTGCTTTAAGCTGCTCACTGACATGGAGCATTGAAAGCAGTGTCTTAGGGATGCAACTTCTTTTATTTATTAGACTAGAGGCCCAGTGCATGAAATTCGTGCATGGGGGGGGGGGGCGTTTCCCCTCAGCCCAGCCTGCACCCTCTCCAATCCGGGACCCCTCAGGGGATGTCCAACTGCAGGTTTCGGACATCCCTCTCACAGTCCTGGACTGCTGGCTCCTAATCGCTCATCTGCCTACCTGCCTGGTCGCACCTAACTGCACCCCCTTGCCACCCTGGTAGCCTCTAACTGCCCCACGCTGCCAGCCAGGTCACCCCCAACTGCCCCTTCCCTGCCAGCCTGGTCGCTCCCAACTGTCCCCCCCTGCCAGCCTCGTCGCCCCACGCAGCCTGCTGTTCAGTCATTTGGTCATCCCTCACTAACCCCCCTGCTGGCCTGGTTCCCCCATACAGCCTGCTCTTCAGTCTTTTGGTCGCCCCTCACTAACCCCCCTGCTGGCCAGGTCGCCCCACGCAGTCTGTTTGTTCAGTCATTTGGTCATCCCTCAGTAACTCCCCCCTGCTGGCCTAGACATAGGTAGCCATCTTGTGAGGGTGTGAGGGTTAATTCGCATATTACCTCTTTATTATAAAGGAAGAGTGCATTTGGCACTGTTATCTAGGGGAAAATGAAAATGTCCCCATTTTAAGAAAAATAATACTTTGTATTTGAAATTGATGAATATGGAGTCAATACTTGCTAGGATCCACTTGAATCCTAGTATTCTCTCTGGTTCTCCTGTTAGATTATTGCTGCAAAATGTGCTAATGAATTCATCTGCAGTTTATTTGACACCAGAATCAAGGAAACAGTCTTCAGTTAAACTTATAATCTATACTATACACAAAGTGGTATAAGACCGGAGCCCTCAAATCTAAGAAATAACAGAGGAAGGTATTGCCTTAGAAATACTAATCATTCCTTTAGTTGTGGTACAGTAAAAATGAACGAATGAAGGAGGAAGGGAAGAAAAGAGGGAGGGACAGAGAGAGGGAAGCAATTCCATTTGCCTGAGAAATGAGACACACAATCGATAACATGAACTGCTAGTGATAAATAAGATCATGAAAAGGTTGAAATTTTATTTGGAAAAAAAAAAAAAACCACTACAGTCATTAAAGATGGGAAATTAGCAAACTCTAACATGATGTGATTCTGAGTAAGTAAGAGAGAGGGACTTGATACTTCAGTTGCTTTAGATGAGGTGACCCTCATCACAGTTTTAAATAGACTGCCCATTATAAGCTTAAATTATCACCCCATGAAACTCTGATAGACTGAATACTGACCTGGAAATTAACAATCAAGCATATTGCAGTCAAAAAATATAAAAGAGCCTCTTTGCTTATAACCAGCATGGTGCTGATTAGAGAAAAAAAACGAGACCTTAGCAATTTTTAAATTGCTATTGTTAAAATAGAAATTAGCTGAACTGGTGAGAAATACAATACTTCACCTGTCATAAAAACCACGTCTTCCCCTGCCATGCAGATTTGTTGATAAAGATCAACTTTTACTGCCAAAGTATTAATAGCTAAGCAAAGAAGAAAGCTATGAAATTTGGTGTTACAATTTAATAAACTGCTCATCAATGAATTGCTGTATCAAATAATATTGTGGTATGTTTCCTAAAGTGAATCCAGTGGATTGTTTTTTCTTTTTCCCAAACCATCACATGTCATCAAAAACACACTGTATGCCCTAGCTGGTTTGGCTCAGTGGATAGAGTGTCAGCCTATGGAATGAAGGGTCCCAGGTTCAATTCCTGCCAAGGGCATGTACCTTGGTTGCAGGTACATCCCCAGTAGGGGGTGTGCAGGAGGCAGCCGATCGATGTTTCTCATCGATGTTTCTAACTCTTTATCCCTCTCCCTTCCTCTCTGTAAAAAATCAATAAAATACATTAAAAATTTATACACACACACACATATCTATTTTAAAAAGCACTGTTATCAGAGAATAGTACAGATGGAATTTCTCTATTGCTAGTGGGAGTGGGGTCCTTGGGCACCACTGGAATACGCATTTCCGGAGGCCCCCATAGGAGAATGAGATGTGGTAAAAAGCTTTATTTGCGTGGAGTTATACCCATCAGTTTCCAAAGTCCCATATCCCTTAAACCAGTCCTGGAAAATGTGCTGCTGGGGTATCAGCAGAGCTAGCAGCAAAACCAGTGTCCAAAATTTCAGTTCCATGTTGTAGTTGAATACACACAGTATCAGACTAATTCTAGTCTATTAGTCCATTGTGGGGTCCACATGGCCGTAGACCACATGGGTCCGTACAGAGTGTGAGAGCTCCACAAGCTATGAGACAGGTGCCAGCAGCAAAGGCAAGAGAAGGGGCAAGGGCTCCTTTGTTCAGAAATTTATGTATCTCAGATTTCGGATCCTTGCAGTGGCCAAGCCTATTCTGGGCAATGGCCTGCTCCCAGGTGTGACTTGAAGGTAATCACCCTCTCTACTTCATTTAGATTTTACTGGCCATGAGCCTATTCTTTCTTTGTCCAGTCCCTTCCCCTAAGATATGCGGGGAACAGACCTGGAGAGTGCTAAACTATAGCTTTCTGGCATAAATAGCATGCCTATATTACCTGGCCTCCCCTTGCTCCTTTCCTGTCAATTAATTAATAACTGGGTTAATTACAACAAAATCAATACCCTCAGGTTTGGGTGTAAGCATGTCCTTTCCAGAAATGTTTTCCAATATGGTTATTACTATTTGTGAAAATCACAGTATTGTCACATAAATTATACCTCTCAGTCCATATTTGTAATACCATTCTGAAATGTCTACCTGCTACAAAATACTTCTTCCCTCCCCAAACTGATTTCAGTAGTTTACTAATATTAATTGTTGATCTCTCGTGAATAAAAGCCCTTTCCTTTGAGAAGTTTTATCTTTAATAGCTCAATTCAAAAAAGTTAAGACATTTAAGAGAATCACCTTAAGATGTAATTAAAACTATGTTTGGTAACTTATTCCTTAGTAAAAACAAAGGAATGCACACCTCTTAACAGTCAATTTTTCTGAAGCACATGTATAACTCAACTTTTTGTTAAGATAATTGGAAGTATTTGCATTGTTATGACTATAAGTTTTCTCTGATGAGCCAAATAGCACACTGTGATTTTTTTTTTTTTGGTAAAACTTTATATTTTTCCTCGATTTAATCATTACCTCTCTTTATTTCCTTTGCCTAGAGTGACGTGCTGCTGGCCCTATAGAGGCGATTGCTGTAGGACAGTGTTTCCAGAAGCTGCCGAAGAAAGGCAGTGCCCCTAGACCCGTGGTCGGCAAACCTCGGCTAGCAAGCCACATGCAGCTCTTTGGCCCCTTGAGTGTGGCCACAAAGTTTCAATCGCACTGTACGTGCGCGCCCGCACGTGGGATTTTGTGGAAGGCATGTGGCTCACGAGCCGCAGTTTGCCGACTACGGGCCTAGACTCTTCACAAACTCTCCAATATTTAAAGCCACTTAAGATATTGGTTTCCATGGAAAACCATAAGAATCTTAGAAGACTCCATAGGCAGCAAAATATCAGACATATGTCAGCAATATCTTTACCGATACAGCTCCTAGGACAATGGAAACTAAGGAGAAAATAAACAAATGGGACTACATCAAAATAAAAAGCTTCTGCACAGCAAAAGAAGCCATCAACAAAACAACAAGAAAGCCCACTGCATGGGAGAACATATTTGCCAATGCTGTTTCGGTTAAGGGTTTAATCTCCAACATTTACAGGGAACTCATACAACTTAACAAAAGGAAGATAAACAATGCAATCAAAAAATGGGCAAAGGGTCTAAATAGACACTTTTCAAAAGAGGACATGCTGAAAGCCAAGAAACATAAGAAAACATGCTCAAAGTCACTAATCATCTGAGAGATGCAAATCAAAACAACAATGAGGTATCACACCTGTCAGAATGGCTATCATCAACAAATCAACAAATGACAAGTGCTGGCGAGGATGTAAAGAAAAAGGAACCTTCCTGCACTGCTGGTGGGAATGCAGACTAATGCAGCCACTGTGGAAAATAGTATGGAGTTCCCTCAAAAAGTTAAAAATGGAACTTCCATTTAAGCCAGTAATCCCTCTTCTGGGACTATATCCCAAGAAACCAGAAACACCTATCAGAAAGGATATATGCACCCTTATGTTTATAGCAGCACAATTGACCATAGCTAAGATTTGGAAATAGCCTAAGTGCCCATCAGCAGATGAGTGGATTAGAAAAGTGTGGCACATCTTCACAATGGAATATTATGCTGCTATAAAAAAGGGAACTTTTCCCATTTGTAACAGCATGGATGGAACTGGAGAGCATTATGCTAAGCGAAATAAGCCAGTCAGAGAAAGATAAATATCACATGATCTCACTCATATGTGGGATATAATGATCAACATAAACTGATGAACAAAAATAGATCCAGAGACAAGGTAGCACCGAACAGACCATCCAACCTCAACTAGAAGGCAGGGGCGGGGGGGTGGGGGGTTATTAGAGATCAACCAAAGGACTTGTATGCATGCATATAAGCATAACCAACAGACACAAACACTGGGGCACTGGGGGCTTGCCCTTGGGGTTGGCAGTGGTGGGGGAAGGGGGGATTAATGGGGGAGGAAGGAGACATATGTAATACTTTAAACAATAATAAAAAAATAAAAAAACGATACAGGTGACCCAGGGTCAGAAACATCCCTTTGTCCTGGAGCCCTCAATTCTCCTGCTTCAATTTGGACTGATTGTTCTCTAGACCTGGCAAATAACTATTGTTCTGTGATTTTCCTTTACTGCCACAGGGACATACTATGTCACTTGTATTCTTAATCCTTTGTATACAACACATTTATTTTTCTCATTTAAAGGTTTTAGGATCTGGTCTTCATGCCTAGAGTTCTAAAATTTCATGATAATATCTCGGCTTTTTACTCCATTAACTTGGTTCACACTTAGAATGTGAAGCTTGCATACTCCAGTTCTGAAACAATTTTTTATTACTTTGAAAATTTATTTTTTACATTGTCTCTGCTCTTTTAATGAAAACACTATCAGTTGCATAATCTGCTTTACTTGTTATATTTTTTTAGGATATTCCCTTCATGCTCAAACCTTTCTGTTGATTAATTTTATTTCTGCTGTCTTTTTTTTAAGTTTCATATAATCTGTCTCATCTAAATTGTTCTGTTTGTAATAACATTACTTTTTTTTCATGGATGTACTGTCTCCTCTTATTTCTCTAAGTTAATTTTCTTGTTTAATTTTTTTCTGCCCCATAACTATAAATTTAGCTTCTCCAAGCTCCTTTTTAGTACTTCATGCCCCTTGCTGTGACTTCTTTCTTTCTTGTTGGAATATACTCCAAATACATGATAATCCTTGGATATATTTATGATTGAGAAAATAAGATACTGACTAGGAATGCTATGGGCAAGGGCTGCACCTTATTGACAAATGGGTTTCACTGCAGGGTGAGCAGGCAGGGACCTGATCCTTCAAATATCAAAGATGTGTAGATCTTTTCTGTAGAGCCAGTTTCTCCAGAAAATAAGCTTTCACTTCTCTCCTGTTCAGGAGTTATAGGACTGTCTGCCAATGCTATTGGAGATAACACAACTGGGCATAGTGTTCCTATGTCTACATCTCTTTAGTCCAGTGGTTCTCAACCTGTGGATCGCAACCCCTTTGGGGGTCGAATGACCCTTTCACAGGGGTCGCTTAAGACAATCAGAAAACACATATATAATTACATATTATTTGCAGTAGCAAAATTACCGTTATGAAGTAGCAACGAAAATAATTTTATGGTTGGGGTTCACCACAACATGAGGAACTGTATTAAAGGGTTGCGGCATTAGGAAGGTTGAGAACCACTGCTTTAGTCCAATGCCTCCATAGAATAAATCTCATCTCTTACTAAGAGTAGGGACATTGCAGTAATTAGTTGTCTGCTTATACAGGGGAAAGGGGCTTGAGGAGCATAACATATTCTATTTAGACTTTTAAAAAACTCCCTGTTTTTGCCTATTTCACTCCCAGCTTCTGCAGTATCTAATATTGCCAATTCCTGTTTTTTCCTGGGTTTTAAACAGTACATTTGTTCCTGCTTGTTGGAACTTTCTTCTGCAAGCACCCAGGTATTCAACTGTTTATGCTCTAGTAATCCCTCCTTCTAATTCATATTGCCCAGAAATTCAAGGCATTTCCAACCCATTTATCTCTTCTCCACTTCTCTTTCTTAATAGGTGTTTCTATCCTTTTCATTCCTTTAGTTTCAGTGATGTGTTCAGTGGGGAGCAGAAGCTCAAGCTGCCATGTTTAACTGGAATCTCAAGATCTTTTTTGCACCCAGCTTGTGTAGCTCAGTGGCTGAGCATTCACCCTTGAAACAGGAGGTTATGGTTCAATTCCTGGCCAGGGCCTATGCCTGGGTTGCCTGCTAGATGCCCAGTAGGGGGCATGCAGGAGGCAGCAGACCATCAATGTTGCTACCTTTCTATCTTTCTCCCTTCCTCTCTCAATAATCAATAAAAATTTAGTTTTTAAAAAGATCCTTTTTCTATGACAGAAAATATGTTACCACTAATTAAATCAAGGTATCTGGATTTTATCACTGAAAAGCACCCTATTAGTCATATTGTCCATTCACTATCCCAATTTAAAATAAGAATTTGCTTTTTTTTGGGGGGAGGAGGTTAGGGGGGGTGTTCCATAAGCCTCAAATAACAAATACAAACAAACAAAAAACTGGCACATATTTAAAAACAATTGAACTATCTAAGATGTTTCTTAATATTTATATAGTAATGGGGATGGGAGAGGAGCCTCAACGAGCTGCTGTCCTCTACATGTTCACTTTCTACAATTCAGGAGACCAAACCTATCAATCACCTACAAAATACAGTATTATTCCATCTCCTTGGCATCCATCAGAAATTTCCCTGCTAGTACTTCCTTGTAAAATGACAATGCCACATAAAACAGTTGAACTCATTGGAGAAAAGGCATGTATGATGGAACGTGAAGACATGACAATGGCAAAAGGTATTAAGAGTAAGTGGTTTTCCTTGCCACTTATCCTGTATCCTCTATATCGTTAAAAAGAAATCTCTTATAGTGTGCCAAAATAGCAACTGCACTTATCATAGCACAATAACAGCCAAAGTAACAAAAAAAAAAAAAAAAAAAAAACATACATTAAAACAAAAAAAAAAAAAAAAAAAAAAAAAAGACTAGCTTTATAACACAAAGAAATACCTGACAATGGATTTAAATCAAGGTTTGGGCCTACTCCATGCATTTCACTCTACACTGATAATTTTAATAAAACCAACTGCCAATTCATATGATCCCATTCGGTGTCCAGGTAAAGTCCAGAAAAAAGCAAATGAAGAGGCCATAGAAGGTCCGTATTGATTCCACAGAGATTTCTCTTCCTTAAAATTGAAATTAAAAGCTTTCATAGATCCAACTAAAAAATAAATAAATTGTCAAAGAAAAAAAAAACAGAAATGTATGTCTCTCTTAAAAACTTAGGGTTTGCGATGACCAAAGGAAAAGATGTGTGAGTTTACATTGCCCAAAAACATACTGAGTTCAGAGTATGGCCTAGTTATCAACTTAGGTAAGGCAACTTTGAGCAATACACACAGAAGCATGGAAGGTCTCCTGCTAATCAAAGCATAGTTTTCCCAAATTTTCCACTCACAAAGATTATCATTTCTTCTGATCAGAACATCATTTAGATTCTCAATGAGTTTATCAAATATTTTAAATTATAGTGGATGCTTGGGAGTGTTAAATGATTTGTTATGTGTGATTTTCAAATTTTAATAGGAAAAAAATGCAGGAGAAATAATTCTTAAAATCTGAACTTTATTTCTAAATGCAGGACCATGTATAAACTGTCCTATGAATATGTTAAAAGTCAGTTTTTAATAATATAAAGAATAAGAACAGGGACCACCTGTCCTATTCCATTTTTAAACCTCCCCTAATATTTATTATGCAGGTCAAAATACTTGAAGGTGCTGTCAAAATTGACTTGCTAATGAGAATGGCTCAAAGTACTAACATAGCTTGCTCCTCAAATGCAGATCAGATGAGAGCTCAGTGAATATGTTGTAGAAATTAAATGAAAACAAGATATGACACCTTCTCAAAAGCAAAGAACATAAAGTATATGCTGAACAAAAAAACAAACATTTAAGCCATGAGTTCCTAATAATATAAGATTTTTACTCACCAATTCAAGGGAAAAGGTTTATAACCATGATTGAACAAATTAAAATATTTTTTCTACTATTTTTCACTGAATACAACTTTATTTGTATTTTATGGATATTCGAGATTTTATTTTTTATTAAATTTATTGGGGTGACATTATTTAATAAGATTATAATATTTTAGTAGTGTGCCAATCTTAAAGAGATATTCAAATAAATATTTTCAGCTGCCTAGAATGTAATAAGGGCTAAAGAGATGGTTGTTTTAATTATTATTCAGCGATTACTAAAGAAATAATGTGGTTTAAAAATTGCTGTTTCCCAATGAAGGCAACAGTGTACAGCATAGACAACTACTTTAGCCGGTTCTTTTCCTCTATGATCTGGAACATGTTTTTACATTATCCCTAACAACATTCATCCTACTACACAAAACGTGTTCATTGTCCTTCTGCAACACTGTTCATGAGCTCTTTGAGATCAGGAAAATATTAAGCATCTTCATGTCTCAAATACCTGACTTAGCCTATGAAAGCTACACCATTAATGAATAATGACACGTGTCCATATTAAGCAACATAGGGATGAATGTTGACTTTATTTCTATATTTGAACAATGGACTATCCCTTTGGTAATGGTCTAGGACATAAATAAAAAATATTTTCCCCTCTAATAATTTTAGTCAACTGAAGGTTGTAGCCTGGAACACTTTGTTAAAAACAATTCTAAAAATGAATTTGGGCATGTAGTATAGTTTGCAATACACTGTGGATGCAGAAAGAAGGTAAATCAAGTATAATCAATATTCTAAGCATAGGTTGAAAATTTTGATGGTCTTTAAGGGTGTAAAGCAGGACACCCTTGTGAAATGACATGATTGAAATTATTTTGATCATGAATAAGCAACAGCACACTCATGAATGTTAACATCTTTATTTTCTTTTTTTCTCATGTGTACACACTTTAGCTAGAAGACCAGGAAAGGTGATTTGCACAAATATCTCATATATGTCATCAACAATGTGCCTGCAATAAAAGTGGTAAACAGAGAGAAGGAAGGAGAGACAAATCTCTCAAACATCCATTATTAATGATTGATTACATAAACAGTGAAAATAAAGGAAGAAATATTTTCTCAAATAAATATTCTAAACATATGTTATAAAAGAGTATGCATTTTTAAAACTTCCTAGCCACCAATATTAGGTATATTTCTGGTCTTAGTGAAATAGTGTAAAATTGTATAAAGAATATTATTTATGCCCTAGCCAGTTTGGCTCGGTGAATAGAGGATCAGTCTGTGGATCAAAGGGTTCCAGGTTTGATTCCAGTCAAGGGCATTAACCTTGGTTGCAGGTTCCTCTCCGCCCCAGCCTGGGCCCTGGTTGGGGAGCATGCAGAAGGCAATCAATTGATGTCTTTCACTCCCATTGAAGTTTCTCTCCCACTTTCCCTCTCTACTCTCTCTAAAAGATCAATGGGGAAAAAACCTCAGGTGAGGATTAAAAAAAAAAAAAGAACATTATTTATGATTTACTTAAATCTCTGAAAATAAATAACACTTCAAATGCCTTTGAAAAATATAGTTATTCACTAATTAAATAACTGGATACGTAGACTCTTATCTATTAATTGGTTGTAAGTACAATTTTCAATAGCTAATAATTTACTAATTTTTAATGTAAAATAAATAATGAATATAATTGCTCCAGAACAAATAAGGGTATTTTATATACTTACTAGAGGTCCATTGCAGGAAGATTCCTGCAAGAATAGGGCTTCCTGTGGCCTGAGAGAAGCAGAGAAAGGAGTGAAACCGTTGAGGCGGGCTTCTCTCCTGCCTCCGCTGCCCTGCTTGCTTCCCTCCAGTCCTAGTTGTCTTCAATCTTTGCTCCACGCCTGCATATGCAAATTAACCGCCATCTTTGTTGGGTTAATTTGCATACTCATCTGACTGGCTGGTGGGCATAGTGGAGTGACACCAATTTGCATGTTTCTCTTTTATTTGTGTAGATTCTCTTCTAAGAATACATTTTATCATTTCCTTAGAAAACACAACTGTAATTAAAGTTGATAATTCTCCACAACATGACCATATTCACTTTTGATTATAAGAAAAAAATTAGTCTTCAGAAAATTTCAGACTAGAAATATGTCTATAACAAACAAAATAGTTCTCTCAAGAAACTAAAACTAAAAGTGTTGTTTTTTAACTGTACATAATGCTTTCAAATTTGGATATCAAAATCAAATCAATGAATCAAATAACTTATAACTTGTTTATTTAAAGGGAACAAGTATTTGATAAAGAAGTCCCTTCCCTTCCTACCCCACCAAATAATCAATAAATGAAAGCACATTATCCTTTCTACAAACAGACAATATTCTGGTTTTCAACTTGTAAATCTCGCATAGTCTTCCTTCTCTTTCTACTGTCACCACACATGAGTCTAGGTTCTCATCAACTTCAGAAGTGAGTACCCAAAAAACAATTTAGCCATGTAACTGTCTGGCTTTTAATCCATTCACCCATTCACTGTTTTATTGACTTATTCTCTTCCACGAATAAATTTTATCATTTCCTTAGAAAACAGAACTATAAGTAAAGTTAATTCTCCACAGTGACTTGGTGTATAGCATGATAAACATCCCTCTTTGTTTTCTAATTTGTGCCTTGAACTCTACTGCCCAGCTGATGCTGTCATGCCCAACCAGCTTTACCAGTCACTAAAGGTTCAAGAGAACCAAGATCTCCTGAATCATAGTCCAATTGTTATACCAAAAGACTGATCGCCTAAATGAAATCCTCTTATTTTATACAGTGAAGCAAGAAAAACAAAAGAATGCCATGTGGAGACGGAAAACACTAAGCTTATACCCCCAGCCTGGTCAACTTTTCCTAATCCTTAACCCAACCATTTTTTACCCCTCAAACTCATGAACTGCTAAAACTATGGTCACTGAAAGAGGGTAGGCTACTATGCTTAATTGATGTGATCACTTTGATTCTGGATTTGTTTTCCAGACCAGTCTCACCTATAATAGCTTGGTTGGTTCTAAAGCATGTGTCAACTCTCTATTTGACTCATTACATTGTGTTATTTCAAAGAGAAGAAATCATTGGTGAAAAAAATTAAGCCATAACAGACAACAAATCATTCTTCTATGCAATTTAGCTTGCCTCCAAGTTTTCTTGGTCCATCTGTGACGATATCAGAGCCAATGACAAAAAGACATTTTAGAGCAAGGAAAACCAGAATAGAGTTCTCTTGACAACACAAACTCCAGGAATGGTTTTGCTTCATCCAATTGATCTGCTGTACAACTGGGAAAACGATCAAGAACAATGTAAAGACAAGCAAAGCCCTAACCGATTTGGCTCAGTAGATAGAACATCCGCCTGTGGACTAAAGGGTCCCAGGTTTGATTCCGGTTAAGGGCATGTACCTTGTTTGTGGGCACATCCCCAGTATGGGGTGTGCAGGAGGCAGCTGAACAACGTTTCTCTCTCATCTATGTTTCTAACTCTCTATCCCTCTCCCTTCCTCTCTGTAAAAAATAAATAAAATATATAAAAAATAAATAAAGACAAGCAAGGAGTTCATACCTACAATGTAATGCTAGGAATCCATCAGAAAGAATGAAGCATGTGCTGGTACAGAAAAGTTCCCACTGTATATTGTTTGTGAGAAAGCAAGTTGGAGAACAGTTTATGTATAATCCCCTCACTTATCTCATTCTTAGAGGATAGAATTCTGTTATACTAGTATGTATGCTTGTATATGACTAAAAAATAGAGAGGGAATATACACAAGAAACTGTTTATACTGGAGTGAATGACAAACTCCTATTTCCACACTGCAGTGCCTTGACATGTATTAATTATTCAGTAAAAGCATTTTTTAAAAAGAGCATAAAAGTGCTGAAAGACACGCTGCTTTATGTTATGGTTACACTTTAAAGTTATCTCTAATGTTCACATGAAAGGTTGAGAAATTGATGAAAAAATGTTGCTAATTGTTTAACATTTAAATAATGAATAGGTTTTACTTATCCAAGTAAAAGAAACACTACTTCATTTCTATAGTTTCAAGCCTCAAAGGTTTTATCGGTTCTTAGTTTCTGTTTGTTCAGTTGGCTGGTTGTTTTTATTCTTGGGCTGTGTCAATAAATGATCCTAGAAGTTACTGTGTCAAAAATACAATTAGCAAAGCATCTAACAGATAAATTAGTATAGGGGGCATTAGAAATTATATTTACTTAGATCTGAAAAAGAATCTCTAAAGTAGAGTTAACATGCGCTGACAATGGCATATTAGCTTTCTAACTTCATTACTTAAACCACATTGCTTCTCTATTAAATATGAAAATGGTTATGCCTCAATCTTCTTTCATTATCACCTAATACCATCATAGACTAAATTACATTATTAACTGCATGGCAAAAATGGCTTCAGTATGGTTTATAAGCCAAATAGGATATCATTAAAATCAAATTAGACCATCCACTGGCAGGGTAAATCTACTTGGACACGGGTTTTAGAGATGGTAAAATCACACACCATCAAGTGGAACAATAGTTATGTTTCTGCAGTATTCTATACTGCCTAAGGATTTCAAGGTGCTCAACTAAATAAATTATTCTTCACTTAATTGACTATTCTATTCACAATGAACACCTTTTAATAAATGGCTCAATATAGAAACATTGACTTGAGAACTTAACACAAGCTATCAAATTAGAGAAGGAAATTGTTATATGATGATGGAAGAATACCTTGGGCTTCTCAGAGAAGTCACCAAGCTATATAGAATTATGTCAAGTCTGATTAAGGCATAGGCTTATAAAATAATAATAATAACAAAATAGAAAACTAAGCCATTGGTATTTAATGTTTCAGTCTTCTTGCTTAAATAATTAAAAATCAAAATAGGAAGCAATAGGTATACCTATGCAACTCAATGCAAAAGGACACTGACTTGAGGAGAAGGCCCTTTGGCTGCATACCATATAAACAGGGATGTGAGTGTACCCCATTTTCAGGGTCTATTGACACTTTGCTAAAAACAAATGAGAAAATACGCTAAAAAATAAAAAGCAGCAAAAAAAGAAACAATTCAACAAAAGAAAAGAATTCAAATCCACCAAAGAGAAAAATGACTATTTTTTAAGAGACTCTGTATCACGGGGGAAAAAGAGAGAGAGAAGTTATCAGGTTTTATAAGGTTTTCTGAAGTATTGCCAAGTTCACATGTGATAGATATGAAATGACTATATAATTAGAATGCTTAGGTATTTTCTAAGGCAAAGTAACTTTCTGAATGAATTATTTATTACTCACGCTATTAAGTATTCCATATAACTTACACCCAGAATTCTAGTAGGCTACCCATTTTTTCTTTAGCTTTTCTTTCTTTTTTTGTCCCAGAACAGAAGTTATTGCTCATCTACCTGACCACCCCAAAGACCTTCCTACCCTTGAGCCCGCAACAGTTAACATACTCAATTGAGAACTCTGGAAAGGTGGATCCTTTGCTCCTGAACCACAAATTTGCATTCAATTTGGATTTGGTCACCATTTCACCACCCTATTGGCAATCCAGGCTGGATTTCGAGCCAGACCACCAGTGCTGCCTATGGGCCAACGGCTACATCATTCTCTATTTACGTAGATATTTGTGTACAAGGAACCATTTATGCAGTTTTATACAGAGTTCCAAGCATCACAAAATTAACCATAAAACATTTGAAGGAAGTAGAGCTTAACCACAGTTAGGCCTTGTAGTGCTTGGTTGATTTCAAAAGCAATGTCATTTGGCATGACCAGAACTAATTAAGAAACAGTGGCGTTGTCTCTACGATAATAGAAGTATGATGTCCTGTGTCTGAAGGAAGAGTCTCCCTTCATGACAAAAGATGAGTCAGGGCCTTGAAAACATTCATAAGAGGTTTGTGAGGAGAAACTGGATGCTGGTCTAATACCCAAAGAACCATCACATGAAAAGAAATGTTGTTTTTTTCTTCATGTCTCCACAAGGAAACTGAATGCACAGAAGATGCAGTCTGACATATTACATTCCCTGCAAAAGAATTATCTGAAATATAAAGTTGTCCAGACAAAGCCAGGGGGATAAAATTCCTACATAGACACAATGAGGGCTAGCTGGCACTGCCCCATCCTGTTTGATCCTGAAGGCCTCGGCTTCAGGACCATGGCTAAGGCAACATCTGGATTCCTTAGGCAATAATGATACTGTACACTGGTGCTTAATTCTCTTAGACTCACCAACTCCTTTTTATATCAGAAATAAATTTCATAAACAATATAACCTAACTACTCACATATAATTTTTTAAATGTATTAACTATAATAGAAAATGACTTTACAGTCTGTAAAATTTGTTTGTACTAAAAATAGTAGCTCAGCATGTGAATGCTTAGGCCAGACTTCACAAGAAGGGCATGAAAATACGGAGAGGACAGCTACAATGGCTAATGGGCACAATATGTCATATCAGCTACAAAAGTATCAAAAACTACTTAGCCAGCAGTAGTATGATTTGTTGCAATAGTGAATATTGCTTGGTAAAATATGGAACACAACCAAGTGTAGTCTTTTCCCAATTTACAAGGTAGTTGCATTTCTAAAAAATCCACAAGCACATTCCTCCACCGCTATCCCCCAGTAGTTGGATATAAAGGAACTGCTCCTTGCCCATGGGGAAAAATTTTATTTTAATGTATAATAGAGTTAGCTTCCAAACTCAGAAAATCATACAGATTTTTCATTTACAAGAATGTCATCAAGAGCATTCAAAAGACTTGTCTGATAAGGGACAACTCTGGGCATTACAGAAAATCAAGTAACTCTAATCCCTAACCACTATAAGCCAATGGCACCCACTCAGCTACAGTGACACAGAAATGTCTTCCCCATGTTTCCACAGTGCCCCTGTGGGGATCCTGTTCTTGCTCATTGTTCCTGTTCATTTTTTATGTGTTACTTGACTGGGCGAAGGCTCTGTCAGGGAGTTCCTGGAAGAGACTGGCATTTGAATCAGTAGACTGAGTAAAGAGATCTGCCCACACTAATGTTGGCAGGCTTCAGCCAATCCTTTGAGAGCCCAAACAGAACAGAAAGGCAGAGGAAGGGAAAATTCCCTCTCTCCCTTCTCAAGCGATCAAACTCTGGAACTCAACACCAGTTCTCAAGCCTCCAGATCTGGACTAAATCACATCGCAACCTTTCCTGGGTCTCCAGCTTGCAGATGGCAGACTGTGAGACTTCTTGGTCTCCATAAGCAAGTGAACCAATTCCTGTAATGAATCCCCTCAGATACATATTTTCTGGAGAACCCTGACAAATGCACCCGTCCTATTAAGACGGACCTTCATCTGCAGATTCTTCAATAAGGGGGAGTCAAAACCCACAGCTGATGGGAACAGGGATGTAGAAGAAAGTGGGGAGAAGAAAGAGGAGGCCTGGAGGAGTTCCTTAACTGGAAGAACAATTAGCTACAGTCTTTTTTATATGGTTTTTGCAGCATCATCTCTCTCCTGAGCATGTAAGGGCACAGAAATGGAGCGAGGTTATAGTTTAACGTTGGTCACATGTGTTATCCAAGCAGAGGCCAGATGACCATTCACAAGGAAGACAGGAGTGGGGATTTATGATTCTGTAAGACTCTGTAAAAGGTTTATTCACCATGGTAACTGGTCAAGTTAGAATTCCTAGGAATCTAGGTGAGACCTGTCAACATTCACAGTTAGTTCCCACACAAACAACCCTCTCACAGTGTGCTCTGTTACTGTCGTGATAATATCATTCAGCATCTTAACCAGGTCACTTCTGAGAGTACAGGTTGATGCTCTTAATAAAGCACATGACACAATAAGTGTAAACCAGGGCTGGCCCAGGCAAAGCTGGACCTGTGTGACTTCATATCCACTTTGGAATGTATATCTAAGTAAGGAAGAACCACCAAGGAACATACTACTAAATAGATCGCATCCCCACATGACTGTCCAACCATTCAGAGGTGTTTTTTTCTCCTACATTTATTTATAAAAACTCAAAAACCAAAATCATGTCATCAAGAAAATAGTTATAGTTTACTATAATCTTACATATATTTTTCCTAAGTAACATATCTGTTTACGACTGCATTTACACTAAAGCATTTATACTTTAGATTGTCAATACCAATTAAAGTTTAAATATAAATCTCATTATTAACTTCAAGGCTTCATTAATTTAGAAAATACATATATAAACATATTGTATTACAAATTATATTATAATAACAGAGTGGTTTCAAAGTCATTTGATATATATAATCTTATTAGAATCAGTCATCTGAAATGAAAACAAGCATGTAAGGGTATAGTCATATCAACCAAAAGAATTAGCAAGATTATGAATTATCCTTATGTTTATATATCAGATTTAATAGTGAAATAGCTGTTTTAAAGTCATTCTTCACGGGAAACAGATATTTACAAATTGTAATGTTGGCTCTATGATTTTTAACATTTTATAACATTTACAACTTATAACATTCAGACCTTCTAAAAGTTTTTCAGAAAGTACCCTTGCTTATATTGTAAATAAGGAATATTTATGCATATTCTACCCATAAGCTGCATAGTCTTCTGAAAAGAAATTAAGGTCTGTTTAAAAGGAGGAAAATACTTAAATTCATCCATTGCTCCAGTTCATATTTTGCTCACAACAGTATCTATCCAATAAATGCTCATTAAGTTAAACACTGGATGTCTGACTGACTGAATGAATGAATCAGCAATCTCTCACAGGGAAATGTTTAGGATGATAACTAGTCAATGATCACCAGTATTCCCAGTGTAAAGAAGTAAATACATCTAAAACATTATACTGCATTGAAAACATAGTACTGTACTTTGTCCTCCTTATATTTCTCAAAGACCATAAAGAAACATTAAGATTTTAAATTAGGATTATAAAGGGCATCAAGTCTTATTTATCTGTACCAAAGTTTCAACAATTAACTTAAACATAGCTATAGATCCATTTCTTAAATTTGGTGCAACAGTTTCTACCATTATCAAAGGATTTACTAGTACTAAGAACCAATTACTTCTCAGTCACTGTGGATACGAAAGTAATGTATGCCTGCCAGCAACTTTTTGTCTAACAATAATATTTCTCAATTAAAATGAATATTATTATAAAAGTTTACCATACTCAAGCCTCATGACAATAATTAATCAGTAGGTAAGTTTGGTTTATAACATTTGTACAGTGTTTTCTAGAAGCATCCTCAATCATATACATAAACTCAGCCTGGGTTAATATGATGGCGCTAAGAGAAAGAGCCCCTCACACTTATCCTGTGTATCTTTTCATGCATAGTTATAAATTATTTGTAATTAGTATGTTTATTATGATTATTTTAAAAATTACTCTGAATATTTTTAACTTTTCCCCTTGCATTCTAGATAACCCCTGATTGAATTTCCTATATGGTTAAGATTACTAAGCAAAGCATAATTCCCATTTGATTCATTATAAGATCTGAATTAGTTGAAGAGCCAGATAATGACATATTAATGTACAATTGTGAAGTAACAATGAGAATACATGATCACTTTTGGCAGACAGGATTTAAGTTGATTAGGCAAACATGTGGCTATAATTCCACCCATAGCATGAAGTACATCTCTACTATTGTTATTTATACAATGTCATGTTAAAAACATATATCTGTCAAATCGTTCTTTTTCTCCAATTCAGGATAAATACAAGCAAAATTCTACAACTGGTTACCAAGGAAAGTTAGGATACCTCTTTCACTGGCAATATTTTAAATAAAAACAGAAATAAAAAATAAAGCTCAAAACCATTTATTGAGCTTATAAGCCACACTGATCTTCTAAGCTTCATCTATTGCTCTTCTAAGCTCCATTATAAGCACTAGGTATATAAAGAAAGGGCATATTCTCTTCCCTATTAGAACAAAGTTTGGTAGGAGACACCCATATTTGAAAATAAAAACAAACATTCACTTAAGAAAATACACTAAGGATCCTATAGGGTCACAAAGATTAGCTTCTCAAATATATAGTATGTTTTTCATGTGCAACTTCAAAAAAGAAAGAGAGACTAAATGACTTAACAAAATTCCTTTTAATCCCATAATTCAATGAATTTAGCTTCCTTTGAATCTTAAGTAAATTAAATTGTTTTATAATATTAAACAGTTTTGCATCACTCTAGGAGATACAACTTATTTGAAGTGAAATCTTAAATCAATCAATTATATGAAATACTTAACAAGTGTATTTCTTATGATAAGGTATTAAACCTATTTACCTTTGCCCTTAAAATTGAGTTATTATATTCCAATGTCCTCTCTGAAATCTTTTCTAAGAAAACAGGTCATCAGATCCATCAAAACCAGTTTAAGAAAAATGTTTTTCTGAATATACTCAAGATCGAACAAAAGAATTAGTAAAACAAGTTATCCCTATTTTAATTATATGTTGCCTAATAAAGATAATTTCCCCACTCAAAACTATCAGAAATGACTAAGACAATACCTAGGTCACCTTAATAGCAAAAGCTTTGAAATGTAGCATTTTCTTTCTTTATCACCTTTCATCACATGCTGAATACACATTTCAACTTTGTACTATAAAAGAGTTAACTATTTTCTGCCCTGGCCAGGGTGCTCAGTAGTTAGAGCATCACAGCCTATGCACTGAAGGGTCTTGGGTTTGATTCCCTGCAAGAGCACATAACTGGGTTACAGGTTCGAACCCGGCCCTAGTTGAGACTGTGCAGGAGGCAACCAATCAATGTGTCTCTCTCCCGTCCTCCCATCCCTCTCTCCCTTCCATTCTCTCTAAAAATCAATGGAAAAAATATCCTTGGGTGAGTATTAAAAAAAAAATGAGTTAACTATTTTGGTTGATATTGTTTCTACTTTGTACTCTTTAACAAAAGACATTCAATACCACATATTGGAATGTGACTGTTCAATACCCAACTGCATGATTTCTTTGAGTGATGTACTATGCACTGCATGTTATAAACTCTATTTGTTAATAATTTTAACGTACTTTGAACTGAACATACTAACCCTCCATTCATTTACATAGGAAATAAGCACATTTATGACTATCTTAATCTTTTGGTAATCTGCACTTTCTGGCTTTGGTCTTAATGTTTTATTTTCTAATATAGTTCAGTGCATATGGGATAAAGAAAGCTGATTGCTTGATAAGCACATTGAGAAAAATACGAGAAAAATAAAAACAAATCTGGAAAGTAGATTGCTTGATAAAGTCATTTAGGAAACATGGGGAAAAAACTAAAGTGGAAACACTTTTCGATATGAAATGCAATCTGAAAGCTTAGGAGAAAAAGTTGTTAAGTCATCCATAACACATCTGTGAGCTCTAATGTATGACAACGTGACTAGAACAAGAGAAAAGAAATGTGTAAAAAGGCATAACCATTTAGGATGAAATAATACTCAAGAAATAAGAAGAGGCTGAATGCTCTCTGCCTTCACAGTGTCTCTGTGGCTCTTTCAAGGATAGAGGTGGCATAGTTTTAGACAGTAGAAAGAGAGAGTCTCGGTCTCCCTCACTAACTCTGTCACCTTAAATCACTAACCTCTTATAACAATTAGAGAATAATAACGCCAATCGCATAAGGTTGTTGGGGAGATTAAATTGCGTAACATACCATTGATGAGCTCGCTTGGCCTACAATATATATTTAATGAGGATTTTACTTTCTGCTCCTTCTTCTCAAAGTTTAGAGACATGATTGTTACTACAGTCACCTACATGTTTGCAAACTAAGACTCAACTTAGCACAGCAGGGGCTCCAAGCCAAGAAAAAATAAGTTACTCAGCAGAGCATCCCAGTTAGTTGAGGGAATGCGAGTTTCTTGCTCATGACTCTCCTAACAATCACAACTCATGATCCCCAAATGACAGCAAACTGAGTTCCCCAACAAATGCTGACCTGGAAGCCTTATGTGTCTTTGGTCCTCAACCCAGGATACTCATTAGCATCACTGGAGAAGTTTGGTAAAAAAAAAAAAAAATACAGAAGCCATGTACCACTCCCCGACCCCACTTTGTTTTATTTAGATGGTTCAGAGTGTCCCAGGTGTGTTCACCTTATAGTGAACTGCTGCACTATAAAGTATCTGAATAATGGCCCCATAATCTACCCCAACCTCATATCTTAAATAGGGTTTTGAGAATCCAAAGTTCAGGAATAAAGAGTGGAGGGTGGAACAAAGGTGAGGTGAGAAGTTCTCAGCCAGCATAAAGATAAGTTGCTAAAACAGAGAGAGCAGCGCCTCTCTGAAGAGACAAGATCAGCTCCTTGACCAAATTTTAGTCGGTGTCTTTTGAGCCCTCTTCTAGACTAGCTATTGTCCTTGGCTGCTGAGCCCAGCTTAGCAAGAATCTTCCACTCATCCTTGATACCTAATCAAATTCCTCTTAGTAATTTTCTATCTACTGACCCCTTCATCTGCCCATTGGCCATAAATCCCCATCTGTCTATACTGTATTTGGAGTTGAGCTCAGTTCTCTACTGCAGTAGCTCCAATAAAATCGGTCTTTCTACTTTAACTAGTGTCAGAATAACTTGTCTTTAACAGTTCCAATATTCACCAAAACTATGGGGAACTCAGACCCTTGTAGAAGTTTAAGTATAGAGCCAGAGACTCCTTGAATCAGAGAAAAGAGCAAAAGGAGGCAGGACCAGACAAATGGGGAAGATTCTACAGAGATTTTCTAGAAGAGAAGTAAGTAGGGCACTGTGAAAGCCAGATGTCTGAAGATGGAGGCTACCAACTGTATGAGCTGACAAGTCAGCATGAATTCTTTGTAAGCCATGCACTGGTTGCAATGACTATGCCTCAGGGCACCATTGTCCTTGGTCATTTCCAAGATGTAGCATTGTGATAACATTTTTATGATGGCAGTGTTTGCTTTTCTCTGAACAAGTCCCAACAAACACCTCCCTTTTTTACTGTGCATTGTGAAATCACTTTCAAGGGTATTGAACAACCTCCCCTAATTTTCAAACCCTTATTTGTATATAAAGTTCATCTTTTACCTTAATTGAAAATCCTGCCGAAACCGGTTTGGCTCAGTGGATAGAGCGTCGGCCTGCGGACTGAAAGGTCCCCGGTTCGATTCCGGAGAAGGGTTGCGGGCACATCCCCAGTGGGGGATGTGCAGGAGGCAGTTGATTGACGTTTCTCTCTCATCGATGTTTCTGGCTCTCTATCTCTCTCCCTTCCTCTCTGTAAAAGTTCAATAAAATATATTTTTTAAAAAAAATCCTGTAGACCCTACCCATGATGCCTACTCAAATGTTCTTCTTTCACCCAGTTGGACCCTAGGATCAGAAAATGAGCTGGCATTCTTCCTAACTCTGCATTGATAATTCCATTATCATTATATTACCTAAGTATTTTACAAATAGTATGAAATTTATCTACTCCATTTACTCTGATTCATTGAAAACTTGGCCCACACTTTTCATCAATCCAAGTTTTATCATCAACTGAGCTTTATGCTGAAAGCTATTGGTATGGGTTAGATATTTACGTTTGATATGCTCAAAAACTCATGAGAATTTATGTTTATAGATATGCCTGCTGATAATAATAATACTAATCATAGTAATAGTAATAGATACTTACTGTGCCAGTTTATTGTCCTAGATACTTTATGTGAATTAACTTATTTTTTCTTTCTTAACCCTCACTCAAGGATATTTTTTTCCATTGAATTTTTAGAGTGGAAGAGAGTGAGTGGAAGAAAGAGATAGAGAAACGTCAAAGTGAGAGAGACACATCAATTGGTTGCCTCCTACAAGTGCCCTGACCTGCAACTCTTGACTGGGAATCAAACCTGTGACCCTTCAGTGCACAGGCTGATGCTATAACCACTGAACACTCCTGCCAGGGCTATATTAACTAATTTAGTTTTCCCAACAATCATATGCGACATTAATTAAGGAACCAGGGTTCAAGTAGACTAAATAAATGTCCAAGTTCACAGGCTAGTCAATGATAAACCGAAATCGAACCACAATCTATGTGATGTCAAAGCCTCGGTTTTCCCACTACAGCATTCTGCTTTCCCCTCACCAAAGTCTATGCCCTGAAGATACAAGAAGCAATGGGATTGGGGCTGACACAAATAAATTTCTATCTGTAGCTTCTGCTATGAATGTTCAGCCCACACTGAGAAGTGGACTTTAATGGCAGACAAGTTCAACTGCAGAAATTATATTCAATCTGTATGTTTCCTAGTGGGCTAAAGATCTCTCTGAACCTGTGTGGGGCATAATGGCTGTTTATGGTATTCAGCCCCATTGCAATCAAGTTATTCTTTTGTCAAGTTAAACTATACACAAATAATATTAACATTTCACTATCTGAATTACTTTGCTGTATACTCCTCATTGGATACAAAATGCTATTCTTAAAGAACACACCAGAGATTGAGCAATGTCTTCTAATCCACATGGAAATTCACTGGAGAAAGAAAATATAACTAAAGCGTAACGAGCCCAGTTGAATGGCCCAGAAATAGATGGACCATATGCTTTTCGTCATTTATCAATACAAATTAAAGATTTTATAATCAAAACAACTGAAGTCAATCAATACACAGTATTTCATACCATATCCCACACATTTTTTTTATTTTTAAAAATATATTTTTATTGATTTCAGAAGAAAGGAGAGGTAGAGAGATAGAAACATCTATGATGAGAATCATTGATTGGCTGCCTCCTGCATGCCCCCTACTGGGGATCGAGCCCGCAACCCTGGCATATGCCCTTAATTAGAATCGAACCTGGAACTCTTCAGTCCGCAGGCTGATGCTCTATCCACTGAGCCAAACCAGCTAGGGCAATCGAACACATTTTAAAATGTAATGCTTAAAATAGTAACATCCTATTAGCCAGAAAAGAAAATGTTCCCACAGCATTCCCACAGCCCATCCACATTTATAAAGAGGCCTTCATAACACATTACTTAACACTTTTCTGTATTCACATACAGAGGAAAATATACAGTGACCCAATTTTTATCTCCTTTTCAGAAGTTTAAATAAATTATATTTTACTTTTGTATGACTAAACCAACTTCATAAGAGGAAGCTTTGCAGGGGTGTTAAAATTGTTCATATAATCTTGTTCTGGTCATTTTGCCAAGTGAACAATCTACTGGGGTTAATATTTACGTGATGTTCCAAAAAATCTGCCATTTATAGATATCAAGGGAAGCCCTCATTGCTATTGGATCTGGCTAAAGAAGCCATGCCAACTGGCCAATGAAGGATAGCCATTGGCCAAAGCATGTCTCAATCTTTTTCTCCCTAAGGCTCCCAGGTATTCACAAGCTATAAAGAAGCAAAGGCCCCCTGAGGCTGATAGGAACAAGCTAAATGAGTCAATGTTCAAACATCTGCCAGTATGAAGACAGCGCAATTTATTCAATGCTAAAGAAGAAGCAATATGCTCCCTCCTATATTTCCCCTTGCCCTTCTTCACCCCTCCCCAATACAACTACATAAATTAACTAATATCAACAATGGCACCAAGCTCAGCATAGCAAATGAATGAAGCAACTAACTCTAGCAATTATGAAGAAGTAATTACCATGGTGTTCCTACTCTCTAGAATATTATTTCTTCTCACTTCTGCTCAGTTATTCTAAATTTTTCTAAATGATGGCCTTGGTGTGTGTTTGGAGATAGAACCCACCTCCACTCTGCAGGCTCACTACCTTATTTCTCTGGGAGTGATGGTTTTCCCAAGTGCTGATGTGCTGCAGCTTGGTATAGCTGTTGGTGTTAATTAATTCATGCAAATCAGCTAGATACCATCACTGATTAATGTCTTCACTGCTTTATTAATGCTGAATACTATAAAAGGCTGTTGGACATGTATGATACAATATCTGCTTGAAGAATAACTGCTCAGATGATTAATTTAGACACTGAAGAACAGTACTTGATCTCTTCTAGTTGATACTGCTAATTATTCAAAATTTATAACTTTAAAAGAACACCAGAAATAAAAGTAAGTTTTACAAATTTACAAATTTTCAACATGTGACATTGGCATATAGCACTCTTAAGATGACTGAATGAAACTGCCATCTAAAATTAATAGCAGAGAAAGTGTAAAGAGTGTCTGTTCCGTGCCAGGCTTTGTGCTAAGAGCTTCAGGTGCTTTAACAATCTTAACAGAACAATCCAACCAGGCAAATATGAGTGGCAGTTCTGAGATTCTACCCTTGACCACTGGCACCAGAGCCCAATTCTTAGCACTACGACATGTGGACCAAAATAGTTCACTCATTCAACCAAATTCATATAGAATTGGTGGAACTCATTGTTATTACCGTTCCTGCCAAATGTTTGTATTTTCTAACTTTATTTGTATTAATTCCTTCACTAAACATTAAGTTTCCATGAGGGCCAAATTAATATCTCACATCACTCCACATTACCCACAAACTTAAAAAAAAAAAAAGTAGCTTTATTGATTGAATTTTATGTCTAAAATTATTTTCTAACTATTTTATAAAAGTCAACATCATTTCATTCTCCTCCCCAGATATTTTTCTGAGTAAAAAATACTCAATTATAGGCATTTCTGTTATAAAAGGGACATATTCATCACTAGAGAACCCATGACTTTTATAAGAAGGACTAAAAGCAAGATTTGAAAGAAATGAATGACCCTATAAAATCATTCATTCAATAAATATTTACTGAATTCAAGGCACTATAATTACATGGTTGAGTACAATGAGTTCACAATCTAATAGATGGAATAACAGAAGTATGAAAATAACTATAATGTGAAGCATCATATAACTCATTTCTATTTTTAAAAAACTGTAAGAACAGAGGTATTGTGGTACCAAGCAAAACGATTACATCTGCTTGGAAAAATCAGAGAAAGTTTCTTGACAAACACTTCACCTAGACTCCCAAAGATAAGAAAAGTCCGTGTCAAGCAGTGGAAGAAGATAATAAAAATAAAAATATAAAATAAAAGAAAGCACAGCATTGGACATGTGTCTGAGGAGAGGCAAGGAGTTCTCGAGGATACAAGAAGATTTAGGAGGGAAAAGACTGGGAATAGAAATTGAAGCAAAATCCTGAAATTCTTAAATGCTAAGACAAGGTACTCAATTCTTATTTATTACTTAAAATAGTTCTAATGCATATGCAAGGTCTATAAAGGGAAAAGTTGTCATCACTGATTTTTTTTTCTCAAAAACTATTTTACTTGAAAATGAGATCATTCTGTACATAGAATTGTCCCTTCTGTTGGGAGTGCCCATGTCAGCATTATGGGAAGAAACTGAATTTTGACCTGGCAATCCTACTATCAAAAGATGTTACTGGAGAACCAAGATGGCAGCATAGGTAAACGCAGGAGATTGCTGCCTCGAACAACCAATTCAGGGATACACCTAGAAGACGGAACGGACATCATCCAGAACCACAGGAGGGCTGGCTGAGTGGAAATTCTGCAACTAGGAGGAAAGAGAATATCATACCCAGACTCAGAGGAGGTGCAATGCTGAAGTAAAATACTCAGGTGCAGAGTGCGCGCGGAGCGGGCTGGCGGACTGTCTGGTTTCGGTCGGAACTCGAAGGCATCTTTCTCTCCGAGGTTTGCAGCGGTTTCTGGGACTCTGTGAGGCAGAGCCCCGAGGGACGGAACTGAGAGCAGCCATAATTGCTCCCTCCACCCACCCTGTAGATCCCCAGGGTCCCACCCCACCCAAGCCCCGGATAGCCTCAGGCAAACGCTAGATTAGCACCGCCCTAGAGATCCAGCACAGAAGCTCTCTCACTGCAGACACAGCTGACTCTCATAGCCATTTAGCCTGG
>NW_006294998.1:3651222-3665845 GCF_000327345.1 Myotis davidii | reverse complement strand
CGTGGGGGAGGGAAGGGGTGTGGGATATGTGGGAAGAGACTGGACAAAAATCATGCACCTATGGATGAGGACAGTGGGTGGGGAGTGAGGGTGGAGGGTGGGGCGGGAACTTGGAGGAGGGGAGTTATAGTGGGAAAAAAGAGGAACAAAGGTAATCACCTGAACAATAAAGATTTAATTTTAAAAAATAAGATTTTACTTTGGGAAAATCACCCTATTTCCATTCTCTAATACTTTATTTTTAAAAAAGAAGGATTAGGTCAGGTGCACCTAGAACTTAATATTCTGTATTTCATCAAGCCAAAGTGGTGGCAGCCATATTATAGTAAGATAGCTCTTGGCAAGTCCCAGCTCAAATACTTCCTCATAACGGCTTCACTATACACACACATTTTTGTCCCATATCATTTTCTTCATTTATACAAGTCATTTTGTGACAGAGTCCCTAGTTGCAAGATGTTGCTTGTGTGAAGACCATAAATTAAAAATTAAATTATAAGTGAATAGGTTAAAATAAAGTGCTATAGTCACAAAGAAGTGGTGCATCTGAATCCATATTTGGTAGTAGAATAAATAATTCCTGGAGGAGGTTACATTTTAGCTGAAGTGAAAGTTGGTGGGACATGGGAAAACATTTCACTTAGGATCATTTACCTATTAAAAAAAAAAAAAAGAAGTAAAAAAAAAAAAAGAAGTCACCAAGGTAATTTTAAGGTAGAAAGGTAAAGTATGGGGCCACTACACACACACACACACACACACACACACACACACACACCAGGGAAACCAAGAAAAGTCAACAAATTCAGCCTCAAGGAAAGTATAAGGCACACAGATGCTGTGGCACAGGAGTGTGACACTCTGTCATGATGTGTCTAAGCCTCTCTTCAAATATCTCCAAATATCTCTCCTCACTGACAACTGCATTCCTGACCCTTTATTCTGCATATCTTTTGTCTGCTTCATATCTTCTCCTGCATGTTTGGGCCTTCTCATAAGCTTGGCTTACAAGGACTCTGAAGGATTTAACTCTCTACCTTTTATATGGTAACTGAGACAATCATCTGGTCTGCCAATGTACCATAAATCATGGTTCCCTCAAGATGCTGTCTCAGTTGAAAGTCATAAGATATAAGGAATCTAATTGGCACAGTTCATCTTTTCATGCCTCTGTATTGGCTCCTCATGGCTCAATGCCCACACTTTGTCCAATTAGTTGTTTTTACAGGTAGAGGAAAAGAGGTGGGCACTGTGACAAGTAGAGCTTTGCCGCCTACTTGAGACTGTGGGAAAGACAGTCCCCTTAAGATAAATGTGGATATGGAAGACTCTGGTCATGTCCAAATTATAGAGTCCCAAGCAGAAAGAGACCACATACAAAGCACAGAGGGAGGAAAGTGAAAGGCATGCATGAGGAATTGCAAGTTCAAGTTAAACATCGCTCATGACAAGAGAACACAGGCAACCATGTAGGACACTGCATTAAAAGAAGACAAATTAGGATGGAAAGACGCTTTAGGAGCCTGTTGCTATAATCCACATGGGAGAAGATGAAGACTTCTGCAAAGACAGCGATGGCGATAGGGTGGAAGATGGGTTTCAGAGAAATTTGACAGGTAGTATTTACTAATCTACCTCAATAATTACATGTGGAAAATGAGGGAGAAGTCAATTAGAACTTCTAAGTTTCTAATTTAGGCAACTGGGTAAAAGGCAGTGCAGTAATTTTAACCAGAAATGGAAATCAGAGCTACTTATTACTAGGTCGGGGGAGGGGTTGCTAGGAAACAAGTGGAGAGGAAATGGATGTGTAAAGGAAGATAAGGAGTCCAATTCAGGCCATGCTTAAGGTGGTTCAGGTATATCCAAGTGGAAGAGCCAGTAGGTAGTGGGAAGCATAAAAATGAAGCATTGCCAAGATCGGTTTGGCTCAGTGGATAGAGCGTCGGCCTGCGGACTGAAAGGTCCCAGGTTCGATTCTGATCAAGGGCATGTACCTTGGTTGCGGGCACATCCCCAGTGGGAGGTGTGCAGGAGGCAGCTGGTCGATGTTTCTCTCTCATCGATGTTTCTGACTCTCAATCTCTCTCCCTTCCTCTCTGTAAAAAATCAATAAAAATATATTTTAAAAAAAATGAAGCATTGAGAGGGGTCTGAATGAAAAATAAAGACTTGGTGACCAGCCATGTTTACATTAGATAAGAACTCTTGAGAAAATATTAAAGGGGACAAAATGCAGAGAACTCTGACAGGACATTTTCACATCTCATCTTTGGTAATAGAGATACAATTACTATATATCTGTGCTACCTCTATCAATGGGCTCCACTCCCCAAGTAGACTCAAACCAAGTTGAGAACAAGCATATCTCTTCCTTATCTTTGTGTGGTAAGGACAAGCATAGTGCCTGGGAACATAGCCTGAGGAGGGAAATGCATGAACTACATTATATAGACACTAAATCAATTCTTTCCTGAGGCAGGGGGAGATTTCTTTTCAGTAGTGGGTATAAGGACAGAAGTTATTAAGGAATTTGAAGTCATTATAAAGTAGTAAGTAAATACTAAGTTTATTAAGTAAATAACAATATTGCAAATAACAGATTCATTAATAAAGAATTGATCCCACCTAAAAGTTTCCTGTGTGGTGGTCAAATAACCAAATACCTAATTATATATTTAGAATAAAAATTTATTTAATCTTTGCTAACTGAAAGCCTGGGTAAAAAAGACAAATGTATAAATTTGTCAAAACTTGTGAAGCTGTTTATATACTATTCATGAATTTTACTGTACATAAAATAAACCTCAATTTTAAAAATATACTTGTGACTGCATAGAAGAAAACAATTCATTATTTATTTCTTTTTAAATTTCAAAAAAAATACCCATTTATTGAGCACACACTCATATCCTTTCTTTAGGTGTTCAGAATACATAAAACATGAATATGACAATAGTTCTCATTCTTAAGGAACTCACAGTTGAGGGTTAAGACAGACATGAAAGCAAATCATTACCATGGATGATAACTGAAGTAAGAATAGAGTGCCAGGGTCAAACAGGGCTGTATAAAAAGTCTGAACCTCTTGTTTCCTCTGTGCTCCTAGGTCAGATATCCAGGGGGAAATGAAGCTGAAAACCTTACTTCCTGAACTCATGAATGAGTACATTACCACAACTGTGTACACTAATTACATATGTAACCCATCATAAGAAACACAGACGAAAAGGAAAACAAATGCAGGGTAATAACAGTGTGCTACTGAGTGTGCATCATTCTGTTTAATCAATAACACTGTCCCTTATTATACAAAGCACTGAGTACAGTGGGTGGGGTTGGGTGGGAGGGAATAAGGCGGGGAGGTTTTTTTTAAGTCTCAGCTCTCTGTGCCAGAGTCTTCAAGCTATAGTAGAAGTCATGGAAATTTGATGGTTGGGAAAGACAGAAGTCATAGAGATGACACAGCAGCGCTGGGAATAAATATATATATATGAATACTAGAAAAACTCATTACACAAGTAACCTTACATCACTTTCCCCAATAACTTCAATTCTACTCACACAATTCAACTCTGACTTGAGGCCTGAGTAATAAATAATCCTTAAAAATATTCTAAAGCTTCAAATAATATAGTACTTAATTAATTTCTGGTAAAGAAATCTGTAAAGTTACTATTTTTTTCCTGGTTTTTATGTAATAGAACTGCCAAAGGTTTCCCAAATACTATTAAGAAATTATTTTTCAAAAGTTAGATAAAGAGATATAATTGATTTTTTTATTTCCAAGTATTTATAATATTGTGACTACTACAGCTATTTTTTAAAAAAAGGAATTTCCACAAGTTATATAACTAGACACATAGGGCAAGGACAAGATCTCTTTAGCCAGCCATGCTAATCAATGAGATAAAAAACCATTACTAATCCATTACATATTGTTTTCTAGAGTATCTTCTGGTGTATGGTAATTTGTAGAAATTGACTCTTGCAAAAGATTTAAATACTGTATATTTGAACACTAAATGAATATGGGTATAAAAAATTACCTAAGTATTCCACTTAAGGGAAAAGGATCATTGTAATTATACATTTAAAATAACTGAACATTTTAATCACTAAGGGTAAATTAACTGTAAAAAGGAGATTCACTTCTATTACAGATACATCAATATACTGTATAAGTTGTATCACTCAAGATTTATACCAGTTATGTTTACTCTGCTGGACATAAATATACACACATGGAATACCAATCATGTCTTGGAAAGATTTCCTTTGAATTTTTATTTGCATATTTATGAGAGTATCATATTATTGTAAAAAATTCATTGTTTGGGCTGCTTCGGATACTCTGAGCTAGATATTACTGAGCTATTCCTTTTCATACCTTTTAAAAACACTATTTCTTTTCTTAAAATGCTGGGATTCCCCTCAGCTCTCTAGAGCATCTTTCTTTGGATAAGACTTTTCATAGAAGATAAGTTGCCACTTTACTAGGGCATCAAATCATGAATCTTAATAGAAGTATTCACATGAGGTGGCCACATCACACTATTTTCTGCATTTTAAGGGTGTGGGACATCTCCGTGTTCAATCTCCCCACAAAACAAACAAACTGAAATGCAATAGCTACTAGCTAGTTACTGGCAAGCTTGCTACACAATGCCATATCAATGTCAAAATTATGTTTTAATTTATTAATTATCCCTAAAGATCGTCAATCATCATTGAAGGATTAAGATATCTCAATTGAACGATTATTAGTCTACTATAGTGTAATAATATTTGCGATATTTTAACATGTATTTTTGTAGTACATTGACAATTTCTGCAGTTGTCTTTTGTTCAGATGTCTATACACTTGGAACTAACAAATGTTGAACAGGAGATAAACTATAATAAATGATGTCTTTCTCAAGATGAAATCTCCCCGGCTGGGAAACAGCACTGCACATTCTACTGATGCTATTCCTCACCAGCATATGCTGGAGTGTTTGTTCATACTCATGTTAACTTGACAGGTAAATCATGAAAAACAAGTTCATTCTTAATATTTATTGCTGTCGGGATTAATATTCAAAGATGAAATGGCAGGTGGACAGGCCTGATAAAAAGCAAGTGGGATTAAAATGTTCAGGCAATAGGTAGTGTAATTTGCTGTTGCCTAATGATAAAGACTGCTGGCTGGAGGGGGAGAGGGGAAGGTACTTAAAATATAATAATTAAGAAATTGTTCTCACGCTCCAAGAATGTGAAATATGTAGCTAAACATTAAAACCGTACACTGAAAATTGTGAAGTCACTGTTAGAGATTGATACATCTTGTTTAGAACCCACTGAGTCACAATATATACAGTATCATGGGTAAAGTCACACCAAAACAGCACTGTATCTGATTACAGTTAAATAAAGAAAATTTGGTTAAAATGATGAGACAATGGCCGTTTTTAAGAACTGTTGATGGCCTGTCACTTGGCTCATACTGCCAGCACTAAGGCAAAAATAACATCACAGATCAGATTTCCAAAGCAGAGGTCTGGCAACCAAGAAACAGATGGGACAGACATTTCCCGACTACTGGCTATCAGAGTTGATGATCCCTTGGTCCAAATGTCAGCCTAACTGGCTTCAACCTACATCAATGCAATACCATGTCAGTATGCATATCAACCATTGTGTGTCTAATTGTAAATAGTGATTCCTAATTAATTTCTCGGCAGACAATGCTTAGATTGGTTTATTTACCCGCGTGGTCAGCCACAATTAGCATTCTAGGTCACAAAAATATGCAGAGTTTCAAAATCACAATAATATGACATTTACTAGCCTCTAACCATAGAATTTTTATTTTCAAAATAAAAAGTACTTTTATGCAAGCTTCACATTTTCTTAAAGAACATATTATTTACCTCAGTAAGCGTGTTCTTCATAGCTAAGTTATGAATCTAAGACCATATCCTGTCTGAGGATGAATTTATGAGATCAGTGTAGTTCCCAGAAGTTTTATTTCGGTCAAAGGTTAGAAAAAGTGACTCACTAATGTTACACTAATTTTCACAGCAGTAGGTAGTATGTCTATGAAAAGAAGTCTAGTGTGAAATGCATTTAGTCAGACTGGGTGATGGTGATTCCAGTGATGAGGAAGAGAAGGGGTTCCACCAATCTATGTTGCTTTAGAAATCAGACACATCAAAGATCATTATTTCTATACAATTTCCTGAAGAACCACAGACAAGCATCACTGACACTTTGATGAAATCGATCACTATAAAATAAAGCAATTGACGAGTTTTATTGTCTCCACTTTTTCCCCTCGCCATTAAAAAGAAAAATAGGAATGTACTAGTCAATGGTTGCATAGTGCATATTATTACTGTGGAAATAGTTCTTAATTTATGTGCCCAGTGTACAATAACATATCTCTATTCTCCTGCTCATTTGTGTTATTTTTATTTGATTTCAACCCAACAGCCATCACTAACATTTTTCATTATCATGTTTTAAAATAAGTCACAGGGAAATACTCCTCTTTGGGGTGAGCATTTAGATGACTTGACACATTTGCACCTGGACCTTATCAAGCCAGCAAATGGTTCTGCATGATTACCAAGAGTCTCATTACATTAACTTCCCTGCTTCGTTTAGAGCCCAGACAAAACACTAGGAAACAAGAATGAGCAATCCCACCCACTGACTAAAGAAATTCTACTATTTTCAGTTTCCTGCTAAGTGCATGTTCAGGTGATAATCCTGGTAATAGAAAATGTCTTTTATTTTGTGAGTCCATGTGTCACAAAATGGTATTTTCCAAAAGTGGAGCTATTTTGTCCAGGAAATAGCAGCCTTGCATGACCAACAAAAATGATGAATCCAGAAAATGTAAAAGAAGCTTCAATATTTGTTTCCAGACTGTACTGCTCACCTTTTGATCCTGCAAGCAATGAAAGCTGCACACATAAACAAATCCTTTTATATAGATTGGAATTCACATAAATTTGAAATGGCTCAAAATTATTAAATAAAATCTGCCTGGACTCTATTTGTAGCAATTGATCATCTAAATTGAAAAGCTGAATTCTGCATACAAGTTTTATCATCAGAGTATATTTTTCCATACGTGCATCCTTGTAAGTAGATATACAGATATAGTTATGTTAGTAATTTGGGGCATACAAATATGTATGTACTATACATACATTGCTCTGTACAGAATTTTCATTTCCAAAAGGGGTCATAACCTTTTCTAATACTAATATTTTTAAATGCATTTATTTCACTCTTTGGCTATCTTTTGGTGTCAATTTAATGATATTATTCTTATTCTTATCATAGCATCCTCACAGAATACATTCTCATATTAGGAAACAGTGTTTGAGTTTCAGGGCAGGTATTGCTAACTGCATTTACAAATGGGAATACTGAAGCAAAGATAGAATAAATGACTTGGGACAGAATAGGACACTAGCATTCTGATGCCCAGGCTATGGTTTCTCCCCTTGCACCATGCTGTTCTGCATTAAAGATGTTGTGCTATGAGCATTAATAATGCTCTTGGTATCACTTACACCAGGGTTTTGACATGGTACTAATAATATCCAGTTAGCAAAGTCGATATAATAACATCACTATCTATGGAGATTTTCACACTTGACCCTGGTCTCTCTCCTTTTTTTTTCCATTATAGACCAGAATGAGGTATTCCAAACAGTCAAAAGGTCACACTCAAATTCTCACGTCAGTATTCTCATCATCATCACTCTTCTGGTGCTTATTTAACTGGTGTAACTGTCCCGCGGTTATAGACTGACCTATACAAAGCTGTACAAAGATTTACATTGGCTTATCACGTGGTTTGATTATCAATCGCCTGAGTGAACTGCGTATTTAGCACTGAGCTTCCATGCCTAAAAAATGGCCTATTAAATATTGGAGACATTGGTTATACACATTGGTTATACATATACTGTGAATTTCTCATATATATACATACATATATGCTGATTAAAATTCAGCAAAGCATCTTTATTACACAGAAAATAACTGTGTGATGCCCAGATGTTTTTGTAAGAGAATATTCTCAAGATAAATGCAATAGTATAAATTTAATACTGGTTAGCCTTTTTTAATTTTATAAAGCACCTTTTTAGGGAAATCAAAGAAACGTTTCATGTTAACCACATACTAAATATTTCAAATGCTTTTAATAAATCTATGTTCAAATGTTCTTTCATCATCTTCACAGAATCCCTAGATCAGAACCACTGATTAACAAAACAACAAAAAAAGTTTTTAAAGATTTAGTGGGAATGTTACTGTTAATTAAACCTCTTTTATCTGGATTGATTAGTGAAATTCATTATTCACTGCTCCTCTGGACAAATGAGTTAAATTACAGCTGATACAAAACACTGCTAATAGTTTATGTAATGACATTACTTTAGGCTTAAAATTATCCAAATTTGAAATTAAGAGAGAGCACACAGATTTCTAAAGTGTTTGTCCTGCTCAACATTCTTTTGGTATGATCAAGTCCAAATGGCTGTGGCTGTCTTATTTTGGATATGCTTCTGCTAATTATCTTGTGTAATTATTTCAGTTTTTTGAAGTATTACTTTGTAGTTGCAGAGTATTGGAATATGAAAACCTCTGAAACTAAACAGCTTATTCTAGATAATTTAAAAATGCATCTTATTAAGAGGGGGAGTTTTATAAATTTTACTTAAAATCTAAATTGCTGAAGCTTAATGACAGTTTAAGTAAAAGCAAAAGCATCAAAACATTTCTTAAGAGAACTTCTCCAGGGTGATATTCATCTGCTATTACTAAGGAATTTTCCCACAAGAATATTTGAACAAAATTCAAATTTTAAGAAAAATTAAAAAACATTATTTTCTTAAAAATGGATTGTTTATAAGAAGACAGTTTTAAACCATATCAAATAGTCCTTTCAAGATACCCTTTAATGAACTGTGCAAATGATCAAACATATGGATATCATTTTCCTTGTACTACATATGGGTAAAACTTACAGGAAATATCATTAGTGAAATGTGTTGCAGACTTGATTACACCTCCAACGATTTGAAAAACAGTTTGATGTGTTTTATAAATGCAATATGTGCCACATTCCTAATTATTACCCAATTCCACATCTCCTCTCTCATATCTTTTGAATATGTTGAAGTGATGATAATGTTTCTCAAGATGAAAAGGAGGCATGCTCAGTGACAGATGAATCACCAGGCCTTTCCTTACACACTGGCTGTTTTAATGGTAAGAAAAGAGCTGGGAAAGCTGCTGGCCAACCTCCTGGGTGAGGACAGAAACCAGACGGGAGTTCTTCTGGGAGGTCCAGTCTCACCCCTGAACCAGCCTTCTACACTCTGGGGAGTGAAGACTGCTGCCTTCTATGTCACTGGCTCACTTTTGATCCAAGTAGTCTTATGGGATTATTTTACATTCTCACTGTTGACTTTTATAATCTAGACATTATTACTAAGTTACAATTCAATTTCTCACTAGGTCTTGTATATGGTATCACTAAAACTAGAGCATCAGAAAGGAAGGAAGTAGTGACAGGAGGAGGGAGGGAAGGAGGAAGAGAGGGAGGATAAAAGTGGTTTCACCACTACCCAAGTGCTCAGAAGGCTAGGAAAGAAGGCCTTCTCCCAGTGGTTCTCAACCTTCCTAATGACGCACGCAACCCTCTAATACAGTTCCTCATATTGTGGTGACCCCCAACCATAAAATTATTTTCGTTGCTACTTTATAACTGTAATGTTGCTACTGTTATCAACTGTAATGTAAATATCTGATATGCAGGATATACTTAGGTGACCCCTGTGAAAGGGTCGTTCAACCCCCAAAGGGGTCGCGACCCACAGGTTGAGAATCGCTGCTTAGGTGATTCCCTCAGGGCATAAGAATTCCTGATCTCTTCCATATCCCATCCCTACAGGAGAGCAACATTTGGACCACTGTTTCATGAACTGCATGAAATGCCAAACCTTTTTTTAACAGTTTTAGAATTACCAAGACACAAACTATAGGATATGGGTATTTCAATCACAGCCATGTCCAATTTAGAAGAGAAAAAATTATTTACATGAGTTGTCTTTGAATCATGAATAGCATCTGAAGATGAGGCCTTCAAGGTCCCAATACCCTCTGAGCTTTTTACTACCTCAGATTGTGTTGAGACTGCCTCTCTGAGTTCCTACAATCACTGACTGAAGATGGCCTTTTGTTCCTACATTTTTAGGGTCATGCCTACCTGCACACTTGCTGGAACTCTGGAAACACTTCCCTGGTCAAGTCTTCTGCTCACAGGCTTCTTCTCTCTCCAGGCTGCGTACTTCTGGTCTCTTCAAATATACCTGCTGTCTCCTAAATTTAATAGTCTCTGCCTCTCATGAAGCTTTAATTTATACAGCACACATTTATATTGATAATGGCTAAATAAGCTATACTTCAATAATGTTTTTAAATGTCCTCAAAAACAGTAATTTTCACCCTTTTTGACATGACCTAGAATGTCCCATCCTGAACTTTTACTAACTTTTTAATCAGGGTTTTAAGAGATATCATTATTGTTATTTTTCTATTTTCTCTACCTTCCACCAGACACACACACACACACACACACACACACACACACACACACACACCTGCATACATACGTATACATCCCAAAGAACATAACTTCTGTTTCAAATGGGAAAACAAATTATACAAAATTACCTTCTGATAACATGGTAAAGTGTGTTAAATATATAAACAGAATCATCATTTATAGTCTAATGGCCAAACTAACATTCCATAGCTTATGAAATTATTTCCTAGAGCATCATCCAGATACAACAAGGTTGTGGCTTCGATCTGTGGCACAGACAAGAATCAATCAATGAATGCATAAAAAGTCACACAACAAATTAATGTTTCTCTCTCTCTCTCTCTCTCTCTCAAAAGAAAAAAAAATCAATATTTTTTTTTAAAAAGCTTTTACCCCTTCTGCCTCAGAGCTTCTATAGCTGCTATTCCCTCTGGAAGTTCCCCTCCAACTTTATCTTTACTGATTTTTTTAAATCTTCATTGTCAAAACTATTACCTATGTCCCCCTTTCCCCCCATTGACCTCTTCTAGCCCTCACCTGCTCCTGGCCTTTACCACCATATTGTCTGTGTCCATGGGTTATGCATATATGCATACAAGTTCATTGGTCGATCTCTTACCACCCACCCACCCTCCCCCACCTTCCCTCTGAGGTTCCACAGTATATATCAAGAAAAATGTACTTTAAAGTTTTGTATTACCTGCAGTTTGAAATTTTCCACCCTATTGATTTCTATTCCATTATCACATGCAGTTGAACAAAGACCACACATCTATTTCTCACATTTACTAAACTGGCTACCTCTCCCTTCCAGTTTGTTACTATTTTCTTTGGTTCTTTGCAAATAATGAAAATTAACATTCCACCTATCATATCAATTCCTATCTATATATGCATTCCCCCTCTGACACAGTAATCTCACTTCTAGGAATCTATTCTGAGACATATCTCCATGATTTTAAAACAATGTATGCAGATGATTTATAAAAACAAATCCTGTCAGCCATTCTGTAGCAATGCTTATATTTATTAGTATCTGTTAACTCCCTCACGAATTACTGATAGCAGCTGGTACTTGCTCAATTCCAACAGATTAACCCATCTCTTATTTTCTTGACAAAACTGAGGCCATTGGTGTGAGCTTTCCCAACATTTTGTTTCCTTCCATCCCAATATCTCACATTCTGCTCTGTTTTAGCTTTTCTATGTCTCTGGATCTATTTTGTTCATCAATTCCTACTTGAACCTTCACTCAACCCAGACATTACTTCCTAAGGAGGTCTTTCCACACTTCCCAGACCAGATAAAAACCCTGATAAAGGTACTACACTATCCTATACTTCCCAGAGGCAGCATTATTGCAGTTTATACTAGTGCATCAATTGATTATAATTTTATTTATCTAAACCATAACCTCCCCTAGGCTCTGTTTTTTTCCACATTTTATCTCCAGCACTTGCCATGGAGTAGGTATTCACTATCTGTACACCAAATGGAGTGAATGTCATTATATTCTTATGTGTTGAAATAGTTATGAGATTTATGTATTTACTACGTGGTTCTTGGAAAAATTTGAGGTTAGAAAAGTGTTAATTACACAAATGCATTATATAATGGTTTCCCAGCAATCTGACAAATACGTGAAATACAAGGGCACATATCTCCTATTACCGACATCATTGCAAGTGAATAAAGAGAATGTCAAATGACTACAATGTACATACTAAAGAATTTCATTTGTTGAAACATTTCTGCTCATTAATCCTGATAAAACTATTAAATATTCTCTATAGCTCAGACAAAGCAGCTAACTACTGGTATAAATCTTCATAAGTCTCGAAAAGGACATAAAGGACATAATAAACCCTATTTGTAAGACATACACATGATTTGAGGTTGGCTTAGTTTGGGTGTCCAATTAAAATTATTGCTAAACTGCATTGCGGCTGTGCCCTGAGGGACTTACTTCTGGGAGACCACTCAATGGCCCTGCTGTTTTCTTCCGCCGTAAAAGTATACCCTTTTAGACATAAAATCAGGCTCACTTGCTTTAAAAAAAAAACACTAAACTATTATGTTTACATTTGTCATCTGCAAAGAACCTAAACTTGTTCATTACAAATGCACAAACAAAGCTAGTGAACTAACAACATCAATGCAAAAAAGCATTGCCCTCAGAGGATATGAGCATTAATGTACAGTTGTCAATCTTGATCAACCAATTCTGAGATTATCTACTGTGTGAGTCTTCCAAAAGAAATCTGAAATTGCGGGTGGGCCTTCTGCAACCTATTTGCTGAGCTAGGCACTTCCTCCAATTAGTTTATGAGATTTAAGGATACCAATTAAATATTAATCAAAGGAAAGGAAGTATCAGGGAGTGAATAAATATAATAACAGCATCCATATTTGTCCATATATATTAATATATATGTGTATATATACATATATATACATGTGTGCGTATATATATGTGTATATATATATATATATATATATATCAAGAAAAAAATTCCAACAGATTAACCCATCTCTTATTTTCTTGACAAAACTGAGGCCATTGGTGTGAGCTTTCCCAACATTTTGTTTCCTTCGATCCCAATATCTCACATTCTGCTCTGTTTTAGCTTTTTACCTAACACACACACACACACACACACACACACTCACACACACGATAAGGTTGGAAAAAAATAGGCAGTGCTAAATCCTTTTTGTACCATGGTATGTCATCAATTCAGATGTTTACAATTTAAGAATTACCAAAAGAATTAAGTAGAGCCGAAACCGGTTTGGCTCAGTGGATGGAGCGTCGGCCTGCGGACTGAGGGGTCCCGGGTTCGATTCCGGTCGGGGGCGTGTGCCTGGGTTGCGGGCACATCTCCAGTGGGAGATGTGCAGGAGGCGGCTGATCGATGTTTCTCTCTCATCGATGTTTCTAACGTTCTATCTCTCTCCCTTCCTCTCTGTAGAAAAATCAATGGAATATATTAAAAAAAAAAAGAATTAAGTAGAATTTTACGTGATTAGCTTTGTGAAAGGAGAAATGAGGATGGTGGCAAACAATTTTTCTGAGTAAAATATTTGACTCTTTAAATTATGTTATAACTTTAAAATAAAAATATTCCTTCTGTTTGGCAAAAACTAATCTCCCTAGCTGGACTGTTCTCCTTATATTTAAGGAAAGCGTTCACAGAGAAAATTGACAGAAAACTATTTTTTCACTATAGCACATTGGTAGATCTGCTGAGATGGGACAGAGGGACTCATAACCACCACTGGTCCTTTTCATCCAACACACACCTGCTTTCTTCTCCATAGATTCTAAAAGTCTCAAGAGGATATCAGAATCTGGGAGTGAAGGATGAGTGTGTTTTGTTGGAAATTTTCCCCCAAAAGATTCTGATAGATTCCCCTGAGTTACGAACTTTTACCCTATACTGAGAAAAATTGCCACAGAAAGTTCATGAATTTGTCTCCTCAGCTCAAAGGAAAAAGGTGGCCCTGTTCCAAGTAGGTATTTTTGTTTCTTTCAGTCTCTTCCTAAAAAAAAAAAATTAAAAATTCTGACCATTCTATAAAAACAATGTAAAAATATTTCTTCATTTGATTGTACATTGATTCCATTTAATAATAGCTTAAATTTTTTTCAGAGACTAGAAAAAATTTCTAGTAAATGTTCAATTCAAAAAACAACTTTGTAGTATTATCACTTACCCATTTCACTCAGGGTGACTATTTTAGTACATATATTAAAGTAAAAACATGAGAGTGTCTACTGGCCCTACATGCCTCACCTTTCTATCTTTCCATTCCAGTCCCAACCTAAGAGAAACATGGACTCTTTAAACCCCACACTGTGGTTACCACTTCCAGGCAATGTGTAGAAACTCACACAGGAAATTCAGAATCACATCCACTGTGATGAACAAAAGAGCTCATTTGCTGGTATGTACTAAGCTAGCACTTAAAGGAAAATCGCTTCCACCAAATGAAAATCATTGGGTT
>NW_006294998.1:3636844-3651049 GCF_000327345.1 Myotis davidii | reverse complement strand
TCCTACAACCTCACCTACTACACTTCCTGGAGTAACTACTATACAAAAGGGTCAATGTTTTGACCCACTAATCGGAGCAACCTTGAAGAATGACTGAGAAACCACATAGGGTGTCCCAAAGAATGACATCTGATCACTCCACGTTTTGTGGTGGGAAGAGAACAACAACCAAGAAATACTCTGCGTGAAGAACTGAACATGGGTAACTTTGTAGGAACGAGATAGCAGAGCAGATAAATTTACTGAGCCAACCACATAGAAAATCACATTAATCATCAAGAGTTACCAGATTTCTTATCATTCCTTCTGAACAGTTAGGCTGCTTCTTTTTGTATACCTGAAACTTATGTTGAAAATAAACTTTTCAGTCATTGTTGAAACTCTGACCTATGGTTTGACAGCTCACACTTCAATGTTTAGGTATGAAGGTTGTACTAGGGGCTTAAGATGGCTTTAACTATTAGATACCCACAGGAAAAGAAAAAAAGTAGACTGTTTTTTAACACATGGACATGAACAATCCCTTATAGTATGAAATTTTGAGAAGCACTTTGCAATTCCTTTTTTTTTTTTTTTTTACTCCTCAGCCAAGGAAATGTTTTATTGATTTTTAGAGAGAAAGAAAGGGATGGGGGAGAGAGACAGAGAGGGTGAGAGAGATATTAATCAGTTACCTCCCTCGTGTACTCTGATCAAGAATTGAATCTGAAACCTTTTGGTTTACAGGACAACACTCCGATCAACTGAGCTACCTAGCTAGGGCACAATTCCTAACTTTTTTTTTTTTTAAGTTTAGGAGTATCCTAATGGCATTGGTATCAAGAAATAAATGCAGAATGAACACAATACAATATTCTTTTATTGTTTGTTTGTTTGTTTTTGGTCTACATACCGAAATCAGAATTTTCTAAAACTGTGGTTTCAAAATAGCTGCATGTTGTAGTTTTTCACTTAAAGTGCTTTCTGGGCAAACTAATCTCAGTAGTTAGTGTATTGACATTTAACACTGAGCAAATGATCTAAATGTTTTGGTTTATTTCTTATATGTTTTAATAATTGCTTTCAATTAGAAAGGAACATTTATTCTCCTTTCAAAACTTCAACCTATTTTCCAGACAAGCATCATGCTAGCTTTCTATGCTATCTTCCTTTCCACATAGTAAGAGAGAAAGTGATGTGGTATATTTTGCAGGCCAAACCCTGGTTCAAATCCTGTTCTCACTACTTACCAGCTGTATGACCTTAGGTAGATTACACAGCCTTCTTGGAGTCCTTACCGTAAAATGAAAGTGAGAACATCTGCTTTAGAGAATTTGCTGGGCACATATGTAGACCACCCTTTGCCGGGCATTCCCTTACTGGGCCTAGCTGGGTTTTGGTAGTTACTGAGTGGGCTACCCCATGATAATTATTCATCACAATATGAAAACCCCAGACTTCGAGATATATATGTGTGTGTGTGTGTGTCTGTGTGTGTGTGTGTGTGTGTGTGTGTATCATATACACAGACAGATACATCATATTCAAAAACAACATATCTATGTCTGATGCAAAAATTCCAAAAAAAAAAAGAGAGAAGTTGGGGGATAAACAATGTATAATGTGAGATGTCAACATCCTTCACTTTGTTTACTTTGCATCTTTCTAAAAACTCTCAAAGCCTTGTTGACCAGCTATATTATTTGGCCCTGGTTTAAAAAAAAAAAAGAAAATTAACTGTGGGTAGCCCTAGCCGACATTGCTCAATGGTTTGAACATCAGCCTGCACACCATAGAATCATGGGTTCGATTCTGATCATGGGAATATATCTGGGTTGCAGGTCCAATCCCTGCCCCAGGACAGGGCATGTGTGGGAGGCAAGCAATCTCTGTGTCTCTGTCACATCAATGTTTCCCTCCCCCCCCCCCCCCCCACAGCCTGCCCTTCCACTCTTTATTAGTAAACAAAACAAACAAACAAAAAATGGAAAAAAAATATCCTCATTCCTTAGGTGAGGATTAAATTTAAAAAAAAATGTGGGTAAAAAACATCTAGAAAAAGAGGAAAGCCATATGCATACAGAGAATAGTATGTTTGCAAAGTTAAGATTCCTTAGAGAATTAACATAGGTCTATGCCTCTTCTTGGCATCAGGAACAGGGAGTGGGAGACTGCCTTTACACTTTCTAGAGAGAAATCTTTGTTCTGATCCTCCCACAAGTGAGCCTGAGGACACTGGAGGATGCTAACCTTGTGCAGAACTCTCAGTACAGACATGCCCTAGGGGAACCACAGCAAAGCCAGGGATGTCTTTAATAATGACTGGCACTATCCTGTAAAGCAGGCCCCTTGGCGCGTTTCAGACTTAAGCAGGTATCATCATACTTCTCAACTCTTGCATCAGGCTAGGCATTTGCCACAATATTGGTACATTCAACCAATTTATGCCTATTGTTGTGAAATTGACACAGATAATTGAAAACCAAACAATCCATTTAAGATGGGATGATAGAACTTTTGAGGTACAAACCTCAAAACAAAAACTGGAATTTAAAGTAAGCCAAGCTTTTATTTCCTTTACTTTCTATGACTGAAGAGATGTAAAGCACCTGAACAAGCCCTTTCTACTCCTCCCACATCAGGAAATGGAGTTTTATCATATCGCTTTTAAAGATAGGAAGAGAGATTGCCCTGCCTTGCCCTATATTTTCAAACAAGATATTGAAACCTCACATTTTCCTAATTCTTTATACTAAACAGCACTTTTCGAATTATGCATAAAAGAATGTCAGTGTCCCTCAAAAGATAATTGGTATTAGTAAAAAGATAGTTCGACAATCAAGTAAATATAAGAAATGATGAAAATAAGGTTAAAGAAGCTATTTTAAGGCCAGATCTCAATGTGTCTTCCATAGGCAAATGGTCACTGTAAATTCCTAGAAGGTGACTAGAGGACAGCTTTTCGAATCCCATTGGACAGGTCTTAACTATCTCTTCTTATCTTAAAGAATTTCTGAGGAACGGCTGCTCCAGGTCAGTAGTTCTCAAAGTGTGGACTCCCAGCCTAGAGCATCAGCACCACCTGGGAACTTGTTCAAGCTGCAAAACAGCAGGTCTCTTTCCAAACCTACAGATTCAGCAGCCCTGGGGGTTTGGCCCAGGAATGGATATAAAGAAGATCTTCAGGTGTTTCCCTTTTTTTCTCTCTCTCTTTATAGTGACTTTATTTATTTTTATCTTTATTGTTGAAAGTATTAGAGATTTCCCTCTTTTTCCCCCCATTGACCTTCTTCCTCCCACTCCTGCAACACCTAAGGCCTTCAGCACACTACTGTCTGTGTCCATAGGTAATGCATATATGCATACAAGTTCTTTAGTTAATCTCTTCCCTCCTTTCCCTCTGAGAACTGTCAGTCTGTTCCACACTTCCATGTCTCTGGATCTATTTTGTTTGTCAATTTATTTTATTCATTAGATTCTACATATAAATGAGATAATGTGATACTTGTCTTTCTCTGACTAGCTTATTTTAGTTAGCATAATACTCTCCAGGTCCCTCCATGCAGTCTCAGAGGGTAAGAGATCTCAGAGGGTATGAGATTTTTTCACAGCTGCATAGTATTCCATTGTGTGACTATACCACAGCTTTTTATTATCCATTCATCTGCTGATGGACACTTGGGCTATTTTCAGATCAGAGCTATTGTAAATAAAGCAGCTTACAGGTGATTCTGACACACACTGGAGTTTGAGAACCATTGACCCAGCTGAACATTTCTCTGCAAAAGTGAAAGCATGGTTTCTACAATTATCTTGGAAAATCAAGGGTTTTCAAATTAAAGTTGATCTTCAGTAATAGGCAGTTTTTAAGATGTAACATATTTCTTTCCTTTTATATAAATCTACTTTGATTTGAAAAGTACCTACTGCTTTACAAATTATATAGGATGTTTTTATTCATGTTCTCATTACTGAACTACTTACTATTTACTCTTAGCAAGGCAATATTCCTAATGCTTATTCAAGAAAATAAGTATCTGGTTTTCTCGCATATGAGTGAGAATGAAAATATGTCACTTATTATTACATAATCTAGATTTCCTATGTGACTTTGATAGACATAAATAAAAGCAGAAGTAAACAGTAATGTGTCAATATGTTTCAAAAGTATTTGTTTATGAAGTATTCAAGTATTAAAATTTATAGAAATAAAATGTTAAATGGAGGGAAAACTAGTTTTCAATGGGCATAGAGTGAAATCTGCAAGATAAAAAATGTCTACAGGTTTTCACACAATGTAAATATACATAACGCAACTGAAAAGTACATTTAAAAGCACTTAAGATGATAAATTTAATGTTATGTGATCATAAACACAATTAAAAATAAAACTAATTTTTTAAAATATGTGTTTTTCTTCAGCTCATATGGTGAAACTGAACCACTGCAACACTTTTAACTGTTGAAAACATTATTACACTATAAATATGCTCTACCCAAGAACTATGGTATTGAAGAAAAAGATATTTAAATTCATTGGGACATAATATATAATTATTTTCAAAATAAGAAGTTTGATTTAAAAGTGAAGAGCACAACACTGAGGGGCCAAACTCTGATTTTATGTTAGAAAAGCAAACTTTAAAATACTTACTATGAATAAAAGAAACATTCCCTGGTCTAAATTTATTCCATAAACTTCCACTGAGTTCTAGGCACTGAACTTGCCAATTGCTGGGGAAACAAAGACAATAGATATATTATTCCTGCCCTTAGCAAGCTTATAATACATTGGAAAGATGTAGAGATTTGAAGGTGGCAGCATAGGTAAACGCCTGTACTCGCTGCCTCTCACAACCACATCAAAATTACAACTAAAATACAGAACAGCCATCATTCAGAACTGCTGGAAAGCTGGCGGAATGGAAGTTCTACAACTAGAGAAGTCAAGAAGAAAGCCCACTAAAGACTGGTAGGAGGTGCAGAGTGAGAACAGGCTGGTATGACACCCATGTGTGCTGCTCTTTTAATCAGGATGGAGAGCATCTCTGTGGAGGCCACCCAGAGGAGCAAGGGGTCCCAGCCCCACATCAGACTCCCAGTGGCCCAGGATCCCAGAGCTGGGAGAAGAAGTTAGAACCAGGGGCTGTAAAAACCAGTGCAGATTGGGGCTCAGTGAGACAGAGGCTGCTGAGACCTACCTGTTCCTCTTAAAAGGCCAGCACCACGAACTGAACTTACAAGGTCCCGCTTCCTCTGAGATCCAGTGCCAGGGCAAGGCTCTGGGGAACAGAGACACATAGGAGGAGGAACTGGATTGTCTGGCATCAGGACAGGAACTCAGGAGTGGCTTTCTCCCAGACAAAGGTGCTCCTAGGGATCATTGTTCCTATGTTGGGACCTCCCTGGTCCCAGAGCTGATAGGCAGCTATTTCTGTTTGCTATGCAATGGTGATTCCCTAAAACCCCACCTCATCCAATTTACAACCCCATCCCAGCTGTGTGCAACAGCTTTTGCATATGAATGGCTTGTCCTTGCTCAGGCTAAAATCTCTCAAACAAGCTGCAGCCTCAAACCTATCAATAAAAGTCCCAGCTCACCACCAGCCTGCCTTGCTTCACAGCTGGGTCTCTTCTGGGCACTTCCAAACCCAATACAAAGAGGAGGAATCTGAAGATCTCTCTGTAGCTCCTGCTGGGTGGCCCCGGGCAGTGGCTGACTTTGTACCTCCCTGGAGACCCAAGAGCCAGTGTACCTAGTGAATAGTGTCAGACCATACCAGATTACAACTCTACACATCCATAAGTGACACACTCAAGCGGCAGACTCAGTGAGCACCAAAGCCCCACTGAAGCAAGTCCTGCTCTGTAAGGGTGTGTCCTATACAGCATCTCTCCCACTGTAGTTGCCGCTGGTCCTCACAGCCAATTGGCCTGGAGGTCAATTCCTCCCAGTGAAACCAACAGCAATCAAGTCTCAACTACAACAAGACTGTGCTCACAGCCCACAGAGGGATGTATCTAGAGCTCCCAGCACAGGTGACTGGGGAGGCTGAGCCACTGGGCCTTATGGAATACCTACTACACAAGGCTAATATACAGGGATTCAACAGTAGAGTAGAGGATTCTGAGAATCAAATCAATGATTTGAAATATGAGGAAGCATAAAAACACCCAACCAGAAGAGCAAAATGAAAAAAAAGAATCCAAAAATAATAATCTCAACAATAAAGACTAGAAAAAAAAAGATACTTAAAAAATATTCACAAAAAATTCCCCAAATAAACCCCACACAGTTGAATAGTTACTCTTCTAAAGAAATGGTGAAAGACAATAATAAATTTGAATGCTTGTCAATATATGCTTTCACAGTATAGGTAAAAATCATTTTTCAGTTTCTAGGAATCTCTGAACATTTCAAGATCAAACTCAGGCTGGAATTTGAGGAACTGGGTTATAATAAAGACACCCTGGTTTGGTCTGAATAAACAAGATTTTTGAGAAGCGAAAGCATTTTTTATAAGCTTTTAATGCCTCCCATTTAATCTCACATTTCTCTTACCAGCATTCACCATTTCTGTTTGTATAGTGCCTGACAGTTTATAAAGCACTTCCCTTGACTTTACTGCACTTGATCCTTACAACTCTTAATTAGGTTGGCAGACATTATCTCCATCATTTTATAGATAAGATGTTGAAACAGAGGGAGATGGAGGGACTCACTAATAGTGGCCAGGCTATTACCTACAGAACCAGCACTAAAACACAGGCCCTATTTCTCACTACCCTAGTTTATTTGTGAGTTCCTTCTCTCACGGTAAATTTACGAGGCGACCTTTGCAAAGTAGCATAATTTAACCAATAATTAACAAAGCAAGTCATGTCCTTATGAGTTGGTCCAGGGCTACAGGAGATGTCATGGGGAGAGGTTTTTGAGGAAACATCTCCCCCTCTCAAGTGCTCTGCTCTCCGGCCACAGAGCCATGTTACTATACCACTCCTGGTATATGAGTGAGTACTTTAGAAACACTGATTAATATCTTTATTGCCTTTAAAAATGTTGAAGTGAGGGATGTTATTAATATGAGGCAGAATATAAGGGAATACAATATAAATCCTTCCTTGCAAGCCACCTAAAAAATTAGCAGGGAAAAAAAGGGGGGGGATAGCTGGAAATAAATAAGGAACACCTGCCCAAAATGTCCCCAAGTGGACACTGGGCTATTAATTATGGTAGAATCCCTGCCCAGAGATTGAGGCTTTCACCAGGCCTCTGGCCCCAGGTACTCACAGAGGAAGGGATAAAGAGCTGGTGGCAAGCCATCTCATACTGGCTCCATGGATGCTGTCCAGCCCTCAGCTCCATGTGCTGCCCATCCCCGCTCTGCAGACTCCTCTTCAGAGGAGTCTTAACACCGAAGTATTTCTGTGGCCACAGAGCACTTCAAGGAGATTCTCATCCTGTGACAGCCCCTCCCATAATCAACCCCCAATATGTGTGTGTGTGCATGCACACACACACACACACACACACACACAAGATTGTTTTCTAAGTTCAAGTCTAAAGTGTAAAGGTCATCAATAAAATTGCTGGTGAAAAGGCCAAAGCTTCAGGCATTTTGTAAGTCGTATGTTCCTGACAAACCTCGGGGTAAAAAGGTCTCTTACATCAAATGTAAAAAGAACCCTAGTTAGTGCGTTTGACTTGTTCACAACCCAAAATGAGGAAGCTTAAGCACAGAGCTCATTCAGTCTGAAGCCAGGTAGAACCTTGACAATATACTTCCTCATCTTTCCTCAGCTGGGGCTCCAGGGCCATCCTTAGTTCTTGCTTGGCTAAAAGGTAAATGTTTTCATCTTGGTCATTACAAATAAACCAAAGTACTTAAAAATTTTCCTAGCTGTTGCAGGATGGATTGTATCCCCTAGCCTCCTAGCCCCAACTCCCACCCCCAAACCCAAAAAAAACTCATATGTTGAAGCTCTAACCCCTAGTACCTCAGAATGTGACTACATTTGGAGACAGGACCTTTAAAAAAGTGATTAAGTTAAAATGAGGCCAGTAGGGAGGGACCTGATCCAATGACTGGACACACAGACACCAGGGATGCATGGCACACAAAAAACAAAACACAAGATGATGTGAGTGAGAACACAGCGAGAAGGTGGGCATCTACAAAGTCAAGGAGAGGCCTTAGAACAGCGGTTCTCAACCTGTGGGTCGCGACCCCTTTGGGGGTCTAATGACCCTTTCACAGGGGTCGCTTAAGACCATCGGAAAACACATATATAATTACATATTGTTTTTGTGATTCATCACTATGCTTTAATTATGTTCAATTTGTAACAATGAAAACACATCCTGCATATCAGATATTTACATTATGATTCATAACAGTAGCAAAATTACAGTTATGAAGTAGCAACGAAAATAAGTTTATGGTTGGGGGTCACCACAACATAAGGAACTGTATTAAAAGGTCCCGGCATTAGGAAGGTTGAGAACCACTGCCTTAGAAGAAACCGAACCTGCCCACACCTTGATCTTGGACTTCCAGCCTCCGGATCTGTGAGAAAATATTTCCGTTGCTTACACAACCCAGTCCATGGTTTTGTTATGGCAGTGCGAGCTAACTAATATAATACACTAACTAACTCTTGTGCTTCATTTATATCATGTTTGAGGTCTGTTGATTTCTCCTTTGCTACCTAGTCAGTGTTCTCAAGAATGAAGCTCTTCTCATTTTTATGCCTCATAAAACTGAGCAATGTTTTAAAACAAAAGGATCCTTTTATACATGTTGCGAATGTGCACATACTAGGATCAATGACAAAAGAAACATTTCATATACCCAATTAAGGTCTTAAATGAAACAGTTTTAGAAAAATAACCATTAAGAACTTGAAAACAGTCTTCCACCTGAAGAGATGAAAAGAGTTTCAACGTAATACTGCATCTGTTTGCAACATGTCAGAGTTGGCAGACAGGTTAGTCTATAATCAGAAGAGGTTTTCAGTTCTGAAACAGGACTTGTAATATTCCTCAGTATTTTGCCTGATTAAGTGCTTAAATTCACAAAGCCTGAACAATCAAAATTTTTGAATATGTGAGCTCCCGATTAACTTCCCAGGTATCTAACCCAAAACCTCACTAATTCCCTTAGTCATTAAACAGCCTGAGATAAGACTCTACATTGTGATACAATAATATGTTAAAGTACTCTGTAAACACAGAAAATTGTCATATCAAAATTAGAATTAGTTGCCTTACAAATATTCCTTTCCATTAACATTTATTCAGGAAATTTCAAAAACAGTAAGTATCTATGTATTTTTAAAGAGACATTTTATACAATAAATTCACATTTATAGAATAAAGCCACAGACCACATGTAGGTAAAAATTTGCCAATAAACTAAGTTGAAATATCTGAGGTCGAGGTCAGGTTCTATGTATTCATAGTTTTCAAATGAAAATAGTTTTCTTCTAGGGATTTGCTTGTACTATTTTATTTCGGGCTCCTAACAAAATGCCTAGTACATGGTAAACATTCAATATGTATAGCTGAATATATGAATGAATATATTCATACTATAAGTATTTTAGAATAAAATCCCCATGTGGCATAGAACCATGTCCCCCTTTAGAATCCAATCATCAGAGCTCAGACTTCTATATTTTGATACTAAAAGTATTATTTTTATACTTACATTAACAGGGCACATAAGAAAATAATTTTTATCATTTCCAGAATGAATATACCACATTCCCCCAAATCATAGCACATTACTCATTTTTTATGTGGCACTGCTCATCAACATGAATTCCTTAGAAAAAGGGCATAGTTCATGTTTAGTAGATATTGGTTAGATGAATGAATAAATGCCTACATGAATAATTTTTACCAACTACCTCAAATTTTCAAAGTTCTTAAACAGAAGCTGTGTGAGGACTTCACTCATTCCCCTTGAAAAAAAGAGGAAATCAGTCTCTTGATCTTAAAGGAAATATTATGAATAGAAATCTAAAGTACATATAAAACTTTGTGACAAATAGTAAAATCCTGACATTTAAAATACGTTTTTAACTTTCAGGCAAATGAATTCTATCAGCTTAGCAGCAAGGGATTCTATGAGTCTATTGTTAGATATGAAATATTACTCACGGGTTATATATTCAACTTTTCTTAATATCACTCTAAAAGTGCAATTCTGTTTACCTAGATACGATTCAGACCATATTTTTGTAAAAATACATTGGCCTAAATTTCAGAGAGAACTAAATGTTTTTTCCTAGCCACAAAGAGACAATCTTCCTTCCTAGGGTACAGTTCATTCACATTGGCTTTACAAGTTGTATTTCAGGTCATAGCTTTGTGGGTAGAGCATTTTGCCAGTTCCTTAAGCATTGCCTATCTTTCCTCTGTCCTTACGTGTTAATGGGAATAAAACCTACCACCTATCTTTTTCTGGATAATCAGGTCACAGCTTTCCAAACTCTAACACAAAGAAGCATAATTCTGTTTCTGCAGCTTATTAACACAAATGTTCCTAAACTGCTGATATCTAACATGGAAATAAAGTTGGATAAGTGTATGGGTATGCATAGGCATTGAAGATCTGGATTCTGCGGTCCACTGTCTATTCAGGATTTCTCAGCTGTTGTCAGTGATAAAATAGATGAATATTTATAACCTCATTTACAGAATCATTCACAGACATTATATCCAAATAAGACCAGAATAAATTGTTGGAGCTCCACTGTGATAACTTACATTAATTATTTAAGAATCTTCGCAACCTGAGTTGTTGTATTCACCAATCCATGTTTTGAAAAACTTATAAACACTATGATCCCATTCTAATCACAACATTCAAACATTTTCATACATATATACATACACATATATGTGTATATAGACAATGAATCACCTCATTCTTCAATTACCTCTTAAAATTCACTGCTTAAAATCATTCACATTCACTGTTCTATAAATTATTTCTCAAATTGTTGGAATTTTTTAAAAGGGCATTTCAAAGGTAATATAAATTCATATATTATGGATAAATGCCCACCCAGTTTTAATATTCTTTATCTTATTCATTTGATAAATGTATCTCTTAAAGACAACTACATGTTCTCAAAGCTGAGTTATTAAAATTACAGATTAACTATAATTATTGTATCACTCTAGTCACACTTTCAAATTCTAAACTAAGATGCTCCAAAGTGGCCGGTTTATATTATCCAGTTTACCTCATTACCATCTGAAGAGCTGAGTTACTATTAATTTCTTTAATATAAAAAAAAAATCCTATCTTGATAATCAATAAGTTACTGTAATCCTATCAGTACAAAATAAATTTGATTTCAGAATTTATAAAACTTAAGAAGGAATGTCTTTTAATTATCATATTAAACACAAGTAACTAAAAGATTCAATTATTGGTCTTCTTTGGTAGTTGGGAAGTCCTGGTTCTTTAATCAGAAAAGCACCACTACTAAATTTTAACAGTTAAAGAAAATTAGTTATTTGCCCACCAGTATTACTAGTCCCAATCCTATATAATATGTTAATTATATGCTGAGGCCATTCAACCGCTCACTATGACAAGCACTGACCACCAGGGGACAAACAGTCAACCAGTTGACCAGTCACTACGACATGCACTGACCACCAGGGGGCAGACCTTCTGACCTATAGGTCAGCTTGCTGCTGGGGTCTGGCTGATCAGGACTGAGCAAGATGGGCCGGACATGCCCTGGAGCCCTCCTCGGGGCTGATCAGGGCCAGTTGGCCAACCTTCCATGTCCCTCCCTGGCCAGCCGGCCCTGATCAGCCCTGATCAGGACTGGGCAGGACGGGGCCTGACCTGCCCTGGAGCCCTCCCGTGCTCTCTCCCCGGTCCCAATCATGCACTGATGGAGTCCTTTGGCCTGGCCTGCGCCCTGTCACAATCTGGGACCCGTTGGGGGATGTTGGAGAGCTGTTTTTGGCCTGATCCCGCAAGCCACTCCCCTCAGAAGGATGCCAGATGCAGGGCTTACAGCTGGCGAGCACTGCTGCAGCAGTGTGAGCCTCTCCCGATTGGGACTGACTGAGCCTGTGTCAGGTGCAGCAGGGTCAGGGTGAGGGGGAGCAGCAGGTGGCGTTGGACTGCGGGTTTCGGCCCAATCCTCGCAGGCCACCCCAAGGGACCCCACCCATGCATAAATCCGTGCACTGGGCCTCTAGTTGAACAATAATATATCACTCAGAATACTTACAAGGCAGGGATATTTCATTCATATTTCTTTCCAAAGGATATGATAGTCTATGCAAAAATTAACTTTTATATCTAATAATACGATTCTCAGATTCACTCAAGCTCAAGGAAAAAAAATGACTAAAGTAAACATTTAAATAACTCATTCGATCTTCCTTAAAAACTCTAACCATGGTCATATTGCTCACTTATGGTGGCCTATTTCCAGTCATGTGTTTTACTTTCAGATCTGTGTGTGAGTTACATACACCGCAGCTGGGGAGACCGCCACCTTCCTGGGCCTGCCCGAGCAGCCACCTCCGAGATGCTGCTGCTGTCCAGAGGCACCCGGCACGGGGCCACAGGCCACCCAGGACCCTGTCCAAGCCCACCTGCTTCTGGAGGAAACGGCGAGTCTTCTCAGAGGTCAGTCTGTTCAACAAGTGGGATCCCAGGGCCTTCTGTTTGTTCAGCACAGAGGCTTGCAGTGACCTCCCCAAAGGACAGCTCCATCTCCATTCTGGGTTCTGATGATGCCACCACCTGTGACATTGTGGTGCTGAGGCACACAGGTAATGGGGCTCCCTGCCTGACACACAGTGATGGAACCGACCCCAAAGCTGAGGTCCCCTTGATCATGAACTCCATAAAATCCTTTCTGACCATGCTCAGTGTGGAAGGCTGGAAGTGCACCTGGTCGGCGGCTTCAGTGAGGATGGACAGTTGTCACAAAAACTTACTCATCAACTTCTTAGTGAATTGGACGGACAAGATGATGACATTCCCTTAGTGACATTATGTGTGACAGAATTAAACGACCGGGAAGAAAATAAAAACCACTTTCCAATAATTTATGGAATTGCTGTCAACAGGAAAACTGCAGAGATTTGCAGAGCCTCCTTCCAAGATCGGGTCTGGAGGAGGAGCTGCGAGCTGCACCAGCTTTAACAGGAGGACCAAGGACTCGCTTCATACGGCAAAGACAGGACAACTACAACCATATATAGGACTCTATGCCTCAATGCCATTTCCACATATGGATTTTGGGTTGCAGCAAGATAAGCAAATACTCGAGAACATTCCCACCTCACCTCTGGCTGAGGCCACCCCAACACCACCACTTTACTGAACGTATTAGATCCACCTTAATGTGTTTTTTAAAAACTATCTCTAACAAACACTCTACTTCCTGCAAATAAAACTCTACTCTACAAAAAAAAAAAAGAAGAAGATGGCTTATGGAAAAATATCTCTTTTACAGGAAGCTGAAAATGGGAATTACAAAAGAATGCAACCTTAAAAAAAAGTGTTTACATACACTCTGAAGCTATATTTGATATACATCAAGCCTCCATTTTATCAACTGTTTTAGGAATGATCTAGATTATCAGTTTTATATCAGAGATTTCTGAATGCTTTTACCTTAAGCCCTAGCTGTTTCAGGAAGAGAAAGTTATTATGTGGTGTTTTCCAGATCATACTTGTAGGAGATGTCAATTAAGACAGGGAGACAAACAGATTTTTGATCATTAAATCAATTTTAAGTAACTTAATTGATTTAAAAATTGAGTGGAACCAAAGATAATGTAGAGAGATTCAAGGTCAACACTTGAGTATAACTTTTTTCTCCTAGCTCTAATGTGTCCTGTGGAGACAATTCTGTTCAAATAACACTCCAGGGACTACCTCGGGAAGGAGGGAATATTATCAGAACAAGTGGATGATGGAGAAGCAATCAAGCTTGCAAAACACACTCTCCCTTTTTTGTTGAATGAATTTGCTTTCTGTTTGCTTTTTGCCCAAAGGAAAAACAGTAGAGGCCTCTGGCTGTCCAGATGTGCCATTAACTACGGGTGCAAGTCTATTAAATCCTGCTGGGAATTGGCAGCAAGCTCTTTTGACCTGAGATCTAAATGCAGATCTACATCAGCTTTAATCTCCATTTGTTACTTTAATCTCCATTTATCTGTCTTCTCTGGGC
>NW_006294998.1:3625321-3636280 GCF_000327345.1 Myotis davidii | reverse complement strand
TCAAAAGTTAACTTTATTGTCTTTTCACCAATAGAACCCTGGTTAAATCAATACTGCACTAGATTATTTCCTAATCTGTGACATTCCCCCAATTATTCATCAAGCACACAATCACTCAGAAAAGAATATTGCTAACAAAAAGCAGCTTCTCTCTAGGGTAGAATATGTAATTCCAAACCTATCTACAACCCACTCCTTGTCTCTTTTAGTGATTTAAAAAAAAATGAACTTATCCCATACATTTTGCAGATTTAATAATCTACTCTGTCTCAACTAAATTAGATTATGACTGCTAAAAGTGTTCCCCAAAAGGACATTAGGAGGAGGAAGAAAAGAGGCTCCAACCTTGACAAAGAGTTCAAGGCAGACTTCCTGGGGACATGCAGCTTGAGATAACCTGTGAAGGATGCACCAGAGGTCATTTGTTGAAGGGCGGGCATGCAGAGATGAGAGCAGGTGGGTCTGACTTCAGGGAACCTGACTTCTGGTCAGTGCGCTGGGAGTGGAGACGACTACACAATGAGGGGATTACAATTCATGTTAAGCAATTACGTCTTCTTTCTACATGCAGGGGAAGATATTGCAGTGCTTGAACCAGAGAAGTATCATTTTGAAAAGACTTTTCTGGCTTCAATTAGCCAATCCCACCCCTGCAACTTCTTGGATGCAGGTAGCTTCCAAATAAGACTGACTTTGCTGAAGCAAATGGCATGGACACAAAGTTAACCAAAATGCTTAGAAAGACGCTCCACTGCTCTCAGTCACTCAGAATTGGTCTTTAGGTAGCCAGAAACGCTGTATCCACCACCTCATTTCCACCCCACTCCTGGCATGGGCAGAAACCATCCTGGCCTGTTCATTTTTATATACCCAAGCACCTAAAGTATTGTCTGGCATATTGTAGGTTTCCTCATTGCCTGAAGACCCTAATATTCAGATTTTCATACTCTAAATGAAGATTATCTAAGATTGGTCTCTATCCTTCTACTTTTGTCCATAGGAACTGGGCAAAGATTTTAATAGATATGAACCTGCAACTGTATGGGCAGAACAAGTCATGGGCAAATGGCATTAGAGACTACCTTCTATTAACTACAAAATGACTTTCCAAGGGATTTTCAGTGTATGTTCAACAACATAGGAATGAATTATTCAAATAATCCTCTCTTGATGCTTTTGTCTATACTAATGTATATAGCCCACTCTAAAACACCTTTTATGATGCATAAAATGCTAAAATAGAGCCCTGAAATACTATGCAAATATAGATCATTTATTTTTAGGTCAAAATGAATACAATATAAGTTAAGGGGCTAGTTACTAAGGTTACAAAGAATGAGTGAATAAATAAAACAGTATTTCAGTCAGTCTTATCAACAAGAGCAAAACAAAACAAAACAAAATAAAAACAACAACAACAAAACACCATGCTTAACACCATGTATTTCTACCCTGAGAGCTATAACAACACATTTTCCCCCAAGAGCCACATGTCTACTAATCTAAGTACATTTATTCTTTTTTTCTTTTTCATCTGTTATGTAAAAACCCTGTCCCTCAATGTACACATATGTAAAAACCCTTGTCCCCCTACAAGCTGATAAAAATTTAGGTGTACAATCGAATAAGCTGTTCATTTGGCTACATCATATCTGCCTTTAAAAAAAAAAAAGCACAAGGTATAATATTATAATATGTGGCTTTTTCCAAATTCCAAAGACAGTACAGAATGTTTTGATCCTAAAATTCTGAAATTAGGCACTGGAAAAATTTGCAATAATCAAAAATAATATTTAATATTCAGGTAGTTCTTTACAATTAGATCATTTAGAAAGAAAATATCAAAGGCAAGGGTATAGAAATTCAAGTTTTTAGCCTGAAAAACAAAAGAATACCATACTCTCATATGAATCTTCAAATATATAAAGAGGTTTTTCAAAAGAATTATCAAAATAAAATAGTAGAAGAATAAAACTGGCATGATTACGAAGAATCAAAGTCTATAGTAAAAAACTGTTGAAAACTATAAATGAGTTATCTAAGAGATTAAGTAGAAATTGCAATGCTTTTAATTCCCACACTAGTCCAAGCTTAAATTCCCATTTAGAAGAAAATCACATTTCTTAAAAATTTTCATTCTTAAAATTGAAACAAAATAGTTTGTAGCAAGTTTGAATTCATCAGGACCCTGCGAAACATCTTGTTCACCTTCTCAAAGATCTAACATGGACCCACCACATTTTCAATACTACAATATCACTATTAAAAGAAACAAGTACAGCCCTAATTGGTTTGGCTCATGGATAGAGCATCAGCCTGTGGACAGGTTGAATTCCGGCAAGGGCATGTACCTTGGTTGTGGGCACATCCCCAGTAGGTGGTGTGCAGGAGTTAGCTAATCCATGTTTCTCTCCCATCAATGTTTCTAACTCTCTATCCCTCTCCCTTCCTCACTGTAAAAAATCAATAAATTATATTTTAAAAAAAGAAACAAGTACAAATGGCCTTCATTATTAGTAAATTATCCTTTCTCCTGCTTAATTTGGGTTTTACAAATCATTTTCTTTGTAGATCAGTAAGTCATAAACTAAAATAGGTATCATAGTCTATTTATAATCTTTTTCACATCCAAAAAACATAAGTCGTTCAAGTTATTTTTATGCAGGATTTCTAAGTCATCATTTCTTTATACCTCTTGAGTATTCCATGACCAAGAACAGAATAAATCATATTTTACTACTTATAGAATGGCAAGAGCCACAAGGCTTTATACAACTATTACTTCTGCCTTTCATAAATGACATTTACCTGCACAGCCCTAACTCTGATATTTGATTTCCTTAAGTTCTGATCAAGTTATTAACATTACCTGTGTTTGGCTGGGTAACAGCCATTCTTCCATATTTTAATATAGAGGGGAAAATTAATAATACAACCTCTCTATACTACTCATTTTGATGCCTTAATGCCCTCAGTTTCTATATTCAAAGTCCTTAAAGCCAAAGCTATAACTGGACCAAGGCAATTCAAATACTAACTAATATGAAGCCTAATAGCATTAATTTCCATTCTTCCTTCTTATAAGTGAGGATACTGCATCACAGGAACTCTCACCATCCTTCTAACTGTATGTTTATTTAATTCCATAGCAGCTCTTTTGCCAGTTTTCCTGATATCTATGATCAAATATTACGTCACCCTTTTGCCTGTTAGGGTTGTGAGCTACCACAGCAAATCTGGGTAAATCATGCTGTTCGGATGACTTCAATATATTATTTGCAACATTCTTTTGGTATGAAAATATTCAAAAACAACCAAGAAATTAAACGCAAATTAAAAGGAAACTGTAATGGTGCATATATACAGTATTTGGACTTATAAAAAGTAAAATTAATCTATAAAGCGTACAAAGGGTTTTTTTTGGTTTTTGGCATTTTGTTTTGTTTTAGGGGGGGGTGTTTTTTTGTTTGTTTGTTTTTTTCAGAATTGTATTCCTCAAAGCAAAAACAGATACAAGTAATGCACAAGATTGTTTTAAAAATGGTAAATCAACCTTAAAGTTAGTGACAAAATGCTTAGAGATAAGGTACACAAAACTATTGATAACATTTCTTTATCAAACTACAGATATTGATTTTGGATTATATCAACACATTACTACATTGTGGAAAAATAGATACCATCTAATGAGCATCACCCTTTTGCGTTTCAGTTGTTTCATTTCATTTCAGGAGTTGCCTCCTTTTTTTCTCCCCTCCAAAGGCTGCATTTTAAGGTTTCGATGAGAAAAGCACAGCAGAACTAATTTCTACTGTTTCCTGCTTATCGGAAATCAGACACTGCAAACAAATGTCTTTTTAATAATTCTGAGGGTTTGCTCATTTTTGGAAGGAGGATTGATTGTATGTACACATAGACAGAGGTGGACTGGTGTTCAACAACCAACTTTATAGGAAATGAGGCCCTGATTTTTATTGTTTGCCAATTGCTGTGGTATAAGTACTTCCACCATAACTGACTTCCAGCTATTAACATGAGGTCAATCTGCTCACAAAATGCCTGACAATTTCACAATTGACTCTGATGTCACCGGGTGAGCAGGCTCCAGCACACCTATGAGTACATTTGAAACACATACATACACATACATCTACCCATATATACACAAATATGTTACTACATATGACTCACACAAAAAGGAAACTTAAATGTATTTCTTAACAACATAACTTTTCATAGTTTATGGTAGCTCTTTCTAAAGGTCAGAATTTCACTTTACACACATCTCCCATCTTCATAACCACATATCTTATCATTGCTTCTGAGGTCCCTTCTGGACTAACATCAACGGTTTTGAAATGCATCGGCTTTAAGCATATAATTAGCTATGGCCATATGTCTGGTGTCTAAAATGAAGCAGGCCAGATTTAAAATCTCAGGCAGCAGACCCTTAAGAAATTTCATGATCTGATACCATCATCCTTCATGAAGTTCTTATCTGAATGTGTGCTGGTAAATGGATACTGGTCTCATTGGGTAGAGACCCACGTACAGTATCCTAATACAAAAATAAAACTTTTCCGTATACCATGAACCCCACATATTTAATGGGCATATCTTCATTTATACCACTTTCTTCTGCAGAGAAAAGTTGCTGGAAGAGATTTTCAAATACTGCATCCATCCATCTAATCCATCTGAAGTTGAATAGCCCATACCCTTGAACCCTTAAAGGGTCCCAGAAATTGAAGGATGAGCTAGCATCACGCAGGGGCAGGAATAGCTGCAGATGGAGCACAACTCCATCCATATGTACTCTGGCGTGAACAGCACCTTCTGGGGTTAAGCAACATGGAGACTGGGTGCTCTCAGTGCTGCTGTGTTGAGAGCAAACTGGCACAACCAGCAGAGGGGAGTGGAGAGTGGGGAGGGGCAATCAATGTGCTCCATGGCGATGCCTTTTCCCCAAGCCTTTCAACTTCCAGGAATTTCTTCTAGAGATAAACTCCCACTTATGTGAACAGGTGAACACGTAAGGACATTCACAATAATATAGTTTGTAATACCAAGACAGACACCTAGAGGTCCACGAATAGACCATTGCATAAATACAGTCTGGTAAATTCATAGTACAGTGCAACAAAATGCAACCTTTGGAGGGGCAAGAAAAAGGAGGCAAGCCCTGAAAGGAAATGAAACAACTGAAGTGTAAAACAAGTTTCAAGATAAGTGGAAAAAGTATCTGCATAACAATGTGTACAGTATGTGACCATTTGAGTACACGGAATATTTATAAATCTCTGTGTATACATAAAAAATCAATGGAAAGATCATAAATACCTATATGCATGGTTGCTTCTGAAGATGCCAATCCTTTTGTGTCATTTAAGTATTTTAGAGCACCAATGCGTAAATAAATTTTAAACGTTAAAAGCACCTAGAAGGATCTGTCATGATATATGAATTAAGTTTTGAAGGATTTGGAGCCCTCATGACATTTTATTCACAAGAAGATTTAAATATAACCCAGCATGAAAGCATCTACATCTTCATGCATTTTTTTAAATTGCTCTCTCACACTCATTCTTCTTGTAGACCTCTTCCTCCTTTCCTCTGCTCAGGTGGTGTTTGAAGCCAGTATCCACAAAGTCATTGTCACTACAACCCTCTGAGGTCTGGACCTGAGAAAAGTAAGGGTTATTTTTGTCTCCAGGAGAGCTATAGAAGTCAAGAAAAAATTGCGAGGAGTCATAATTGCAATATGGTGTATATTGTTACATACACTATGTTACAGCCTGATAGAATGTAGGTATCCTGACTCCAACATCATCAATCTCATTAATAGCGTCACATTAAAAAATATACAATATACATAAGTATGTGATTGGGGTGTGTGTGTGTGTGTGTGTGTGTGTGTGTGTGTGTGAAGAGAGAAAGAGAAACAGGAGAGAATAAAAGTGAATTATGCCAGAAATATCAGTTACTTCATCTTTATTAATCTTCCCTTTTCCTTTCAATACTTGCCTATCCCCAATATTTTTCACTAAACCCCATGCTGACACCTAGAAATGAACAGATAGTCAGTTAAATCTATCAGGTAAGAAGCTTATCTATTTGCCCAACCCTGGGCAAAGTACATGTGAAACAAATGAAATCGTATAAACCTCGCCCTGGAGGAGTTTAAAATCTCCAAAAACTACATTTCTCAGAGAATTTCGCAGTGGTGGATTTACACTCAATTTCCCCAGGAACAGGGATGCTGTCTTTATTGTTTTTTTGTAAAAAAAAATCACAAAATTATCTAGAAGTGGCACTTATATACTAGATTCTTCTTAGGCTTTACAATGTTGGAAAAAGCAATATTCAATCTGCATCTAAGCAGAACTGTTTCCAATCAATACTATAGGAAAAATTACTAGTACTAAAAGCTGAACTCATCAAACCAAAGCAGATGCTATTATCAGTCTTGGAAATTCATTTCTAAAAATACTGTATGATCCAAATAGGTAGTAGTTAAGTCCATGGGCTTGTCGGCTTACCCATCTGCTTACCCACCTGTGTCCTTGGACAAGTTAACTGCACTCCCTCTAGCTCAGTTTCCCCATCTGTAAAATGTGAATGATAATACCCATGATGAAAAGATGGTGTAAGGATTACATGAGACCCTATAAGTAAAGGGTTTAAAATAGTATGTGGGACATAGAGAAAGCTCATGCAATATTACATGCTATTATATAATATATACTCAGTGTTGTAACCTGAAGCCCATTTTTAACAATCCCACTACAATTTCCATGTTTTATCTTTATTTCATTTCATTAAAGGGTGACCTTCAGCTATCTGGAGAGGAAAGCATTCAACACTTTTTTTATAGCAAAAGAAAAGAGAGCAATCTACTCTACTCTTTCTAAAATACCAGAGGATTAAGACCATTCCATCCACTATAAAAAGTATGATTCTACAGTTTATTTTGTTCATTAGATCCCACATAAAAGTGAGATCATATGGTATTTCTCTTTTTCCAACTGGCTTATTTCATTTAGCATAATAATCTCCAGGTCCATCCATAATGTCACAAAAGATAAGATTCTCTTCTTTTTAACAGCTGTGTAGTACTCCATTGTGTAAATGTACCGCCATTTTTTTTATCCACTCATCTACTGATGGGCACTTAAGTTATCTCTACATCTTGACTATCCTATATAATAAAAGCACAGTATGCAAATTGTCCCCTTTACCAGGAGGTCGACCAGGGGGCGGAGCCAGCCAGGGGAAGGGAAGGAGGCCTTGGCCGGCAGCCAGCAGCAACTTGAGACCCTATCAGTGCACGAATTTCATGCACTGGGCCTCTAGTTGTAAATAATGCTGCAATGAACACAGGGGTGCATATATCCTTTTGAATTAGTGTTTTGGGTTTCTTAGAATATATTCCCAGAAATGGGACTGCTGGGTCAAAAGGCAGTTCTATTTTTAAATTTTTGAGGAACTCCTTACTATTTTCCAGTGGCTGCATCAGTTTGAATTTCTACCAACAGTGCATGTCCTTGCCAGTACTTAGTGCTTGTTGATTTATTTATGATAGCCATTCTGGCATATGTGAGGTGATATCTCAATGTGGTTGTAATTTGCATCTCTGATGCTTAGTGAATTGAGCATTTTTTTTTTTATGTCTACTGGCCATCTATATGTCCTTTTTGGAGAAGTGTCTATTCAGGTCCTTTGCCCAGAAACAGAGGCATGGATACATGGGACAGACTGGCAAGTATCAGAGGGGAGGGTTGTTGGGAGACTAGATGAAAGAAGGTGAAGGGATTAAGCAAAAAATAACATATATACATAACACATAGACACAAACAACAGTGTGGTGATGGCCAGAGGGACAGGCTGGGCTAGGTGGAGGTGGGCAGAGGTGGGGGAATGGGGACAGAAAGAGACTCTGCTTGGGGCAGTGGGCACACGATGCAGTGTGCAGATGTTGTTCAGTTGTACTCTTGAAACCTGTATGGTTATGTGAACCAATATTACCTCAACAAATTCAATTTAAAAAAAAAGTTATGGTTCTATAATATTGTGGCCTTTTTTAAGAACCAAAGGTACAGATAAAGGCAGGGATATTCTCTTTCTCTCTCTCCCTCCCTCTCTCTCTCTCAAAATTAGGGTGGGCGAAATAATGTGTGCTGTTTAGCTGGACCATTTCTAAATATAAATTTTACTCTCTGGATTAAATTTACATGGTAGAGAACTATCTCAACATCAGTCTCAGTAGGAAATAACTTACATGGCACCTTGTACCATGTGCCTCCAAGAGTGTAAACTCAGTGAGCGCCACGTGCTCTGACCTCACTTGTTTTCTTTTTTTAAAAATATATTTTATTGATTTTTTACAGAGAGGAAGGGAGAGGGATAGAGAGTTAGAAACATCGATGAGAGAGAAACATTAATTCAGCTGCCTCCTGCACACTCCCTACTGGGGATGTGCCCACAACCAAAGTTCATGCCCTTGACCGGAATCGAACCCGAGACCCTTGAATCCGCAGGCTGATGCTCTATCCACTGAGCCAAACCGGTTAGGGCTGACCTCACTTGTTTTCAATAAAATTCTATGGAAACGAGAGTGACAACATAACGGCTGGAAGTTAGCACATGCATAGTAGTATATAAGATGCCTTTCAGAAAGAGAATATGCATGAGTTGGCCAACATCTACATAGAGGTCTCTTTCTAGAAATAAAATGAAAGCCCGGGTCATTGTCATCATTTGGTACGTTCGTTATATGTATACTGAATGCCTTGTGTGTGCCAGGCGCTAAGGGCTGTGTGGGATAAATCAGACATGCCCCTGCCTTCTAAGGGCTTATAGATTAATGGGAGACTAATCAAATATATCCACTATTTGTACTTTACATTTGTAGTACAAGTTACATACCGATTATTGTTCCAACATGTTTGAATAAAATATTGGCAGTAAGAGAAAGGAAGAAGTAGTCCTTCTAACTGCATTCCTTCTTAGGAAAACAATTTTATTTCAAATCGCTGTCCATAGGAAATCATTAGTGTCTGTCCCATTTTTCCAAATGAAACAGATGAATTTCCTGTAGTGATTAGAAATCTGAATTCGTATGTCTATCGTGGCTGAAATGAGCACAGACCTTTAGCAAATAAGTACTAGTCCTTAACAAAACTCTCGCATTATTTACTGTGTTGAAAAAGACTTCACACACATACCCAAAACCTACACCCACACCCACACCATGCTCCTCAGCTTCAAAAAATATATGCTATGTATCAGCCTTTTACCTTCCAAGTTACAAAACCGGTCCACTGTCTGAGAAACAGGGTCCCGAGACTTCCTATTCAGTGCTGCTGGTGGAGTGTTAGGTCTTTCACTCAGAGATCATGCATACGACTTAGAAAACAGCACCTTCAAAGCTACCAGCGGTCGGTTGGGGAAAACCCAGTGTATCCTAAGAATCCGTAGGTACAACGCCTAAAGAAACACCCAAGTTCAGAGCTTCAACTCCATGTGGGGAGGAAAACTTTCAACCTTGTTTTTAGAAATATTAACTGGTACAGATCAACTTTCAGTAAAAACGGAATCTAGGGTAACGACTGCTTTTGTATTCCAACTATTTCTGGAATTCTCCTATTTCATCAGCTATGGCACTCTGAAAAGACAGGTGTTTGTTTGCTAATACATCTGACGCCTGCGCTGCAGGGAAGGCTGCCCGCGGCAAGCAGGGAGCTGCCAGGCAGAGCCGCCAAAGGCCACCTCCTGGCTGAGCACCAGCTCCATAAAGAAGGCGCTCTTGTGCCACGCTTTTAAATACCTTCATTTCAGGACTAGACTTAGAGTTTTTCCTCTGAAACAGCGAAATCTCTGTTGAGCTACCAAAACATATTTTACAGCTTAGATTAGTGTGTTATGCCTTCCTACTTTTTTTTTTTTTTTTTTTTTTTTTTTTTGCAGCTGTTACTTCTAAGAGAGAACATTTTACTTTACAAATGATAATGGCGGCTTTTATTTAAAGAAGGGATTTCCGGCATGTTGTCATCTGGGCACCCTCTATATTTTTTATAATTTCAAACCTGCCTAAAACATCTTCATAAGCAAACTGTGCAACAGTGCAGCAGTTTAAGTGTTCGCAGTTTCAAACATGAGGGAAAACAGAGAAACTAACTAAAAAATAAACCAAGGCAGATGACGGAGGGCACGCAAAAGCTAGCGTGGTTTCACCTTTTCTCCAGCTGGAACCACTTATCGCGCCATCTCTGTAAGAAAGTGAGTGGAAGGAATTCACAGCACGAATTGGTCTTTTTAGCCACTGTGGGCAAAAAAATAATAAAAATAAAATAAAAAATCGCCACTCCATTAGTGTCATCTTTATCAAAATATTTATATGTCTATTTACACGTATCATACTCACTTTAATAGGGTAGCTATGATGTATACGAATTTTTTAAATACACAGCACCATGGTATGCTAATGTTCTTAAAACAATATTTGTACACGAAATGGCAGCATTATTGCTATTTAAAACTACATTTCTTTAAGCAGAAATTGTCATGTGATAAAGGGGCTTAAGTTCCTAACATGTCACCAGAAATCTTGTTAAAATATGGGACTTAAAATAATTTAGGGTTTAATACAATTCCATAAGGACAGATGCACATTCTATTTGCTTGAACAACGGTCAATGATGCAACTTTCAAAGCCAGAGTTGCCCACTTTTTAGGGAGCTCATGGGGCATGATCTTCTATTTGTCAGAAGAATCTAATATCCCCTATTTACTACAGAAATAGGGTTCATCCATTTACGTGAAAGACCAATTAAGACTATATCAGAAATGCATTATTCTGGTGGAGACAGAGGCATTTCATGATCCCTGATTCAGAGCCCTCACTTCTTCCCCTCCCCCTCCAATGCCTTACTTTACCTGTCCTCCAACATTACCTACTTT
>NW_006294998.1:3580715-3624813 GCF_000327345.1 Myotis davidii | reverse complement strand
AGGAGAACAAATATGTTTTAAAGTGCCCTCAGCTATCCAAGAGGCAAATTTGGGGAACATAATTAAAGGAGTCATGTTAAATGACTCAAGACAGTCTAAGGAAGAGCCCTGAGGAGATGGAATGTGATTACTTACCACATGAATAGACAAAGCTTGGCAAAGAAGGAGAAAATATGGACTAGGTAGCCTAGGACAAATTCATGAATGAAAATTCGAGCCAAATTGGATTTTACTTGGTGGGAAAACGTGGGGAGGACAGACCAAGCATTGTTCTGAGTGTTAGCAAATAAAATGAGACACAGAAAGAAAAGTTTAGGCTCGGGCCAGGTGGTTCAGTGGATAGAGCATCATCTGGATACTCCAGGCTGTGGAATCTAGGTCAGGGCACATGCAAGCATCAACCAATGAATGCACAAATAAGCGGAATAACGAATTGATCTCTCTCTCTCTCTTTGTCTCTCCCCCTCCTTCCCTCCTTCTGTCTAAATCAATAAATAAAAATAAGAATTTTAAAAAGTAAAAGAAAGATTGGTGAAAAGGTTTTATCAGACAGAAAGTCTAAAAGAAGAGGCTTGGAAATAAGTTAGATAGTTTGAGTTTTCAAATGTCAAACCAAGGCTGAAATTTATTGTCAAGCCATTGATAGTTTAAGCTTGAACTTTAAGTAGCGGTTCTCAAAGTGTGGACTAGGGACCATTAGCATCAGCATCATCTGGGATCTACTAAATCAAAAACTCCCAAAGTGGGACCCACATCTGAACAAGTCTTCTGGGTGATTCTGATGACTACTCAAGTGTGAGAATCACTGCTTTAAGCAAATTAAAATAACCAAAGCAATTTGTCAAATATATCACTCTGCTGGCAAGTGTGTACAACAGAATCTAACCTGTGAGGGTGACATGAAAGGGAAATTTCAAAGCCATTGCCAAGAAGACCAAAAAGAAGAGAAAGTAAATGTTTTTTAAAAGATTTGCTATTTGACATTTAACAGCATTTCAAAGATCACCTTTTAATGTTCTATTACAGCTTCTCTCTTAGAAGCTTATCATAAAAGGAAATTAAAAATGACTAAATCTTAGAGTGGAGATTATAGCCTACTAGGCTTCTCTCCTCTTCTGAATAAGAAATAGGAAGATTTCTCATCATGATACATGTTTCAGGAAGAAATTGGGGGGAATAAGGAAATAACATTTGCTGGAGACTTCTCTCTATCAGACTATTCACATGCACTATAACATTTAATCCTAAAAAAAAAAAAGAAAGAAAATTATCATGAGCCAGGCAATGTTATTGCTCTTTTATATAGATAAGAAAACCAGGATTCAAAGAGATAAGAAAACTTGAAAATAACCAATTAATAAGCACATAACAAGGAATTAAATTATTTTGCTTCTATATAAAACCATCGGCCAAGAAGCTCAAAGATTCCCATTAACATAAAGAATTTGTATTATTCCCAGTTCACTTGATGTTTGAGAGATTCTTCAGAGGCTTTCACACTGCACATGTAACAGGGATGCTATCTTACAAATACTTAACTGACTTCATTTTGTTCGCCCTTAATTCATTGTTTTCTCACAGGCTTCCACCCCCAAAGGCATGGGTGTCAGGTGTCACCTGACCTCTTTAGGAGACAATCATCTCCAGTCCTGACTGAAGGGCTTGAGGTCCAGCTACAAAGAGAAAAGGTAGCAAACCCATCCCTGCCCCAGGGGTCCATGGGAAGAAGGGAGGTGAAGGGAAGGTCATGGTCCCCCCAGTTTCCCAGTTTCTCCTCTCTGAGCTTTACATCAATACAGAAAAGCCAACGAGAAGAGGGATATGGGAATCTGTGAAGAGACTGCCTGATGGGCTACCTGGCAAAGATCTTAGAGTCAACCTGGAGGTGCAGAGTGCTCAGAGTGAGGGCGACCCCCACACTGGGGGACACAGGTCTGGCTCTAGGGAGCCCTCCTAGGGAATAGCAGGAAGCAGCTTGCCATGGTTGTACCATAACAAGTGATCAAGGTTACAGGTGGGCCAGGGGACAGGGGGAGGACAAGCCAGGGATTCAGGAGGCCTACAGGGCCAGAAAGACCAATGAGATGGTGAACACTCCAGGAAAGGGGCCCAGCAGGTCCCTCCCAAGTTGCACAAGATCAGATCACAAAGCACACCAACCCCAGACATCAGCCAGGTGGGCCAGCAGGGCCCTGGAGATGGAAGAAGCCCAAGGAAACTCACCCTTTCCCTTTTCCCAAGAAGAGTCATTCCCCTGTCACTCCCCACCCCATCAAGAGATCGATTTGTGACCTGTATTTATTATTTAACAAACATGTGTATAGCCTTTATACTATGTCAGGCTCTATTTTAAGAGCTTTGTACATGTTAACTCATTTAATACAATCACAATATGAGATGTAAAGACTGTTCTTATCTCTGTGTGCAAATTTAAACAACAACAACAAAAAAAAAAAACTGAGGCACAGAAAGGTGTTAAAAAAGGCTAAGCAGTAGAGCCAAGAGTCAAGGCCAGTCTTGCATACTCAGGACACCAAAGACAAGACCCCACGGGCGTCACTGTTACCTGCAAGAACTCAGCTGAATGATAAATTCCATCACACTATTCTTTCTTCTTGTTACCCAAAACCAGGTAGGCTGTGTGAGTGAAGGAGAGAGGGAAGAGGAAGAAGAAAACCGGAAAAGGAGGGAGGGGGAACTGCGTGCCTTTTCACATGGAAGTTGCAGTCTGTGCATATTTTCAGCATGGCCCAATACAAATGGTGGCCGTTCACACTTCTAAAGGGCCTCCCAAAAGCTTGTAAAAGAGGCGAGTTCCTGGAGGGAGGACTGATGACTCACCCGCAGGGCTGTTTTTCTCTTACCTCGTCTAGTTACCACTGGAAACTTGAAATATGAAGCAGTGGCTGGAACCGAAGTGAAATCAAAAGACACACTGTTTCTCTAATTTTGTTAAAAAAAATAAAATAAAAAAAGCAACCAATTCGACAAGTGGTGTTTGGTTATGTTTCACTTTTCCCCCCAAAAGTCCACAAGGCTGAAACACCAACCTTCTTCAACAGACAAAAGCTTAGTTTAAAGGCCCTTCGCTTCACGTGCTGGAAGAGCTTAGCTGCCTGTTGGGGAAACATGTCACACCCTGACCAACAGAAGGTCAAAGCTGACACTCAGAACAACGGACAGCGAAACCAGAAGTAGACTGGATATTATTCTAGAAGTTGAATGTAGTGGTGTCAGAAATACCCTGCAACAGTTAGGATTAAAATGAATCCACTTAAAGTGGAAGGTGTTTTACAGGCTTCCTGGGGTTCTATTAATTACTTTTCTCCCTGCTGAAATATTACCAAGTGGGGTCACTACTAATGGTGTCATAATCCCGGGTCCTGATGGGCTGTAACATGGCACACGCAGCCCAATCAAGTGACAGATTTATGGTACTGACAGTACTTCATATTTATCTGAGATTTGGTTCAGTTTTTCAAAACTCACATGCCACTGAATGGGTCCTAGGATGTGGTGTTAGTACAATGTCTGTAAAAAAAAAATGATTCTTTCAGGGAAGGGGGAAAAAAAAGAACAGTGCTTTCAATGTTCAGTATCCTTTACATCTGCTGCTCAGCTGGAAACACTGTTAAAAGGCCATTAGAACCTTAAGGTAACAGACCTCGAATGCTATGAAAGCCATGGACCAATTTGCTGTTTGTGTGAGGAGTATCAGCCCCAGCCACTTCCTTTTCAAGGGCTGAAAACAGCTTCTGTCATGAGCCGTGAAAATCAATTCCACAGTAACCAGGGTGAAATGTGGCTAAAGGTGGTGCACCTACCGGCTGGCGGGCTGGCGCTGCACAGCGGAGCCTCCTTCTGGGCATCCGTGGCACCTTCCCCGAGTCCCAGACAGCAGCTCCCAGGCAGTGCCTGGGAGGGAAGGAGCAGACCTGGGACTTCCAGGAACCTGCAGGCTTATCTCTCGGGACACTGACGCTCTCTAACGCTTAATTAGGTTAAAATCGGAATTGTCACTCTGAATGAAGATAGCTTTAGGAAAAGTCACTCTGGGAAAAGTCTGCTCTTGCTTATTTGTATTCCTTCTTCTATGTTTCCTGATGATAGTAATTGTGAGATAGGCTCTTTTTCCCCCCACAAAATAATACCTCTTCAAAGCCTTTCAAAACATACAGCATTTTAAAAACTTTTTGCAAATACAAGGTCATACTTTTGAAAATAAATATTTCAGAGGAAAAACCATGGTTCTGTCAAGAGTTGGACTGTATAAACGAACGGCTATCGAGATTAAGATTCATTTTTAAATGCGGTATAGGTTTTTTCAGCTATGAGAAATGGTTATTCCTGTTGTAAAAAACAACCTTGGTTACAACACAGAGTTAAGATTATTATAATCTATATTTCTACATATAGTAAACCCTTTGCTAAACTGAAAAGCTTTGTATAATTTAGTAAGCATGGTCTGGATAAGAATAAATTGCCACTCTTAAATCATAGCAATTGGCTTATGTTTATGCATGTAACTTCTTGCAATATTAAATTATTTATCTTTGCATCAATAACCTAGGCTGAGAAATTGATTCAAAGTGAATTTGTTAAATTAAGATAAGTACAAAATGAAAAAGTATAGTTTCATGGTTTTTTGCTGTGAATAACTAACTTAAGCACCTAACTTGTTCTTTCGACTGGAATGTAAATGGTTTATCCTATACATATTTTCTTGCCTAAAATAGAAAAGCTTGGATTTATACAATTTCATGTCTACAAAGTGCCTCATGATGATCTCTGATATTAAGAAATCTCCAAGTTATTTTTTTTTTGGAAAAAAAAAAAGAGGGGAAGGTAGCAATTGAAAAGCAATCACATATAATAATTTTGTTGTTGATGACATAAGATTTGCCATTTGCAACCTATTTTATATTCAATTGAAACTGACCTTTTATGAGAGCCAGGTGGTAATATAAGTAAAATGAATATATTCTTTATTGCAGCCATATAAAAAGATTGGCCTGAGCTTTTAACATAGTACTTGACCTCCTGGTGTCTGAATACCCCCAACTCAGTGAGAGAATATTGAATAAGATACCACTTAATCAAATGAGCAGTAAAAACACAATAAAAGCCTTTCACACATTAGCACTTGATAATGTAAAAGTAACAGTATACTATGGTCCCTTGGTAGGATGCAAATACATAGCTAGGAAAGAAGCTGCAGTAGATCCAGTAGGAGTGTTCAGGAATCCTGCACTTCCAGATTATTAATATTTCAGAATTACAAATTCTTTGTTTCAAATTAGAGCTCTCACTATATCAAAGATCATTTAAAAACATTTGTTAAAGTTTTTGCTTTTTAAAAAAAAGAAAGAAAGAAAGAAAATCAGCTATTTTAAAGTTTACCATTTTTTAAAGTTTTTAAAGCTCCCAATTGTTGGGATTTGGAATAAAATGGTAAAAGCAAACAGCTAAAGAGCAATATATATATATATTTTTTTTTTTATTTTTTTCAGGGAAAAGCTAATGCCTGCCATTCCATAATATATAAAAGCATGCATGGTGGCTTTTTTCAAGTTGATTTTGAAACTGCTATTGACTTGGAGCTATTCTGACCCATTAAGAAAATAATAATTGAAAGTTATTCATCTTTTTCTGAAGACTTCAAAGTGCTTTCTTTAAAAAAATTTATCACCGTGTTTACTTAATGTTCATCTTTGAATCTACTAGCGATACTTTAATCTCATTCTAAACAGTAGTGCCCATGAATTCAGCTCACACACTTTTTATATTTATATACACACACACACACACACACACACACACACACACACACACATAAATATGTATAAATATATATTTGAAAAAAAAAATATATATATATATATATATATGACCTTTAAGAGGAAATACCTGTGGATCGTTCCCTTTTTTCAGCTCAGGAGCTCTGACCCTGCTAATCCCAGCTGTCCTGGGGGCCCAAAGAAAGCAAGCCCATTTTTCAAGAAATCCAAGAACTCAAATAAGGTGCAAACAGACTAGCAAATAAAGCCTACAGGTCACAGTTGTGCATACCCAGAATGTATTATGCTACATCTTTAATTAAATGAGTATAAAATGATCAGCTATAGTAAATGTAGTCTCTTTGCAGAAGAGTCTAGAGATCAGGGGAGGAAAAAATGGCTACATCTGCACTTAGGAGGCTATTGTATGAAAAACAGCTCAAAGAAGGGGTAGGGGATAGAATTGCCCCTAGTCAAAAACCTTCTAAAAAGGACAAAAAATAGTAAGTCCTATGTAACCATAGAAAGCCTGAGATATTACCAATGAATAATAGGGTTTTGACAGTGAAAGAAAAAATGTTTTCCACAATGCTTAAGTTCTCTCCTACTGCAGATGTACCCTTGGCAGCTGGCTTAGGCCCCTTTGTTCCAAGCCTAGGTAATTATGAATCGAATTGATTCAATCCATCTTTCTCTTAGTCCCCCTAGTGGCCGATGTAAACATTTGAAAGAAGGTCTGAGGAGATCAGGGGTACAATTCGTTGTAGCAACACTTTCTCAGTGCAGATTCTTACCCAAGATCAAGGTGAAAAATAACACAAGGTCATTGCCCAGATTTGACTGTCTACTTGACAAACACCTGTATTTAAAACTACAATGAATGCACCTAGAGTCTCAAAGGCCCCTAGAGACTGGAAGGAAGGTGCCTGGACCAACAGCATCAACATCACTTAGGAACTTGTCAGAACGCAAAGCACAGGCCCTCCTCCAGAACTACTGAATCAGAAACTTTGGGAGCAGGGCCCAGGCATCTGTGTCTAACAAGCCCTCCAGTGAATCTGAAGCATAATGAGGTCTATGAACTTCAGCTCCAGATCACTGGTTCTCTTCCATGATGCGCATCAGAATTACTTGGGGAATGCATACATATGAAGACAAGCAGGAAAGTGGGGAGAGAAGACAGAAAGGAGACTGTCCAGTCCCAGGTCAATTAAATCAGAATATCTGAAGATGAAGCCCAAGTATAGGCTGGCTTTTTTTTTTTTTTTTTAACATCTCTCATGATTCCAGGATAGCCCTGGCTGTTTCCAACTGGAAAGGACCAATTGTTAAATTTTCAGAAATTTTGTGAGCTGGTTGTTAAATTACTAGCTTAAAATCAGTCATGGTGGGAAAATTTATACCACAGACATTGGCAAAGGCTACACTCAGGTCTCCCGAATTCCTGCCCCCTGAGAGCCAAGTGTTAAACATTTATAGGTTCACCACTGACCAGAGGTGAGAAACACTGGACTAAAGCAATGACGCCAAACGCCTAATGAAGTCAGACAGGGTGCATAGTTTCTCTCAAATGTTCCAGTACCCCTCAATTCTTTGGTATTCTTATGAAGATTAACCAAGCAATTCAGCGGCCATACACTCGAGGAAGGTGGACAGCAGTGCTTGTGTGAGGATGTAACTATGACTGGCCCAGGTCAAAGGCCATGGTCCCTTTCCTTCCTCTTCCAGGCACGGGCACAGGAAGCAATTCTAGAATGAGAAAGGTGAGTAAATCTGCAGCACTTGTGAGGGTAGTCTGCCTCCCCGGTGAAGACACACACAAGAAATCATCTCTTTTTGTGCCTCTGGCCGTTATAACAAGAATCTGACTCTTGGTACTCCGGCAGGCACCTTGTTTCCGTAATGGAGCTGACCTGGTAGAATGCGGGTCTCAGGGCTGAAAGATACAGAGAACCTGGGACCCTGATGATACTGCTAACTTCCCACTTCCCACTTCCTTGCTCCTAGAGCTGCTCTATGCTGGGACTTCTTATGTGAAATAATGGCTTTCCCTGAATACGTAAGCCAGTTGCTTCAGCATTTTCTGTGACCCGCTGCCAAAAGTATCTTCAGTGACACCAATTATTTCAGGCAAGAGTTTAATATCTTGTCTTCATTAAACTCTCTTACTGAAAATTCTAGATAGAAGTTTTTCCCTTTCAATTTGGCCTCTTTCTTCTCTGATGAACTCATTCACTCCTTCCTCTCTCCTCTCATTCTCACGTGGGCCCTCAGCATCTGACGCTTTAGTGTCTAAAACAGCTCCCCGGCTTTCCTCCTCTCACCCTGGGCCTTTCAAGATTTGCCTTCTTTTTCATCCTGTTTGTAGTGTTTGACCAATCCAAACCAAAACTTTCATCATATCACTTCACTGCCAAGAACCTAGGATGATGACCTACTTTCTACCGTATAAAAGCAAGGATTTTCAAGGCCCATCAGAAGTCCACTCTCTGTTCTCTCAAGTTCTTAATAGACCCCTTTCTGTACTGTACTATCCTCCACATGCACTATTTTGCTCACACTTGTAACCCACCAAGAATGCCTTCTTCCTAGATGCCCTTTTGTCAAATGTTACCCATGCTTCAAGGTTCCTGTCATGGATAATTTTATGTGTTAATCTGATTTGCCTAAGGATTGCCTAGATAGCTGGTAAAACATTATTTCTGGGTGTGTGTGAGAGAGGATGTTTCTGGAAGATATTACCATTTGATTCAGTATTATTAGTGACCAATCTGGGTATGCATAATCCAATCCATTGGGGACTCAAATAGAACAAAAAGACAAAAGATGAGGAATTCCCTCTCTCTCTTCCAGAGCTCAGATGTCCCTTCTTCCCTACCTTGGAGCATGAGAGGTCCTGGTTCTCAGGCCTTGGACTCCAAGACTTATACAGTGGGGCCTTGACTTACGAGTGTCCCGACTAACGAGTTTTTCGAGATACAAGCCGTCTCTCGGCCCATTTTTTGCTTTGAGTTGCGAGCTAAAATTCGGGTTACCAGCCAGCTTCAGATACCCCACTAGTTGCCGCAGCGAACATCACAGTGAATGCCACAACATCAGCCCAGCATTACGTGTCTTACTCATTCATTTTATGATTTGGTTCGGGTTACCAGCCAGCTTCAGATACCCCACTAGTTGCCGCAGCGAACATCACAGTGAATGCCACAACATCAGCCCAGCATTACGTGTCTCACTCATTCATTTTATGATTTGACATAGGAGTAATTTGAGTTACGAGCTCTGTCACGGAACGAATTAAACTCGTAAGTCAAGGCCTCACTGTATCAGTGCCCCTTCCCCACTCTGTTCTCAGGCCTTCGGCTTTAGAGGACTGAATTATACCACTACTTTCCTGGGTCTCCAGCTTACAGACAGCTGATCATGGAACATCCTGGCCTCCATAATCTTGGGAGTCAATTTCTATAACAAATCTCCTCTTATATCTATATCTTGAGACAGATGCAGAAATATATCCTATTGGTTCTGTTTCTCTGGAGAACCCTGACAAACATAGTCCCAATTAAATTTTACCTTCTGCTTTCAGCAAGGTCATAGAAACTACTTTATTCTGTGATTTTTATCATTAGAATCAGCAATGATATTTGGTACTTATGTCATGAACACAGCATTGTTTAAATCTTGGAAAATGGTGTAACAATTTAATTTTAAGATTGTTTTTTACGCTGCCACAGGACAAAGAACTTTGACTAGCTGATTACATACATTTTGACAATTCTATGCCTTCTGGGAGCTAACAATTCACACACACACCCTATTTGGGAAATTCCTTTCTCCCAGCCATACTGTCCTTAAGTCCTCTGCAAGTTTTATGATGTTAAGTGTAGTTTCCATTAAAAAGCACACATAAACTACATCAAAGTATTTATAAACTCAATGAATATTTCTGGGACACTTGCTTCTTTCTCTCAATCTCTCTCTTTCACATACACACACACCCCTCTCTATTTATTGTCAATCACATAGTAGATGCTCAATGAATAACTTGTGCTTGATTAATAGTCTTCTGGTGGTCTCCACTTCACCTCCTAAATGTTTCTTGAATCCCTCTACTTCATTTCATTTCCAGTCACCACTCTAGTTCAAAGTTAACATCTCCTTCTCTCCCTGTATCTGCTTTTAATTCCCCCTGATCCATTCTCTACAAAGCAACCAAAGTAACATTCAAAACCATGTCCAATCCTGACTAGAACAATTCCTCACCAGCTTCTCACTGCCCTAGGCTCAAGACCAACGTCATTGTAGTGAATTCTAGGGATTTCAGGGCTGATCAAGGAAAGAGACAGAACCAGGAGATGACAGTCCGACCCAAGGACCTTTATTTGGGTGTAACTGACTGATGGCATATGAGGGGATACCCCTCACAGCACGAGCCATTCCAGAGATAACAGAGGGGCTACTACCAGGAAGGGGAAGAGATTAAGGGAACTCCAGGTTAGAGGGAAGAGGGAGATTAAGCACTGTTGCTCAGCCCTAGGGTGTGGAGAGCAGTATCGGCTTGGAGTCTTTTACAGGCCCCAGGTTTGTCTTATATACCTGGCTAGTAGATGTTGGCTGCAGTTCTGGGGCACACAAAACAGGGAGCCTCTAAATAACGAAAAATATGCTTCTTGCCCTGGCCTGTGTGGCACAGCTGGTTGAACGTTGTCCCCGTGCACTGAAAGGTTGCCAGTTTGATTCCTGGTCATGACACGTACCCAGGTTTCAGGTTCAAGCCCTGGTCAGGGTGCGTAACTGATCGATGTTTCTCTTTCTCTCCCTCTCCCTTCCTCTCTCTCTCTAAAATCAATAAAAACATATTTTTTTTAAATGCATATGCTTCTCTGGGCTATGTTTAAAACAACTAGATGTATAAAGACATTAATTTAGTACCACCCATAGGCTACAGAACTAAGGGCCCATGCCTATAGCGAAAAAGTAAACATAGGGCCCATATGCATGGGTCATCTTTGGATCAGGTACCTGGTCATTAGCCTGGTCCTCCGGCTCTGCTTCTCCTGTTCCTCTCTCAGCCCGTTCTCCATTCACTAACTGTTTCCTCCAGGTTCTGGAATTTCTCTCATGCTTTCAGAGTCTTCTTATCACATGGGCAAATGAGCATACCCTCCACTATCCCCTTTCCTTACAGACTTCGCATTGCTCTTTCTCAAGGAAGCATTTCCATAACCCTGTGATGAGATCAAACGCTCCTATTGAATGCTTTCACAGTGCCAGGTACCCCAGTGCTGTGCACTTTATCTCAGCCATTCGCTGTAAATGGTGCCCTTATTTTCTGCTTCCCTTCTTGGGTTAAAGTTCCCAGGAGTCCTGTATCCAGCACCTGGCACAGTGACTTACACATAGTAGGTAAACAAGAAATATTTATTGGATGAATGCAAAAAAAAAAAAAATGCCTAAAGGAAATCAAGAATAGGTTAGAAAAATAATTAACCTGGATAATGTGTAAATGTGGAATCACATTTCTATTTGTCTTTGTTACTAAGTGGTACATTTGCTTAAAAATATTTTTCATCCAGGTTTATTCAAAACTCTTAAATATTTCTATCCAGGTTTATTAGAATTTTTAAACCTTTACCTAAGACTTGCCACTATGAAACCCTTTATTTATAAATATGCCATCCCAAGGAGTCTATTAGACTTTCAAATAGTATCATGTATATCAATGAAAAAATGAATTCTGCTGGGGAAATCTATGACACCATTTAAAGTCAAATTATGTGCCAGCTAAAGAATTTAAGAGAGAAGAATTTGGTCTGTAAAGGGATATAAGCACCAAGTTTAAATGAATATTAAGTATTCTGTTTATATTGGCAAGACAACTCTAAGTCACCTTACTGGCATTGCTAAAAGTCTTTTGAAAGATGAGAATTAAGGGGAGAAAAAAAAACAATCTTATAATGTTACTTATTTTATCAACAAATCTTTTACTACAATGTTTAACCTAAACTCATACTTCTATACAAATCTAGAGACTGAATGGTAGGTCGCTTTGGTTTAAAAGGACTTAATCATTTGGAATTTTTTAAGTGTTCATAAAACTGGCCCATAATTATATAAGACCACTGGTCACGCTCTTACATAAATTATGATGCAATGTGTACACTACAATATTTTAAAGGACATAATGCTGTATATTTGAAATCACTTTTGATAGTGACCACCATTTCCATGCACAAGCTATTAACATGTGGTGCAATTTAAAGATGTGAGTTTTTGCAACAAAAAAATTAAGATATTTAGGAGTAAACTTAATAAAGGAGGTTACAGCTGAAACCGGTTTGGCTCAGTGGATAGAGAGTCGGTCTGCGGACTGAAGGGCCCCAGGTTCGATTCCGGGCAAGGGCATGTACCTGGGTTGCGGGCACATCCCCAGTAGGAGATGTGCAGGAGGCAGCTAATCGATGTTTCTCTCTCATCGATGTTTCTGGCTCTCTATCTCTCTCCCTTCCTCTCTGTAAAAAATCAATAAAATATATTAAAAAAATAAATAAATAAAGGAGGTTACAGACTTGCACTCAGAAAACTGCAGGATAAAATATATTTAAAAAATAAATAAATAAAGGAGGTTAGAGACTTGCACTCAGAAAACTGCAGGTGTTGCAAAAAGAGATAGAGGAAGAGATAAACAAGTGGAAGAATATGCCATGTTCGTGGATTGGTAGAATTAACTTCATTAAAATGTCCATACTACCCAAAGCAATCCATAGATTCAACGCAATCCCTATTAAAATACCAGACAAAGGAGGCAAGAGCATATAATGGACTCAAGCCAGTTTTGTCAATACATGGTGTTGGTAAAACTGGACAAATACATGCAAAAAAAAAAAAAAATGAAACTAGACCATCAACTTACACCATACACAAGAATAAACCCAAAGTGGATAAAAGACTTAAATATAACAGATGAAACCATAAAAATCCTAGAAATCATAGGCAGCAAAATCTCAGACATCCCTCATAGCAATATGTATACCGATACATAGCCTAGGGCAAAGGAAACAAAGGAGAAAATAAACAAATGGGACTACATCAAAATAAAAGGCTTCTGCACAGCAAAAGAAACCATCAACAAAATAAAAAGGGAGCCACTGTATGGGAGAACATATTTGGCAATGATACATCTGATAAAGGGTTCATATCCAAAATATATGCATAAGGAACCCATACAACTTAACAAAAGGAAGACAAACAATCCAATAAAAAAATGGGCAAAAGACCAAAATAGACACTTCTCCAAAGTGGACATACAGATGGCCACACTACATATGAAAAAATTTTCAAAGTAACTGATCATTGGAGAGATGCTAATTAAAACAGTGAGGTATCACCTATCAGAATGGCTACCATCAACAAATGACAAGTGCTGGTGAGGATGTGGAGAAAAGGGAACCGTATTACACTGCAGGTGGGAATGCAGACTGGTGCAGCCATTATGAAAAACAGTATGGATTTCCTCAAAAATTAAACATGGAACTGCCATTTGACCCAGTGATCTCACTTCTAGGAATATAACCTAATAAACCCCAAACAACAATCAGAAAGAATGTATGCACCCCTATGTTCACATCAGTACAATTTACAATAGCTAAAATCTGTAAACAGCCCAAGTACCAATCAGTATATGAATGGATAAAATAGCTGTGGTACATTCACACAATGGAATACTACGCAGCAGTAAATAGGAAGGATCTCTTACCCTTTGAGACAGCATGAAGGGACCTGGAGAATATTATGCTAAGCGAAATAAGCCAGTCAGAAAAAGACAAGTATCACATAATCTCACTCATATGTGGAATCTAAAGGACAAATAAACTCATGAACAAAACAGATCTAGAGACTTAGAAGTATGAAATACACTGTCCAATCTCAGAGGGAAGGCAGGGTGGTGGGAAGAGATCAACCAAAGAACTTATATGCATATATGCATAACCCATGGACATAGACATAGTGTGGTGAAGGCCAGGGGCAGGGGGGCTGAGTGGGCTAGAAGGGGTGAAGGGGGAACAAGGGGAACATATATAATACTTTCAACAATAAAGAAAAAAAAATGTGAGTTTTTTGTAAAAGAGTATATCGATCAACTCAAATGAACTCTTTTTCCCAGTGATGATGTATTATCCTTTAATTAAATCATCTAAGATATCTCTGTTCACAAGGATCAGGCTAAAATTAATTCCCAAATCAAGAGATTAACAAGTGGCACTCCTAACAGTCCATATTTTAGATTGCTTTGATACCCGTAATTAATGTGATTCTTTTAGAAATCTAGTGACTTGACAAATCAGTAACAAAAAAATTGAAGTTCAGCTAACCCTTTTATACCTCACACTTTGAGATGATTTTAAAGATATCAGCCAACTAAATGGAGGGAAAGGAAATCAGAGATTAGTGCAGCAGGTAGATAAATGGAAATTAAATAATGTATCCCCAGCTAGGAAATTTAACATGTCTTTAAAGAGTTACCAAACACTGTTTTTCCATTTATATTAAGGTGATATCTGCATGCAAACTGAAAAAAATACTTGTGCTGATGGCAAACACATTAAGTAAGTTAGTTTGCTGGGGGAGCAGAGGAAGGGAGGACAGGTTCCTTGGGAAGCCTACCTATGAAAGAAAAGGACTACTGAACCAAGGCCAGGTAAAGGGGAGAATTACATCTTCTCAAATTTGAAACCAAAAAGTTTCCAGTCAACTAGCAGAGTATAAGAGAATGTTCTATAGTTTTTTTTAAATTTTAGACTTTGGGGTAGATTTTTTTATTTTTTTAGATAAATTACTATCAAAGAGATGAAAAAAAGTTTAATACTTTCTTTTTAAATTTTTTTTCAATTACAGTTTACATTCAATATTATTTTGTTTCAATGTCAGGTGTATAGAATAGTCGTTAGACAACCATATGCTTTACAAAGTGGTCTCCCCAATATTCCCAGAACCCATCTGGCACCATACAGTTATTACAATGTTACTGACTATATTCACAATGCCGTACTTTATATCCCCATGAGTATTGTGCAACTGCCAATTTGTATTTCTCAACCCCTTCACCTTTTCCTCCCAGTCCCCCAACCGCCCTCCCCTCTGGCACCCATCAGTCTGTTCTCTGTTTCTATGAGTCTGTCTCTTCTTAATACCTTTTTAAATATCCAGCTGTAGTCCAACTCTCAAAATACCGGAGACAGAAAAGGAGGCAAAGTTAATACTGAGAACTAATACTGTTAGTTATATTTTTTTTTCCTAATTTGAAGAAACTGTCCTTCTCCCTTTATCCCCATGATAGCTTCCTATTGCAAGGTTTGTGGGACTAACCCAATATTCCAATGAACCTGGTCTATTGGAAACAACAAAACAAAACAGAAGTTCTTTAGATTCTACCTTTTATGTAACCACATCTATACAACTAAAATGACAGGGACGCCGAAACCGGTTTGGCTCTGTGGATAGAGCGTCAGCCTGCGGACTGAAGGGTCCCGGGTTCGATTCCGGTGAAGGGCATGTACCTGGGTTGCGGGCACATTCCCGGTGGGAGATGTGCAAGAGGCAGCTGATCGATGTTTCTCTCTCATCCATGTTTCTAACTCTCTATTCCTCTCCCTTCCTCTCTGTAAAAAATCAATAAAATATATTTTAAAAAAATAAATAAATAAAATAAAATGACAGGGACTATGCATAAATAAAGGGACAATTTAGTGGTGGCAGTGTGGTCAATTCCTGAGAACAGAAATCCAAAGTCAAAGTGATTTTGAAAATTGTAGATTTTGCAAATAAATAAAAAATATTCACCATGAACTGAGGGAATATATATGGTGATTGATAATACCACGCTTTATACAATATTTGGTGAGGAAAAAACTGATTTTACAATGCATTCATTCAACAAATACAGAAACGTATTGGCCATGGTTTAGTCTATGGAACCAAGTGCCTGGATTCGAATTCTAGCCTCCTCACTTTCTCATCCTTGGGCAAATTAATTATTAAAGTTTGTCTGTTGCTCAGTCCTTTCATCTGGGAAACGTAAATAATGATAATAATAATAATAACCTTTTAAGTTACTAGAAGGAGCAGGTAAGGCAATATTTATTCAATGTTTAAAAATTGGTAATGTTTTCAAATAGGTGCTGGGTACACATAAATTTCCATATATGGGATTGCTAAATATAGTTGCATCTGATAATTAATGAAAAAATTGAGCATGTAGGCTAGTAAGTACCATTAGCCAGCTACACAGTATTACAATAAATAACTCCAAGAATGCTCAAATCATAAAAGAATGGCACAGTGAGCCTCAAACAACATTTCCTGAATTGCCCAGACTTTTAAGCGGATGCTCTTTTCAGCTGTGGAGTTCCTTTAGCAGTTCAGAGCCATCAAGATGAGTCAGGTTGGAAAATGAGATAATATTACTGGTGCTCAAAGAAAGACTGGGATGTTTCACACTGACCTTTGATCAGAGTAACAGTCCCTACAAAGAACTTGATGATCCCCTGCTCAATATCTTCCTAGAAGACAGAACAAGAGAAAATAAGCAAGCACACTGTGAAGGCTTTTGGCTAGATATCTGGAAACATTTTGGTACCACAAGCATGACTAGGTATTAGAATGGATTACTGAGAGAGGCTTAAGAGCCTGCCCCCTTGGAGGTCTTTCAAACCAGGACAGATAGTCCATCTGATCTGCCTGGGATGCTTTAAAATCAAGGCTGAGTGAAGATTAATGGTACAAACTGCCCCCTGACAGCCTCCTCCCTCCCAAGCACTCTCTGAGAGGGTAACTTTATATATTACCCATCACAGTCCCTCATCTGTTGAGTTGGAAGAACTCCCTTTTATCTTAGCATAGAAAAGGGCAACATTATTTCACAATTGTGAGTTCTTAATAATGTTGTGATGAAACATAATGTCCTCATTACTTTTTTTTTTAAAAACCAGGCAAGCTACCTGCAAATGGCTTTCAATTAGAAACAGATCTCATGAATCTAAATTCTGAACAGCGGTTCCTTTAAATGCATGTTCCCTGGCAAACAAATGGCATATGCCTTTTCTCAAGCAAACCATTAAAAGTCCAAACAAGGCACAGGATGGAAAGGAGTTGGAAGAAAGGATCACCACCGGACGATGAAATGTAAATTTTATGAGGAACTGGGGAGGAGAGGAAGAGTGTGTTCATTTAATAAACGGACATATTTCCTAAGTGATAAATTCAACAGCAATAGGTAGTACCGAGTAAAGTTTGTTTTGAGAAAGAAGTATGTCCTTAGTATATAATTATCTTATAATTCACTTGTTCCACAGTGACCTGTACCTTGATAATTTCAAGTAAATAGTAGTCTTAGTCCTAGAAAGTGAGTTTTAACAAAGTACACTCATTTTAGAAATGCAGAGCTATTAGCAAGCACTGTAATTGTCAAGGGATGGAGGGGAAAAGCGGTGGGGGGGAAAGACTAGTTAAAAATATACTGAAGGATTTATTTAACTCCAGCAAATGTTCTCAGGAAAGTAAATAATGACAGACAGAAATCTTTACACTAAACACCTTCACCTGCACCTTGATATTAAGGAGATTTGCATCACGAACTGTCCTTCAGAATACTGAAGCAGTTTAAAAATACTTCACAGTTTTCCTCTTTGAGATATCTTATCTGAAATCATGTTGGGGAAATGTATGTGTTTAAAAGATACAGTTTGAAAAAAGCCCAGATTAGAGAAAAAGTTCCTAAAAGAAGTCACCCATACTACAAACCTTTTAAAAGTTGAATTCTCTGAGATTTGTGGAGGAAGGGGGGGAAGGGGGTAGCAAAGCTGATCCTTATCAATTAATTAAAAAGAATGAAATAACAGTAGACAAAAGGGAAAGGAGAGTTGAGAAACTTAAGGAGCAGTAGGGGCCGCCGGCCTCTATTCACTGATTAGCAAATTAAGGAGTTCTGGGAAAGGGAGAAGTGACGGGGTAGAAAAGAAGTCTTACAATTCACCACAGGTTCCGCCTTCCACTCACCAGAGGCTGGCGGTGTCTGGTTCAGAATTGGAAAAGGCTCTCTGTATATAACACTCTCCGTGAGCATGAAGTATGGGCTATTTTTTAATGCCTAAATTCATATAAATGTGTTATTTCAGCATAAATAAAAACTCTCACGTGTAGGGTTTGTAGATCAACCCTAATAAAAGAGCAATTCCACTAGATAGCGAAAATGTTATGAGATTCTCTGCAACACGCTTTCCATTGGACAAAACGCAGACAAGCTGGTGGAAATTCGGCGTTTTGACTTGGCCATCTGAGGTCACCGAGGACTTCGGCGGCCGTTTGAGCAGCCCGCGTCCTCCCAGCATCTCCTGGCCCCACTCTGCCGCTCTCAGCTCAGTCCCCTCGCAGCCACCAGATTCTCTCTCCCGGACTCGATTCATTCACAGAGCCCCAGAGAAGCTCGGGTTCGGTTGGAGGTAAGAGCCGGAAAACAGGCATCCAGGCTGCAGCGCAAGTTCGTGGAGACCGAGTGCTACCCGCACGCCGGCGCCCAGAAAGCGGGCGGGGGCTCTCTAGCCCCCGGTGGGATAATGCTCGGGGCCAGGCACGCAGGGGACACTGGATCGGGAGACCCTGAGATGAATCCACTACGGAAGCACCCGCTTAAGTTGGCTCAGCTTCCAAGAGACGGCGAACGAGGCCGCGCTCAGGACCCATCGCCGCGCCGGGTGGCTGGGGTTCCCCTCCAGCCCCAAGTGACCCACAGAAACCGGGGAAGCACTGAGAAACCGTAAGGGCAAAGTCGGCCCAGATCAGAAACAGGCAGCCAGAGAACTCCCCAAACCATCCCGGAACTGCGGGCGTCGGGAGGCCGAGTCCCACTGGTGGGGGTCCCCCAGCTCGCCCGCCCCCGCCCCGGCACCGCGCGCTCAGCCTCTCCGTCCCCGCCGGCGGGAGGGCGGGAGTGGAGAAGGCGCCACTCAGACTGTGGCGCTGGGCAAACTGCGGCCGCAGTTTTTCCAAGTTTTGCCCGAGCGAGAGGCGTGGGGTGGGCATCCCGCTAAGCGATCTGCCCTCGCGCCGCGGCCACCCCCGAGTGTCCCGCGCTCCCCGGCCCGCCGGCGGGAGCCTCCGAGCCAGGGGGCGCCAGGGCGCGAGAGCCGAGGAAGGGAGGGAGGAAGGAGGGCGCTCCCGCGTGTGCACACAATGAGGCGGCGGAGGCGCACACCTAACCCCGCGCGGCGCCCGGAGAGCCTGGCAGAAAGTGAACACCAACAAGTCAGCAACAGGGGGGAGGAGGAGGGCGCCGGGCGGCCCGGGAAACGTGCGGCCGCCGAGGGCTGCAGCCCGCCTGGGCCGCGCGCCCGGGCTTACCTGCGATCTCCTGGTAGGGGATGTCCGCCAGGCTGAATCCCTTGGCACTGTACGCCTGGCGGACCTCGCCGCAGCTCCGAGCCTTCACATCCGCCCCGGCCGGGAGAGACAGCAGCAGCCCGGAGAGGGGAAGAATCACAGCCCCGATCCAAGAAGGCATGGTGCACCATGCAAATCCAGCTCGGTCAACCCCACGGCCCGTGCGCTCTTCACCTTGCCCCTGGAGCCGAAAGCCCGCCAGAGCCAGCGGCGCACTCCTCGCTACTGCCCAGCGTCACCCCCTTCCGCCGGCCGAGGGGACGAGCAGCGCAGCCCTCTGGACCGCGCTCAGCAAACTTTTATAAGCCAGATGGAGATGGCAAGCCAACCGGGGCTGGCTGGGAGAGCAGCCGCCTGGCTCCTCTAGCCCCCCAGGTCGAAAAGGGTGCAATCAAAACGAGAGAGAGAAGGAAATGTTTCCAAATCCACCATGAGGGTTCCGAGCCGCGATCCGAGTTCCGAGCCGCAGAATCCTAGGGCGCTGCGAGCTCGACTCGCCGGAGTGTGCGGCGGAGGTGGGGACGCGCGCCGGCTCTCCCGGGAGGGAGGTGGACGGGCGAGCGCGAGTGTGTGCGCGCGTGTGTGTCGGTGCGAGCGCGGGGTTCTTGGGGATGTGTCTGCGTGGAGGTATGTGTTGGGGATATACGGGTTCCAGAGGAAACCTCAGTTTCACACAGGCTGAGGGAGCCTGTGAGAGAGTCCGCCTGAAATGGGAAGAGAGGGATCCTGGAGGCTAGAGGAAAGGAGAAAGGAGGGGAGAGAGAGAAACGTGCTACTTAGTGCACAGCCGAAATTCAGAGACGGAGTCGAACGGAAAACCCGGACTGGATCTGTTTCTACTTGGTGGGAGAAAAAAAAAGGGGGCGGGGGCAAGGAACGTTCCTGTTTTCTCATTCCCTTCACATCCTTCATACTGATCCGAATGCTACCTTTAATGACATAAGTAATAAAGGTAGAAAAACAGTATTTTAAGTCATTCACTCCTATGTTTTAAACTATATTTTTTGTGGACGTTAAGGGACAGTGTAATTTCAATTGTTGCTCTTAATATCTTCGTGACCTACTGAAACACAAAGCCAGCCTGGGGATAAACATATAGGGAAACCCCTGGATAGCAGAGCACGCTCACTCTCTTTCACTGTTTAAGTTTTGTTTGTCTTGTTCGTTTTTGTTTTCTAAGGGCGGTTTGTGCACACATGAGAGACCAGTGGTTTTTAATTTTTTTAATTTTTTGTTTCTGGGCCCAAAACTTGCCCCCATTTTAATTTTAAATATTTCATGATTTTGGATCAAAAAAATCATTAATGCTCAGAGACATGGAAGCATGGAACAAAGTGTGGAATCTCAGGAGGAAGGCCGGGGAGGGTGGGTGGATGGGAGGTAATCAACCAAAGACCTTGTATGCATAACTCATAGACACAGACAATAGGGTGCTGAAGGCCTGGGGTGAGGGGGGAGGGGGCAGTCAATGGAGGAAAAAGAGGGACATATATAATACTTTCAACAATAAAGAATTATTTTAAAAAATAAAGATCAAAACATCAGGCTCAGGTTTCTAGTGTGGACGAACTGGAAGACAGGAACACAGAAGAAAAGGGAAACACAGGGCAGAGGTCAATGGGGTGGGTACATGAAGGAAGACACTGGGGAAAGGAGTGAAATCTGCCTTCCCTCTCCCCAAATGATCTCACCTGGTAGACTTAACATTTCCTTTCAGGTTAACAGAATTCTCAAGTGGAAAATCAGTTCACTTTCTTCCTGTCTTACACTCAAGTTCTGTGAAATGGGATAAAAGTGAAAAACTCAGGGTTGGTTCATTTCCATTGACTTTCTGTTAATGAACACTGAATTCTGCTGTGCAGAAGTCTGTTAAAACCCAAAGTTCCTGCAGTTACTAAGATAGTTAAATCCAAGACACACACACCACAAAAAAAGATAATGATTACTCACTTGTGTGGCCATATGCATATTAGACCAGCATATTATTTAGAAATTATTATAAATGTAATGTCCAATTGCATGGAGCTTATCTGTAAAACCACGCATGAAGATGGGTTTGTTTGTTTTTTCTGTTGATGACCAGAATGACTCATGAAATTTAAGTCATTCTATTTTTTTTTCAGCATCACAGTCATACTTATCTTCTTCTTGATCATCATCATCATCACACATTAGATACTTTCCTTCTGCGCTTTAATAAATTTCTCCTCTCTTAATCCACCAAAAAATTCTTAAATTTAAGATCCAACCTCATTTAAGCTATGGAAATGCTGTAGAAATGTTGCTGTCCTATTTTGTGCCACGCCAGCACAACCAAGGGTGATCCCGAGTGGTGGGGGGTGGTGGTGAAAGGATTAAGGAAAGACAGACAGGAGAATGATAGCTGAGTCTCAGTGGGATGCTGCCTCCCTGATGTGGAGACAATGACAGCGCCCACAAGCCGTGTCTTTATTTTATAACAGATGCCACAAGGCAAAGTAGGGGCGAGATCACGTTGTTTACAGCATTCTCCTGAGTTTCAACCTCACTTAACTACATGCACCCGAACTCTATCACAAGGCACGTGCGCCACGTGTTTGGACCATAGGTTCAAGCTTACAGCCACAGCCGTTGGCTATAATTGTGCTGAGAAGGCCCTGCCCTCCAGCTGGGACTTGCACGTGGCAATGAGAGGACCCTGTCCTTTCATTAGTCCGAGGCTTGAACCTGGCCAAAACACTGTAACCGCACCCCACACCATTTACAGAGGGACTTTTTCTTCTTCACAAGTCCATAGTTAAACATGTCTTTTGGAAAACAACAGACACATTACATATTTTTTTTCTCTTAAAAATTTATCAGAACTTTTGCCCTCTTTATAACTGTGCTAACTGGTAGACTTTAAGTTCCTGAATTTATTTTCCTCAAAGTCTGAAATCAAGATAACAAAATATACTCTAGTGTCTTTGTGGACAAAGGATAGAATTGGTAGGATTAGGGATTGTGTAGCCAACTCATTATTTTTCTGATATTTGACATGGCCTCCCTCAAATTTCAGTTTCTATCCCAACCAGGTGGTCAGCATTATGCAATCCATCGAAAGAGGGTAAATATGCAGCTAACATCCTATCCTTTCACAGAGACTTTTAATTTACCCTGACCCTAGCAATACATAGCAGATAATCCAATAAAAAGGACATTTGAAGTGGAGGAAGACCAAGTAAGAACAGTGTACATGGTTTAAATTATTTAAAAATCTATCAATCAGTGTGTTTTTAATGAGCATTCAGTGCAAATATATAGCACTAGGTTATTTCCTACATTTATAAAATAACCTTAACATTTGTGGCAAAACTTGTATATGGGGAAAAAATTATAACTTAAAGCATAAATGGATTAGTTTCAGTCCATCAGTAGGGCGGGTGGCGGGGGACACAATTTAGAGTAGGATTCTGAACTCTTAAGTGACCGGCCTCACTGGTGCTCTCAGCCCCTTCTCTGTCCATAGTGGTTAATGCAGCCCTGTTTGAAAAGGTACACAGACCTGTTCCAGCTGAGGGCAGCGGCAGAGCCTAAATGAGGTGCTGGAATGAGCACTGAATAGCATGGACGTCCACAGAAGAGGTGTGATGAGAAGGGAGAGCTCATATTAAGAAAAAGTTGGCATTGGTTTAGATAGAAAGAAAGGACATGACTGACTTTAGCCAGTCAGAGAAAGACAAGTATCACATGACCTCACCCATATGTGGAGTCTAATGAACAAAATGAACTGATGAACAAAATAGAGCCACAGACATAGAAGCTTGGAATAGACTGAAGAATCTCAGAGGGAAGGCGGGGGTGTGGGGTAGGTGGGGAGAGATTAACCAAAGAACTTATATGCGTATATGCATAGCCCATGGACACAGACAATAGTGTGGAGGGACAGAGGGGGTCAATGGGGCAGGAAAGAGGGACATCTATAATACTTTCAACAATAAAAATAATTTTTAAATAAAATTTTTGAAAAAAGAAAGAAAGGACTTGAATCTCAGGAGTAATGTTTATATTGTATGTACTAGGATAAAATTTAGAACATGGAAGAACATCACACCAGAGGAGACAAATAAATAGAAGCAATAGAGAGGCAAATAGGGAAACACATAGAACTCTGCCACAGTGGGAAAGGTTTCAGGTGATTGAGACTTGAATAGGAGGAGAGTGGTTGGAAAGAAGGCGAAGACAAATTTTGAAGAAAGGATTAGGATGTTTTGGTCCTTGGTTCAATACACACAGCAGCACCCCCCCCCCAAAAAAAAAAAAACACCTTATTTTACTTTTTTTTTAATGCAAAATATGGGAGAGCTTTTCTGGGTTTATTTCTCTTTTTTTTTCTTTATTGATTAAGGTATGTGTCCTTACCCCCCCCCCAATTGATCCCTCCCACCTCCCACTCATGCCCTCACCCCCCTGTTGTCTGTGTCCATTGGAACAACACCTTATTTTAAAATTGTAAGTCTCATTGGGAAAATATTTACTAATATTTTCATTAGTATGAGCTCTCCTTTCTAGTCAGATCTCTTCTATGAGCTTCCATGATATTCATTTAGCAGTACCTCATTTAGGCTCTGCTGCTGCCCTCAGCTGGAAAGGAAAACATATACGTTTTCAAACAGTGCTACATTAACTAACAAAGGGGGTGCTGAGAGCACCAGTAAAGCCAGTTACTTAGAGTTCACAATCCCACTCTAATATTTACCTCATTGGGAATATTTGCTAAGACAGTGAAGATTCTTGTTTATACAGAACTTTCACATCACAGCAACCTCTTTGGGCATAAGATGAATGGAATTTCAGAGGCTTTGAGTCAGAGAGAGGAAAATACTGAGGCTTAAGGAGCAACCATAGTTGATAGGTAAGCAGAGCTGTTTCAGTCAGTTGCCTACTCACTGGCCATCAGATCTTTTTCCTGACCACCCTAAGACTGATTGTGTTTTGGGGCATTTGACAACACCAGAGGATGAATCACCATTGATCTAGACCAGTCATGGCAGTAGTCTCACTCCCCATTCCACCACTTTAAATAGTATAGGGGTGGGCATAAGGCCTATTTCTGGCCAATCAGATATAAAAAGAAGATTTCTGAGAAATATATTTTTCCTTATTTAAGGTGACAACTCGAGGAGGAGAAAGGTCTTTGTGCCTCAGCCTCCTGCATTCTTTTATTTTTTTTTCCTCACCTGAGGATGTTTTTTCATTGATTTTAGGGAGAGTGGAAGAAAGAGGGAAAGACAGAGAGAAACACACCAATTGGTTGCCTTGGGCATGAACCCCAACCAGGGTCCAGGCTGGGAAGGAGCCTGCAACTACTGAGCCAAACCAGCTAGGGCAGCCCTCTGCATTCTTATAGCTATTTGGTCATCCTGTAACTGGTTGACAAGAGATTGCTAACAAAGAATGACAGAACATAAGGGTGGAACACAAGAAGATAAATTCATGATTTCCTATTTGAGTCACCAAATCAGCTCTGGGACCACCAACCTCTGGACTTCTTGTTAAATAATCCAAAAATAATCCTTATAATTTATGCCATTGCCAGTTGGTTATTCTGCTGTTTATCAGTGAAAGCAATACAAATGCATAATAGCAAACAAAAGAAAGAACGAGTGAAAGTGAAGGCAAGAGACAGGGATTCATTGCAAATGTAACAGCAAAAACCAGGGAGCATCATAGAATCCAAGTTAGATTTTCAAACATAAAACAAATGCCAGCAGATATCAAGGACAAGAAAGATGGAGAAAATTATATTTATATGAGGACTAGAGGCCCAGTGCACAAAATCTGTGCACTGGCTGGGTGGGAGGGGGTGTCCTTCAGCCTGGCCTGTGCCCTCTTGCAGTCCAGGACCCCTCACTCCTTACCACCCACCTGCTCACTGCTCCTTAGTGCTGCCAAAGGCATTGAGCATCTGCCCCCTGGTGGTCAGTGTGCGTCATAGCAACTAGTCATTTGCTGACTGGTCGATTTGCATATTAGCCTTTTATTATATAGGATTATTATATAGGATAAAGAGTCTCACTAGACATTTTGAAAGATAGATTTTTAGTGAAGTAATGGAGTGGATGCCAGACCACATGGAATTGTATATGCAGAGGGTGGAAAGAATATGGAAACATCAGATATACCTGCTTACAGTGTGGTACCTCTCTGTGGAAGGGGCAAGGAAGCCATCAGGGAATATTTTTCAAGGAAAGAATGAGAGACCAGACATACAAAGAGATTTAAATTCAATATGATTTTATCTGATAGATTAATTTTAAATGTTTCTCTTTCTTATTTGCATTTTGTAAGTTTTAAATGTGAAGGGTTTTTTTATATAATGAGAAAGTTATTGTTTTAAAATAAGCATGTCACACTTTTAACAAATGCAAATCTTAACATTGTGTCATGTTTTATAAAGTAAAGAACTCTTAACCATTTTCTCTTATATGTAAAACAAATGGGTGTTAATACTTTTCTCAATAAAATACACTTGTGGCATAACATTTTTTAAACTTTGAATTAAAACAAAAGGAAAACTACAGAATTTACTATTCATTTACTCAGTTATACCAATTCATGAATGAGAAACTGGATGAATTTTAGTGTTTTTGTTTTTTTTCTTTCTATGCGTAGATCAAGAAGGACAAAGACGTTCAAATGAAATCTTATGAAAACAAGAGAATGGACTGCAAGTGTCTATTTCACATTTCAGCACAAATCAAAACCGCTTAGTTAACCTGCCTCTTGAAAAACAGGACCAGCAATGAAAAAGCTGTCAAAAATTTAACAACAGTGGCTCTGCCAGGTGCCTGGATAATAGGAAGGTTGCTTGGTTGCAGAGAAAGAAGAGGTAAACTTAAGTGAATAATGGCCGGAAATGGTAAAAATAATGTTTTATTTTTTATCCAACCAAATCCTAATAGACCTTGTAACATTTATTGAGCCTTAAGAATATACCTAGTAACTAATATAAACCAATTGAAATTATATCTTTAGGGCAACTGAGAACCAGGTGAGTTACTTGTGATTTGGGGGGGGAGGGGGGGCGGAGCCAAACATCCAAGGACATGTTCTTGTGTTTGACATATTCTTCTAAGAGTCTGAAGACAGAAGAATTATGTGATTGGCTTAGTCAGATTTTTGCCTAATAGTTATGCCAGGGTTTAGCAGATAGAATTGAAAGAACTCTAATTTTTAAATTATATTTAGTTTTCGTATATGCCGGAAACTTAGACAATGAAAAGTATTTCAGGTATGATTAAGCATTATTCACATTTATTTGAACTATTACTAACAATCATCAAGAAAATATAGACAAAATATGTAATGGTATTTTTAAATGAGTTAAAATGTTATTTTGATTTTTAATATTTATTAATGAGCCAGAAATATACTCTCCATTGATTCTGAGCTTCATGCCTAGAAATACATCTTAGATTATTATGTACATTTAAATATCAAGTAACAAAATATTTGCATACTTTCAAAATTGGTGTTAAGAACACTCCTTTGAGGGAATAAATGGTGATGGAAAAAAAATAAAATAAAATAAATCTTTTCTTTAAAAAAAGAACAGTCCTCAACCTTCGAACAATCTTGGTAAATAGGATACTATGGGTGAAGCATCATTTTATACCATCATTAGAAAACGTATTATACATAAGGATGAGAGTTTCATTTTGACTCTTTGGCTCACATTATTAGTAGTTGGCTTCAACAATGTCATTATTTAAAGCTCATGTGTTTTTTATGTGTTTCTGAATCAGATATGAAAATGCAAAATAGTGGCACAAATGGAAATCCTATCACAGATTAATAAAGTTGCATTTTGTTCAAAACAGATCATTTAACCTTGTCTTGTTATAAATACAGGTATTAATGTTATGAGAGATTATTCTGTAGCTAAGCAGTGATTTAAATACCTAGATTATTGGAACCATACATCTTGGCAATCATTACTCTAGTTCTTTTGCTTTTGTGAAAAATGAAGGGAGCTTTGCACAGTTTTCAGATCATCTGGAACCATAAACAATGACATTCCTTAAGGCAAATGGATGACAACACAGGCCCATTTGGCAGGGAAGTAGCTCTTCACATGTTGCTAACTTTCATCAATGAAATTCCTTAACTCTCTTTTATTAAATTGATTTCTCAGATTTTATAAACCCTGGGTTCATTAACTAACATTACTTATTTAACATTAAATAAACAGCATAGTTTTTTGAAAAAACTGATCATGAACTCATAAAATATTACTGGTAGTAACAATTTTACTACATGTAGGTCTGTGCTCTTTTTTAAAAAAAGATATTTTTATTGATTTCAGAGAGGGAGAGAGAGGTAGACGCATCAATGATGAGAGAGAATCATTGATCAGCTGCCTCCTGCACAGCCTACACTGGGGATCAATCCCGCCACCCAGGCATGTGACCTGACCGAGAATCAAACAGTGACCTCCTGGTTCATAGGTCAACAATCAACCACTGACCATGACCACTGGGCGGTCTGTGTTCTTTTAACTTTAGCTTAGAAGGACCCTGCTCTGAAGGAACAGTAAAATAATTTTGATTAAGCTTTTTTTTTTTAAAGAACTAACATTTATTCATAAGAAAAGGATGAAACAAAAAGTTACTTAAATTACAAAAATAATTTGATTAGAATCAGAAGAAACCCAAAAAATTTTAAGACATTAATGTGATTCCACTTGCTAGATTAAACTTTGATATGAAGTTACTTTTATTAATGGGAAGCAATCTGGATATTCTGAAATTCAATAATCAACATATTCTAAGCTTTTAATTTGGGGAGTTTTCTAAAACTTCAAAAGATAGTGATTAAAGCCCACTGGCGTGGCTCAGTGGTTGAACTTCGACCTAAGAACCACAAGGTCACAGTTCAATTCCAGGTCAGGCTACAACCCCAGATTGCAGGTTCAATCCCCAGTCTGGGGCATGCAAGAGGCAGCCAATGAATTATTCTTATCATTGATGTTTCTGTCTCTCCTTCCCTCTCCCTCCTCTTTGAAATCAATAAAAATATATTTAAAAATATATAATGATTAAATGCATTCAAATTTTTGCATAGATACTATACTAGCAAGAAAAAAAAGTGAAAATTTTAAATTGATTCTGCTTTATCCGCTGGTACATACAAGTCAATAAAACTTCTTTGTTGAGTATTGCACCTTAAAGCAATATTATTTTTCCTATGGAAGCTGATGAAAGAGGTTAGAGGCAGCTTTTCGTGATTCAGTGGATTCAACCACATACATCCCAGCTAGAAGTATATAAAGACTATTAGTTATAAGAAAGAAGGTAGGAGAAAACAGCCAGGTTGTACTAATATATAACTGTACAAAATAAAACTAAAAATCCTAATGGAATCAAGTAAATAGTGTCAATCCAGTAACATACCAATAACTTCATCGATAAATTTTACTTTATCCTTTAACAAAGATTATAATAATGTTAATTTAGTAATTTCATTTGAAAGGCAGGATGATTTCTAAAAATACATAGCTGATTATTTTATGGTGAATATCATCTTTCTGCAAGTTATAATAATAATATTTTCAATAAGAATTGATGCTTTTCAAAATATACTTTTGCCTTCATGGTTGGCATGAATATACATGGACATCAGCAGTTCAAAGAAAATCTGTTTCTTCAACTTTGTCATTCTCTAAATAATAAGTACAAGAAGTTACTAATAAAATGTGTCCTTGCCGGTTGCAATGATTCTCTCTTATCATTGATGTTTCTATCTCTCTCTCCCTCTCCTTTCCTCTCTGAAATCAATAAAAAATATATTTAAAAAAATAAAAAATAAATAAAATGTGTCCTCTACTAAGTCAGGAAAACAGTTTCTCAATATGGCCAGAGAAATCCTGTAACGTATTCTCTGTCAATGCTAATATTTTCAATTAGAGTTTTACACATAAGTATTTTCCAGTTGAGATTCTTTGGAGTGTTCACAAATGTGTTCTCATCTCCTACATGGAGAAAAGTTTCTTAGCCAGTATCTGGCTACACCACACCCAACTGTGTCACATTTTTAAACAATCAGTAAATGCTAAGGAACTGAGTAATAAATTATTAGGTTTACAGCCTGTAAAACGAATACAAATTAGCAATAATTTTTAAATCTAGAGTTAAGAAACTAACACAAATCTTGATCTATGTCATTTACTGGTAAGTCAAAACCTAAACAACTTAATTCCACTGAATTTCAATAAAACATGTTTGACCTATATCCTCCATTCTTGACCAGCCACAACAAATTAGAATAAACTGAATTTCCTATAAAACATTATTTTTTCCTTGAATAGCATGGTCTTATTTGTCTTCATACCCTGAATTCATTTCCAAAGCAATGATTTCTACACTTGCCTCTACATTAACTTCACACCTTTTATTACATTTCAGGGGAAATAATTAAACGTTTGTGATAGAGTAAACCTACTGCATTTTTTAAGCTACCCGGAGAAAAGAAAAAGTCTAAGCTTGGAAGTTGGAAGTTCCATCCACTAACGATCTGTTTCCAGGGAGGTGTCTAAAGCAAGCAGAGAAGCAGCCAGCAGTGCACCTTCAGTTTTCTCCTGATGTTCATTTGCAATCATAACCAATCAATGTTGAGAACATTACTAAGCAATCCGGTGCTGTTTGCTTTTAATTGGTAAACTGTCTTCCAAAAATAACATCTTCGGGCTTCACAACACCCTAGTCATAGAGCCATTAAAGAATGAATGTCTTTACTGTACCGGAGGACCTCTATGAATAATGAATAGGGCTCTATTTTCCTGGGGAACAAACATGTACCAGCATGTTGGTGGTAATGACCAGCATTGTGAATGTGCATAGCATAGAAGGGCACTGCATCTGCTCTGACTTCTACCTTAATTGAAGTAGATAACTGATTTTGAAACCCCATAGAGGGTCAAACAACTTTATTTTGCATTTGTAGCATGCTGATTGGCTTAGATGTTGCTTTTATACATTTAAAATGATGATTTAGTACAAAATTAAAGCGATGAAGAATCCTGTTACAGTCTCTAAGGGGCAAGACTGGCTTACACAAATTTGAAAGGAAAAGAAAAGAATATTTGAACACAGTACGTATTTAAGAAACTAGAATTTCACCTTTATTTTAAACTTCATGAAACAAAATTGAACCATGATTCTCTTGGGCATGCATAAAAAAGTAGTCTGTGCTCTGCAAAGTACAACCTAAATTAGATATTTGTGCAAGAGATATTTTACAAGGTAACTAATGAAAAGTAAGATCTAAGATTTTAAAATGATAATGACCTTGCAATGTGTTTAAGCCTATTTGGCTTCTACTTGAGAAAGATCATGAAAGGGCTTAATGTATTTTGTAGATTACTTCCATAATGATTTCACTTACAAAGAATATAATTTGCCAGTCTGTTTTCATAATGAATGAGAGCTTAATGAATCACACATACTTCACCATTCAACAGAAATATGGGGCATCACAGCACCAAATTGAAATATTCATCATGAGAAGTCTTTATACTCTGTTTTTATTTCTTTTTGGGGTGAGGGGGTGGGTGAAGCATGTTCCTGTTCAAGTTGACTTGAAGGATTAGTTAACCATCATGCAAAATTATTGCGATCAATTGGTAGCAGCTCAAATGGAAAATTTTATATTTGTGGGATGGTTATGAATTTTCACAGGCCACAAACTCAGGTGTAAGAAATAGGAAGACTTTTATTTTCCTAGGACGGAACTGAATTTCTATTTTAAGTCTCTCTTCTACTCACCAGCAGAAAATATAATCTTGCCAATTCCGGGTAAATTTAGTTGCATAAGAATTTTCTTAGACTTATCTCCCTTTCTAGAGGGGGTGCACTTTTATCACGTGGAGATGGTGAGACATTCAGGCATTGGTGAAAACAGATCATCTAGTTGTTGATCTCTGAGCTATAAATAGATCTCTTTCCAGTTTCAGATTGCATGGTCCATCCTAGGCCTTGCAATTTCTTTTCTGCGCATTCACCAGTGTGCATGCACTACCAGTAATGGAAGCTTTCTTTCTCTCCGCTTCCTCTGCGCTTTGTTGATTGCACAAGGAAGGTTGGGCTGCCCTCCTACCTCTCTGCAGTTCCCTCACTCCGCCCCTCATCCTTTTCTGTTTGGGTTCCAGGGCTCCCTTTCTATTGTAGCACAAGGAATATCAGAGAGAATACAGACTACGGCATCTCACAATGCACACCTTCACCCCTTCAATCTCTATTAGAGTCCTTCAGCTTTCTCTCTTCCCCCAGCATTTTTATTTATAAAGAGATGAGAAAATGGATCTTGCCTCATGTATTTCATATTCTTTCTAATTTATTGCTTATGGCCTAAACAACAGAGCTCGCTTCCTTTGGAATGTAGACTCCTTGGAACTCAAAAGCACTCCTTCCTCTTTCAGAACACTTTCAGCTCTTACAAATCAAACACTGTGCCTGTCAAGACTGCTGTCTCTGCATGAAGTTTAAGAGCCTTCTTAGAAATTTTAAAAAATGAGAATTGACTCCTTCGTTATCTTAAATGACAATGTACAGTAGTCCTTCCGTATCCACAGTTTGGCTTTCCACCATCAACTGTGGTCTGAAAATATTAAATGGAAAATACCAGAAATAAACAATTCATAAGTTTTAAATTGCCTGCTGTTCCGAGTAGTGTGATGAAATGAACCATCTGGCTCCATCCTGCCCCGGACGTGAATCATCCCTTTGTTCAGTGTGCCCATGTTGACTAGGCTGTGGCTAAGTCGCTTAGTAGCCATCTCTGTTATCCGATGGACTGTCACTCTATCGCACGCAGTGCTTGTGTGCACCTTGTTTCACTTAACAATGTCTCCAAATCACAAGAGTAGTGATGCTGGCTATTCGGATATGCCAAAGAGCAGCCATAAAGTGCTTCCTTTAAGTAAAAAGGTAAGTATGTATGTATGTATGTATGTATAGAAAAAGACAAGATACATAGGATTTAGCATTATCTGCAGTGTCAGGTACCTACCAGGGGTCTTGGAATGTATCCCCCTCTGACTATCATATACACTGACCAAGTGGGTGGAAGTTGTCAGGACAACAAAATATACTAGGGGACAAAAACATTGTTAATTTCTTATATTTTCAAATTGCTGTACATTATGTCACAAAGTAACATGGAGAAAAGTTTTTAAGAAAATTATACCTTATATTTATAAAATTTTAAACAACTTCAAAGTATTTTTTAATAAATGTTTCATTTTCCCATTCACACAAACCTAAGTCCTATGAGCAATGATTAACAAAGCCTGGTCCCAGGTTTTGAGCAACTCAAAGTCAAGCTCACTAAGGAAACTGAAGCCACTCTGGTGAGTTAAGTAGAGCTAGGAAGAAAAAACATGGAGCATTTTCCTACTAGAGATTAAGTTTGTGTTTATCTTGCTGTATTTTTCTGCTCTAAGAAAACATGTGCAATAGTCACTCTGATCACCCAAGGAATATAAATCACGCTGAGTCACTCACTAAGAGTAGCTATCTTTCCATCCCCACCTCCAGTTTCTGGGGGAGTAAGAGCACTAGGGCCCTAAGAAAGTATTTAGGGAACTCACCCAAAGGTTCAGATCATCAGATTCCAACTGGGTTGGGGACTGGGGGTGGGTAGGAGAGGGCATTGTTTCCCCATACACCAGTGGTTCTCAACCTTCCCAATGCCGAGACCCTTTAATACAGTTCCTCATGTTGTGGTGACCCCCAACCATAAAATTATTTAAATTATTTTCATTGCTACTTCATAACTGTAATTTTGCCACTGTCATGAATCGTAATGTAAATATCTGTTATGCAGGATGTATTTTCATTGTTACAAATTGAACATAACTAAAGCATAGTGATTAATCACAAAAACAATATGTAATTATATTTGTGTTTTCTGATGGTCTTAGGCGACCCCTGTGAAAGGGTCGTTCGACCCCCAAAGGGGTCGCGACCCACAGGTTGAGAACCGCTGCCATACATCAAGCAGTGCTCTGGACACTAGCTGGGAGATTTAACTCAACTCAGTTCTTCTACTGGAAGAGAGTGTCAGATCCCACAGGTTAAGAGCTAAATCCCACAAGACTGCCCCCCCTCCCTAGCCCCCGTCCACTACCACCACCACACACACACAACTCCTTCAAATGCCCATCTCACAGTGAGAATCACAGGTTGTTATTACCTGTGATCTCACTGACTGGCTACAGATTGTAAGTCCCCATGACCCAGTCCTTGCTAGAGCAGCTTATAGAACTCACAAAACCCATTTACTTATTAGATTACAAAAGATATCAAAAGATATGAATCAATAGCCAGATTTAAAAATGTATAAGGGAAGGCAGCAGGAAAGGGCATAGAGCTTCCATGCTCTCTCCAAGGGTACCACTCTCCCCAAAATTCATGTGTTCACTAATCCAGAAACTCTGAATCCCATCCTTTTGGGTTTTTATGGAAGTTTCATTACATAAGCATGACTGGTTAAGTTTTTGACCATTAGCATTTGAACTTAATCTCCAGTTCATTCTCATCCCTTGAGATCTGTGGAGTCAGAGGAAAAGTTTTGCCCCTGTAATCACTTACATAGTTCTCCTTGCAACCAACCCCCAACTTTGGGTGTGGTCCAGAGTCACCTATTAGCATAACAAGAGATACCTTTGTTGCTCTTATTACTTTGGAAGTTCCAAGGATTTTAGGAACTAAGTACCAGAATCTGCATGAAGACCATATATATATTTCTTAGCAATATCACATTCTCTTACAAAGATATGAGGAAATTCAATCAGCCCTTTTAGTATTTGAGGTTCTAATATATGAAATGGCAGTCCTGGGGATTGATGTGGCTCACACATGTGCTGTGTTGGCCTTTAATTTGAAATAACACCACCACTAAAACTTGGGAGCTATCACAAAAGAAAAATTTACATTTTGTGTTTTCTTGAAAATTCCAAAGATTTGACAGAATGGAACCCACATTTGGCGGGAGCTAAGGCAAGTCAGGCAGGCTGCACTCAAGTTTGGCAACCACCCCTCTCCACTTCCTGCCTCTATCTGTCCACTTCACACATTGACTTCCTGCCTACCCTTTCGTCAGCTGAATTTCTGACACCTGATAATTCCAGAAAAGAGATTCAGAGAGCTTAAGCAAAGAAGGTGGTTAAACTACTGTGAGATGTACAATGGATTGATGCTGTGTGTCACAGAGGATCCAGGTCACATGCCACCTCGGCCTTCAACTTGTTTCCTCAGGCCAGAGCAAGAGGTACCTGATCCTCTTGGTCTTTGCTTGAGTTGCAGGTAAATTTATCTGCTCCTACACCTCAGTTTCAGGCCACACCCGCATGCCCCAGGGCAGCTGTTCTCAGACCCTTGAGTTATATATGGATCACTAACTGCAGGCACAGATTGAGACTCTTGCTGCTCCCAGAAGGGAACAAAAATAAATAAATAAATAACTCTCCAATAAACCATAGTCAACACAATCAGGGCCCCAGAATGATCCTACAGATGCAAGTACCTGCGCAACTTGAAGTATCTGGTCATCCCCACCTCTGTTTTCATTTGTGTGCAGAAATTTGTCTACCCTTATTTGTCTACCACTATACAAATAAGGGAGGGTGTGTATGACTTTGGAGAGCACTTCAAACAGGAGAATCCAGGTCAAGGCCTTGGTCTGTCTATCTCCAAGCTTGGGGTACCCCACCCAGTGAGATATCCCAGCCCTGGTCAAGCCAGGAGAAAGACTTAGAGAGTTTTGGAAAAGACATCAAAGTCCAGACATCCTGCGCGCAGAAAAAGTGAACAGGGGAGGGGGTTCTACTTGCCCAAGTTTTTAGGCAATAATGTCTATGGCCTTCCATTTGTACATTTGCCTCAAGTCCTGGAAATGTTATGGCAGTTTTCCTCAACTTATCATTTCAACTTCACAATTTATCTTACTACTTTGATTTCTCCAAATAGACTATCTATTCAGCCATTCATTCACATAAAATATTTATTAAATATATACATGTAACATACTATGCTAGAAACACCTTATGAAGTTGTGTAAGGAGGGCCTGTGTCTCTACCCTCAGGGGCCTCTTGTATAATACCCTAATGAGTTGAGGTCCTTGAGAGTTTAAATTAAAAATAATAATAATTGGGTAAGAAGAGTTAGTATAGTAAGTGGAAGGTCTCAAGAAGAACAAACAATTATAGAGACCATGCCTTCAATATTCTCAGTATTCTAAATCTGAGGCATATTTAAAAATCCATGTTTTACTATTATGTCTTTAAAGAATACCACTTTAATCCAGTTAATTTGTATAATATGTTTTAATGTAAATATGGACCATGTTATGATTCATGCCTTATGGATTGACAATTGGCTTCTTCATATAACTTTCCTAAAAGCTATCAAAGCAGGGGTCTAGGTACACTTACCATGGTGACTTTGGTGCACTTTAATTAAAGGATTAGTAGCTCAGAACACCGCAACATTTTAGTTTTATTTGTTAAATTTGATTATTCCAGTCCCTAGAAATAGGCCCTACCTATCATTGGCACTTAATTAGGAATTGACAAAATAATAAAGCTGAGAATACATAAAACGATCAGTTTAATAGGTTTAGGTTGGCGTCCTTAACCCTCACTATCTGCTTCACGTACGCCCAAACCCTACCAAGATTAACATAATTTTGAACCTACTATTTGAATCACTATTGAGTATGTTTTGGGGAAAAACTTGTTTCTCTATAATGGATTTCAGTGTTTTGACTGGGCACAAACACTTGGCTATTACCTTACAAAAAGATCTAAAATCATGTTTCCTGCACTTAAAGTATGATATTAATTCTGGCTTAGAAACAATAATATGGCCTTGACCTTTCAAAAAAGGATATTTAGATTAAAATAAGAAAACATACCTTTGTTTTTCAGAAGAATGTTATGGATCAGGAGGAAAGCCTCAGTTTTACAAGTGGTTTAATGTATGATTTTATGATTCATTTTCAAGGAATTGGATAAGCTTGTTGGCAAATGGTAAGGATATGCACATATCCACAGACTTTTAGGTGCAGTGCATAGAAAAGGAGGTGGTGATTCTCTCCTCAAACCAATTTAAACCTCCATCCGAAAGACAAGTATCACATGATCTCAATTATGTGTTGAATCTAATAAACTGATGAATAAAATAGATCCAGAGACATGGATGCATGGAACAGACTGACGAATTTCAGAGGGAAGGGAAGAGAGGGGAAGAGATTAACCAAAGAGCCTATATACATCCTAGAGGCCCAGTGCATGAATTCGTGCATGGATGTGGTTCCTCTGGGTGGCCTGCAGGGATTGGGTCCCAGCTCACACCCCCAGGCTCGCATCCCCAGCTCGTGCCTCCAGCCTCACAGCCCACGACCCTGCAGCCCCACCTGACACCCCCACCTTGGCCTAGTGCCACCCCCTCATTTACTCCACCATCCCACCTGCAGAGTGATCAATAGGGGCTGGGTGGCTGCCCCACCCAATGCCGCTGGTTGCCATCTGCAGGGCAATCAGTGGGGTGATCAGGACCCTGCTCACACCCACCTTGGCCTGGCGCCACCCGCTCACCTACTCCACAATCTTGCTGTGGTTCCGCTCTCACCAGGGTCCACTGGGGCCAACAACACCTCCACTGCTGCCCGCTGCCAGCAATGCACCGTTGACACCCGCCATGTCCCACGCCAACCCCTGGTAGTCAGTGTACATCATAGCCAGCAGTCGAACTCCCGATCGAATGACCGCCTGAGGGGACAATTTGCATATTAGGCTTTTATTATATAGGATATGTAGTGCCCATAGACACAGACAATTATTCAGGACCAGGATGGAGGGTGTAATGAAGGGAGGCGAGAAAGGGGTCATCTATAATACTTTCAACAATAAAGGTAGGTAAATAAATCCTATATAATGAAAGCCTAGTATGCTAAGTGTCCAGTCATCTATTCAACCAAAGTGTAATATGCTAATGATATGCTAAGGCTGCTCGACCGCTTGCTATGACATGTACTAACCACCAAGGGGCAGACAGTCGACCAGTCGCTATGATGTGCACTGACCACCAGGGGGCAGATGCTCCAACTAGTAGGTTAGCTTGCTGCAGGGGTCAGGCTGATGGGGAATGACTGAGATGGGCAGACATAGCCTGGGCCCTCCTGCGTCCCTCCCTGGTCCTGATAATGCACCGGTGGGGTCCCTTGGCCTGGCCTGTGCCCTCTCAAAATGCGGGCTGAGGCCTCCCCATCGAATGAACAAATTTTGTGCACCAGGCCTCTAGTCGAAAAATAAATAAATAAGAATGGAACATTGGCTCTAGAAAACCCTTTTATCTTTTGTCCATTTTATCCTTAGACTATTTTGACTAATTTCATATTCAGAATCATTGTAGAAGTGTAAGTGCAAGGATCCAGAAGGTTGGTCTTTGCTGTGCTAAATTTATATGTTCATAAACATAAATAACTAACACATATATTTTTTTCATGGCAAATACATCCCATAGGCTGGGGAATTCTGCATTTTAAATTATTTACACAAAAAAATTAGAAACTATACAAACATATCAATCTATTAAACTCCATTAAAAATATTCGAAAAAGAAATGTCCTATATCTTAATTATAGTAAGTATCAATAGCAAGGAATATGTATGATTGAATTCTGTTATTATGACATACATATGTAACATCAGTGAAATAGTGAACTATATTATAGCAGAAATTAATAGCATTTGAAATAAAATGTTTATAATAAATTATCTGGTTCTTGCTAGACCATTAAATTAGAATTGGAAAATAGATTTTCTATTATGTTCTAACTCCAAGTGACTTGAGATTCACTTTGAGGTCAATCCAGCCTTAGAGAAAGGAATGTGTGTTGCTGGATTAGTAATGTCTGTCATGAGAAAGGGTTAGGTGAGTGGTGGAATTCATGCTATATATTTGCCCTCTTCGATCTGGATTGCTTGTTAAATAATCCTATAACATTTCTTTTCTAATATAAAATCAGTTTATCTATTAAGACAGAGCAAACTGATTAACACTTCCCTCTACCAATAGCCAAATAGTAATTCATTTTGTTATCTCAAAAGAACAGGAGAGAGAACCTGTGGGATGGGAGATTTCAAAGATAAAAATTATTTTAATGAAATGTGATCTAAATTTCAAAGCCATCTCCTAAGTTTATGGTTGAAGATATAAGAAATAAAAGAATAGCTATAAGTACATTTTTAATATGTTCATGTTGCCATTTTTATCAGACTGCCAAAATCAGGGAGGGGAAAGCTGTTCATATTTTAAGAATCAGCAATATCATAAACCATTTCTCCTGACTTAACATCTTGATAATAAAAAATCTACTATAATAAATTCATTGCTTGGTTATGGTTTTAATACTGTAATCTCCCCCATGACTTTTCAGTTAAAAATATTCTGGGGGAGGCAAATAAATGTCATTTGTTTTAGAACATAATTCTCCACTTGCTGAAAAAAAGGCATACAGTTTGTGAAATATGTCTATTATTTTTTTAAAGATTGCTATATAAGCTTAAATATTTATAGCAAATTAAAAATATAGATGGGAGTACCTTCCACTATCAAGTTATTATTATAGAAGCAACCATTATAAATTGTGAAGTGTCTAATAGCCATCCTAAGCTTCTATAAGGGAAAAAATGCCCAAATCTCTAAAATAAAGAAGGTGAAATAGAAAAGAGCAATGGTACTGAATTTATACTCTTGGTATCTATTTATGAAAAATAGTCATATTTTTAAAAAATATTTTATTGATTTTTAAAGAGAGGAAGGGAGAGAGATAGAGAGTTAGAAACATCGATGAGAGAGAAACATCGATCAGCTGCCTCCTGCACACCTCCCACTGGGGATGTGCCCGCAACCAAGGCACATGCCCTTGACCGGAATCGGACCCAGGACCCTTCAGTCCGCAGGCTGAAGCTCTGTCCACCGAGCCAAACCGGTTATGGCATATCTTTCTTTTTTATTATAAAATAAAAATGCATTGATTGAATTCTAGAATTTATTAATTTATATTGTGGCACTACTAAAATTTGGATTGGATAAATGTATTCTGAGTTTCATAAAAATTTTGCTTTGTCAATATGATTATATGTCTAAACTACCCCTGGGGCTATACTGAGGCCTCTTTGGAAGTAATCTAATGGCAGCTTTTCAGATATGCATCTAAATCATACACAAGTGATGAGGTGTATATATTGATACCTAGGTTTAACCCATTAAATTCAAACCTACCCATATTTTTGCAATGGGATAAGACAATAATCCAATAAATTATCTCATTTTGGCATAATTTGTCAAATTGTATGGCAGGCAAATTGCAAAAGCAAAAATGATTTACTCCCTTCATTCTAAAGACTCACAAATCCTGTTTCTGGAATTACTCTTGTGTTGGCTTTTCTTCTCCATCTACCAACACTGCCTCATTTCAGAACTTCACTATTTTCCATCCATATATAACACTAGAGGCCCAGTGCATGGATTCCTGCATGGGTGGGCTCCCTCAGCCTGGCCTGCGCGCTCTCTCAATCTGGGATCCCTCAGGAGATGTACCAATGCTGAAGCCACAGGCAGCAGGGGAGAAGCTGGAGCCGGGGCCGGGTGCCACTCTGCCACTCATCCCAGCCTGCTGGGTCTGCCGCCACTGCCACTGCTTGGTATCACTGCCGTGGAGGCGGGAGAGGCTCCTGCCACTGCAGCTGTGCTTACCAGCCATGAGCCTAGCTTCTGGCTGAGCGGTGCTCCTGCTGTGGGAGCACACCGAGCACCAGGGGCAGCTCCTGCATTGAGATTCTGCCCCCTGGTGGTCAATGCACATCATAGCAACTGGTCGACCAGTCATTCTGGTCATTTTGGTCATTCCGGTCGTTAATGGTCAGTTAGGCTTTTATATATATAGACTAGAGGCCCAGTGCATGAAATTCGTGCGTGGGGGAGGGTCCCCTCAGCCCATCCTGTAGCCTCTCCAATCCGGGACATCCCTCTCACAATCCTGGCCACTGGCTCCTAACCGCTCACCTGCCTGCCTGCCTGATTGCCCCTAATTGCCCCCCCCCCGCCCGGCCTACTCACCCCACACAGCCTGTTTGGTCATCTGTTCAGTTATGATGGTCACTTAGGCTTTTATACAGATAGATAACCTTGATTCCAATAGATCTTAACTCCACTGTGCTCTATGGCACCAACAGAGACATCTTTCAGGTGATAAAACCCCAACAACTATTACCATTATTCATTACTTTAGAACAATGGTACCAATGTTGCTTCAAAAGCTCACTTCAATGCACCTCTCCAGTGTTATTTTCAGTGAGTGAAATTTCACCTTGCAACTTCACTGAACTTTAAATATAGTCTGAACACCTTGCACTCTTCTGTGACACTATGTCTTACTCAGCTCTGCCTTCCTGCCATCTTTTTTCCTTCTTAATGTTTTAATGTATTCTAATGACTTGTCTTTGTTATCTTGTTTCCCTGAGTCAGTATTTTGCCTTTTCTTTTGGGCTCTGTTCAGAAAAGCTGTAAAAGACTTTAAAATGGGCACTTGTATACATATATACATAACCCTGGACACAGGCAATGGGTGGTGAGGGCCTGGGGGAGTGGGCCAGAAGAGGTTAATGGGAGGAAAAGGAAGACCTATGTAATACTTACAACAACAAAGATTTTAAAAAATAATAAAATAAAATGGGCAATGAAAGATTTCTGGGTTGCCTTTCAGTAGACCATTTGCATTTTCTCCTTTGCCCTTTGGAGATAATCTAATTGTACGGCAACTTTGAATGTCTTTGACTAGATTACTTTATAACTCTATAAATTGTAGAAAGCTTATCTATAATAATAAAAGTGTAATGTGCTAATTAGACTGGGCAATCTTCTGGATGAAGCCAGGATCACGAGGGAAGCCCAGGTCCCAGGTGCCAGAGGGAAGCCTGGCTCCTAGGTGCTAGAGGAAAACTGGTGCCGGCAGCAAGGGGAAGGAAGGCCTACTCTTACAGGAATTTTGTGCATCAGGCCTCTAGTAGTAATATAAATGATTACTGTCTAGAGAAATACAAATAAATTATTTTTCAGTAGATATACAATTGAATTCTGCCTTGTAGAAAAGATGATTTCAAGCATTATATTTTATTGTTTTACAGGGTATTAAACAATTTTTGAATCTATTAGGAAATGTATCCTGTCATTGTTGACATTATATATATAATATATTATATTTTTTAATTGTTGATTATATGTATTATGTTATATATAAAATAAACATATTAAATACATATAATATATATAATTTGCATTCTTACTGGTTTACTCATTAAAAATAAGCTAAATAAAACAATTTATATTTTTATGAGAATCAACAACTTCATTTAAAAAAATTATATTTGAACAGGTTTCAAGGGTTCAAAGACATACACAATGAATTCACCTGAAAGAGTGAGGTTGTTGGAGGAATGTACCTCATGGACTGTTTAGTCCCAGGTTAATATTTTCTTGGCTCCCAGAGTAAATCCCAAGTAACAATAAAATTTAATTATCACTGACTCTTGATCACTGTTTCCCCTCTCTACAAACTGTGTGTGTGTGTTTGTGTGTGGTTTGTATAGTATAATAATTTATTACATATTGTGAAAACAATGATTAGAATATGGATTTTATGGTGTGATTTTTTGATAATTCCTGTCAGATGTGTGATGGAAATATATCCTCTGATGAATGAAAGATGGCAGGGAATCTGGTGTGTAAGTCTTTTCTGTTTGTGTTCCTCTTTTGTCCATTTGTGTGCTCAAATCAATTAAGAATTTTCTGTCAACTGATAATGAAAACAACTCTTTCACATCTGAATCAGTGAGTTTTTGTGTTTCTGTGCTTACTTTTGACATTTGCCTAAGGTTCCAAAACTGAAGCTATATGCTCTCCCTGTGTCAATGTACCTGTGTATCCATCTGCCTGTAATTGAGGAAGGCCTTGACCTCTTGATATATGAAGAAGTAACATTTCCCTATTTATGGATGTTTTAAATAAATTGTCTTTTAATGTCTCTTAAAATAAAAGATCTTGTTTTCCCTGGTTGTCTAGCTGACACTCTGGGCAAGGGAATCAGGTCTGTGACTTTGATTGCCTCCCCAGTAGCCTATTTTACAACTGTTAGTAGAAAACTGATAGTAATACAAATTATTCTTGTCTACTGAAGTGTAAATGAGTTTTCCAGTAGAAATATAATTGATACCTGTGTAATAGAAAAATACATTTCCAAGATTATGTTTATTTTCCCAGTTTTGCATCTGTAAGGAATCATTCCAACATGTTTGAATGTGTCTGCATATCTTCATTCTACATCAACATCTCACTCTACATCTATCTGTTCCTCAGATTCTCCTTTACAACAGCCTTAACATCTTACAGGTACTCATTAATTAATGAACTAAATAAAATCTTTGACATCTGATCACTTTGTATTTGAATTACAGTAATGGATTTATATATTTTGAAATAAATGATGCATTACTGCCTCCCTCTGCACTTTGTTCATAGTTATGCATTATATAATAATTTCTGTATTCTTCCCCACAAAGAATGAGTGTCTTAAGGGGACTATTGGTATGTTTATAAGGCTTAACAAATATCTGTTTTATAGTATTAGGTACTAAAAATATCTATTTTTTTATTGTTACAGAAAAAGTACAGGTTCTGCTAAGGAATTTGGTGAATAAAAATATGTAACGTGATCAGAGGATGACTACAATATTATAGCACTATTAATTTTTATTAATAGGTTGACTCTACATCTTAGAAGTTGTTATTTATCAATTTTGTTAATCAGGATTTATGAAAAAAATGATTGATTAGAATGTTAAATACCTGAAAACATTTCAACTGTTGTTCTCCAAAAAATGTCATTAATGAGAGTTTGAAAGGTAATGTATTTTTTATTATAAAAAAGTAACACTCTATAAACATAATTCTTTAGTGTAATATTATAATTTTTCACACTTAAAGTCTGGCTTTAATTATTCAATTAATTTTAATTACTTATATTTTTAGAGACAAAAAATAATTATAATTGAAATAGAAAATTTGCTTTCTACTGTGCCCTGAGTTCATTGAAATTTATATTATCATTTTAACTCTCTAAGGCAAGCATTTCAAACTGTGCCCCACAAACTGCATGTGGCCCACAACAAATATGTTTGCAGCCCAGCCAATATACAGTATGTAAGAAACATTTTAATAAAAATTTCATAACTTAATTTTTACAATATCCTGTTATACATAATCCTATCAAATAAAAAAGAAACATGGTAATTAGTCGTACCTCCGCTACCCTTCCCATTGGCTAATGAGGGCGATAGGTAAATTAACTGCCAGCCAAGATGGCGGCCGGCAGCCAGGCAGCTTGAAGCGAACATGAGGCTTGCTTGCTTCAGTGACGGATGACTCCACCATTCCCCGCCCACTGCTGCCGGCCTTTGAGCTTGCAGTTTGAAACATTGTTACAAATGTAGAAGCTAAACAAAACCCCAGAAACCTGCTTTCAGCCAGCCGGGATCTCAGAGCTGGAGTTGAAACAGTGTTTCGATTATAGAACCCAAACAAACCAGATATCTGCTTTCAGCAGCCGAGGTCTCAGAGCTGGAGCCAAGCCTCAAAGCTAAAGCTGGCCCAGAATAAAAAAACAAAAAGAAAGAAAGAAAGGAGTGGTTGGGAGCTTCAGTCACCCCCAGCCTGAAAACAGCCATCAGCCCCTCACCCAGACTGGCCAGGCACCCCAGTGGGGACCCCCACCCTGAAGGGTGTGTGACCAGCTGCAAACAGCCATCATC
>NW_006294998.1:3533596-3580430 GCF_000327345.1 Myotis davidii | reverse complement strand
AACTCCCGAGGGGTCCCAGACTGCGAGAGGGCACAGGCCAGGCTGAGTGACCCCCCATTCCCCCCGAGGGCACAAATTTTTGTGCACCGGGTCTCTAGTCTTTAATAATAAAAGCATAATATGCTAATTAGGCCAGATAGCCGAACAACCTTCCAGACATCCTTCCAATGACCTTCGGGACAAAGCTGGGGCTGTGAGGGCTAAGGCAAGCTGCTGCAGCTGGGAGGGCCAAGCCCCTTGCACAAATTTTGTGCATTGGGCCTCTAGTTACTAATAACGAACTACAACATTCGCTAATGACTGATTACTATAACCGTGTTGCAGTCATTTCCCTTACGCGCCTTACACATAGGCACACCATTTCTCTCCACTAATACTAGCAGGGACTATTTTAGCATCCGGTTGCCACATCATTAGTCTTGGACTGACTTGTTTGGTGTGCACAACAGGAAATATTTCACTTTTGGAGAACAAGAAAAATAGGTTTATTAGCATTACACTTATTAATTTGTGCAGTTATTCAGTGTCTAGTAAGTTAATGTCCAAGGAAAAATATTAATTTTATTTAAATGTTCTATTATTTTATGTTAACATTAACAGTTATTCATTTATTTCAGCCCTTTGCATTCAGCATGTCTCTATTGAAATAAACCTATGTTTCTATGAAAATTGAAGCTTTTGTTTTTCTGCAGCCCACATAAACTTAAACCTTACTTATTTGGCTCATGTTAGCCTTTGAGTTTGACATGCTTGCTCTAAAGTCACTTTGTTAACACATACTTTGCATTGTTTTTTGTTTGTTTTTTTACTGCTCAGAAACACACAAGATCTACATTCCTATTCTTTTGATAAAATTTTAATTCTACTATGCTTGTTATTTCTCATGAGTTTTACTTTTTCTTAGGTAGAGGTTATCTTACCAAAGTGATTAAAAGCAATTAAAAATTTTTATTTTTATATTCTTTTTTTCTATTCTTGCTATAGATTGGCTACATAGTGCTCTTAGTGCATTCACAAACAAATAGGCTTTAAACAAAAATTAACTCAAAATGGATTAAAGACAAATATAAAACCTAAACCAATACAATATATAGAAGAAAACAGAGAAATTAAACTTATGAACCTTGGTCTCAGAGGGATTTTTGTCAACTTGACCCCAAAGACAAGTGAAGTAAAAGGAAAAATAAATGAATGGATCTACATCAAACTAACAAATTTCTGCACTGCAAAATCTATCAATAAACGAAGGCAATCATCTGAATGGGAAAAGATATTTGCAAATAAAAACTCTGGCAAGGGGTTAATATTCAAAATATATAAAGAACTCATATAACTCAACAACAAGAGAAACAATCCAATGAAAAAAATGGTCAGATGACCCAAAAGATACTTTTCCTAAGAAGACATATACATGGTCAACAGATGTATGAAAAGATGTTCAACTTCACTAGCTAAAAGGATATCAAAACCACAATGAGTTACCACCCCACACCTATTAGATGGCTGTTATTAATAAAACAAAAAATAACAAATGTTGGAGGGCATGTGGAATAAAGGGAACCCTCATATACTGCTGGTAGGAAAGTAAATTGGTGCAGCCTCTTTGGAAACTAGCATGGAGGTTCCTCAAAAAATTAAGAATATAGCTACCTTATGACCCAGTGATCTTTCTGATTTTCTATCTGAAAAATTTAAAAGCATTTACTCATAAAGATATATGTATCCCTATGTCCATTTCAGCATTATTCACAATAGGTAAGACATGGACACAAATTATTTGTCCTTTGACTGATGATTGGATAAAGGAGATGTAGTATATGTATACAATGGAATACTACTCAGTCATAAGAAAGATGAAATATTGCCATCTGCAACAACACGGATGGACCTTGAGGACATCATACTAAGTGAAATAAGTCAGATGGAAAATTATAAGAACCTATAATTTCAATCATATGTGGGATATAAAACAAAAAGCAGCAAACAAACTCATAGGCAGAGATAACAGTATGGTGATTATGAGAGGGGAAGGGGAGGCCAGGAGGAGGATAAAGAGGGTAAAGGATATCAAATATATGGTGATGGAAGGATACTAGACTTTGGGTGATGAGAACACTGCAACGTACAGATGATGTATTATGGAATTATACTTCTGAAACTTCCTACATAATGTTATTAACCAAGGTTACCCCAATACATTTAATTAAAAATAAATAAAACATTGTTTAGAATTTTAACAATCAAATAAGCTGCTTACTGAAAGGTAAATGAACTCACTTTAAAAATAGATTTTTCTCTATTAAAAACCTACCAAAATTATAGAAGAGATGCACAAAACTAGAAAAACATAACATGTACAATGCAGCAATTCTCAGCTATAACATATCTCCTACAATTAATGAATAATTGCCTATAAATTCAATACCTGTTGAGGTATTTTCTATCTTAAACATTTTATTTGAACAGTATATTATTTTTTATTTAGAATGAGTCTTGGAAAGGTTCTAGAGTATTTTCATAATTGTTTTTTATGATTTTGGGGGAAGTTTGGGACAAAAATCCCCCTGGTAACAGATTCTGTTAGTTAAGATAAGAATTGAGGAAAATGATTATTTATATAAAGGACCATTTATTACTCAGTGCTAAAATTCCATTACAAAGTAACATTAAATTCAATTCCTAATGATAAAGTTTTATCTAAGAACATATAAGCAAATCTATATTTAAATGGCTAAGCATAATCCAGCTTGGGCAATTTTAAGCATGATAACTGAACTTTTTTTTTTAATTTTTTATTACAAAGGGTATTACATATGTGTCCATTTTTCCCCCCGCCCTAGACAGTCCCCTAGCCTCCCCTATCCCCCAGTGTCTTGTGTCCATTGGTTATGCTTATATGCATGCATACAAGTCCTTTGGTTGATCTCTTACCCCCCTACCTTCTGCCCCCCAACCCTCCCCGGCCTTCCCACTGCAGTTTGACACTCTGTTTGAGGCAGCTCTGCCTCTGTATCTATTATTGTTCAAAAGTTTATAATGGTCTCAATTATCCATGAATAAGTGAGATCATGTGGTATTTTTCTTTCATTGACTGGCTTATTTCACTCAGCATAATGCTCTCCAGTTCCATCCATGCTGTTGCAAATGGTAAGAATTCCTTCTTTTTTACAGCAGCATAGTATTCCATTGTGTAGATGTTCCACAGTTTTTTAATCTACTCATCTGCTGATGGGCACTTGGGCTGTTTCCAAATCTTAGCTATGGTTAATTGTGCTGCTATGAACATAGGGGTGCATATATCCTTTCTGATTGGTAGATGAGTGGATTAAAAAACTCTGGCACATCTACACAATGCAATACTATGCTGAGGAAAGATGTCTATTTAGGTCCTTTGCCCATTTTTTGATTGGATTGTTTATCTTCCTTTTGTTAAGTTGTGTGAGTTCCCTATAAATTTTGGAGATTAGGCCCTTATCAGGTATGACATTGGCAAATATGTTTTCCCACACAGTGGGTTTTCTCGTTGTTTTGTTGATGGTTTCTTTTGCTGTGCAGAAGCTTTTTATTTTGATGTAGTCCCATTTGTTCATTTTCTCTTTATGATAACTGAACTTTTAAAATATTTATAGATCCTAAGAAGAAAACCATCCCAGCTGCAAATTTCTTGGGGGACAAAAGTTCACATGTCTTAACAGTATAAAAGAAAAGGACGCATGTGATTCATCATATCAAAGATTTAAAAATCAACTATTTGGGGTACTTTCACTATTTTTTCTTATTAGATACAATATTAATTTTAAAATAAAATGGTAATTTGTTCTAATGAAACAAAGAGAAAGTATCCTATACTTCTTTTGAAGGAATATACAAAATGATCAGAATTGCAAAAAGATGGTATAGCCGCCTGGTGTGGCACAGTGGTTGAGTGTCCATCCATGAACCAAGAGGTCACCTGTTCAATTCCTGGTTAGGCCATAGGCCCTGGTTGCAGGCTTAATCTCCAGTAGGGGGCATGCAGAAACAGCTGATTAGTATTTCTCATCAATGTTTTTTTATCTATCCCTCTCTCTTCCTCTCTGTAAAAAATCAATAAAAACATATTAAAAATTAAAATAAAAATCAAGTGGTATAACAAAATCTCATTTTTAGTAGATGTCAAGATCTGAAAAAAAAATAGAATAGACACAAAAATGAATGAAATTTAATATTTAAATTAAATGATAAAATGTTTGCTGAATGAATTTACAGCTCCACACTTAATAAAAATGCATTATATTTTTTGTCATCACCTTTTAAAATAATAATAAAAAAATCATAAATATTTAACAATGCAGTAACCGATTCCAGTGCCTTTTGTTCCTTGTGTAGATCTATATTTTCATGTGGTGCTGTTTTCCTCTCTCTGTGCAGCTCTCTCCTCGCTGGCATTATTCCGGCAAACACTAGCTGCCTAGGTCTTCTCAGGGTCTCTTGTCCTCTGATCAGGGAATCCATGAAGCTCTGGTCTCCTTGTGCTGCAGCCTGGAAATGCTCTAAAGCAGGCAAGTGGGGTAATCACAGGACTTTCTTCTCTTTCTTATTGTCTCTCAGAGATCACTCTCCTTTGCTACCTGATATAAAATGCTTTGGAAATCATTACTCCATATAGCACTGTCTTTTTTAAAAAAAATCATTGTTTCAAGTTGGAATGTCCTTGTCACTCCATCTTGATCAGAGATTGAAATCCATGTTGGTACCTTAAAAAACAAAACAAACAAACAAAAAACACTTTCACTGCTTCTGAATCTAATATAAAACCAGTATATTTTACATATTATACGACTTGGGAAATGTGGAGAGTGGCTATAGTGTTCGGACAGGTTCAAGCCTCAGACTAATGAGAGGGCACAGTCCTCTCATGGCATGTGCAAGCCCCAGCTTGGAAGGCAAAGCTCTATGGTCCAAACCTGTGGTCCCACATGACTAAGTGATATGGGCTGCCGGAGGTGCAGCAAGTAAACAAAGCTTGATCAGGTGCATGTAATTGAGTAGATTCAAAACTCATGAGAAGGTTGTAACCACGCCCTTACTTTGCCTCGTGGAATCTGGCTATAATATAAAGAGACAGCTTAAAGGCCGTGACACTGTCGCTGTCTCTCCATCAGAGAAGCAGCGTCTCATTGAGACCCAGCTTTTATTCTCTTGTCTGTCTTTTCTAAATCCTTCACCACCCCCATCAGGTTCACCCTTGACCGTGCTGGCGTGGCACAGGGAAATATCAGGAAACAGCAAAAATATGGGAAAATCACTTATTAGTTTGTGGTCTAGGAACTTTACCTTGCCTTGTATCTTCCTTGGGTTCTTTAGTATCAGACACTGTGATGAAGAGCCAGGTCAAAATGATTCATTAGAATAAATTATCAGAAACATTGAAGAAGTAAAGGGAAGCAGGCCAGTCAAAGATGTGACACAAAGCAAAGTCCTCAGGGATTAACTTTGGCTCAATGTCATAGGAGAACCATGGAGAAAATGTCAGACTTCAGAATTGAGATTGGGGTGATAGCCTATCCCCCTCACCTGTCCATCATTGGTTAATGTTTGCCCAGGTGAGAGGTATATTCTTAATCTCTTTGGGTACTCCAGGCTTGCAGACACATTTTGTTCTGGCAGCTTGAATGTTGAACAAGCACTGAGTGTTGGGATTAAAATCAAACTGGTAGCTGGTGCGCACACAAATGCGATGTAGAGATGTGAGCAGAAACTACCCAGTGCTTCTCATACTTCGATATACATATGAACCATGTGGAGACTTTATTAGAATGAGGGCTCTAATTCAGTAGGTTTGTGCAGGAATGATGTTGCTGGCCCACAAACATGCCCTGGACCTCTGGTAGGTCTTAAAAGGAGTGTGTGGAGGTGGGGGGCTTTCATTTCTCACCTCTCCTTGCCCTCAGTTCACACTAGCAGAGGTGCCTGTTAAGATCTTTGTCTTATTCCTTCAGTTGGTTTGTTTTCTTATTGTTGAGTTTTAAGAGTTCTTTGCCAATTTTGGATTCATTCCCTTCTCAGACATATCTTTTGCCAATATTTTCTCCAAGTCTGTGACTTACTCTGCTCATTCTCTTGACACTGTCTGTTGCAGAGTAGAAGTTTTTAATTTATATAAGTCCATCTTATCCATTCTTTTTTCATGAATTGTGCCTTTGGTGTCATAGCTAAAAAATCATCACCATTTGCATTTTCTCTTATATTATCTTCTAGGAGTTTTATAGTTTTGTGTTTTACATTTAGGTCTATGGTCCATTTTGAGTTAATTTTTGGGAAGGGGGTAGGATCTGTGTCTAGGATTCTTTTTTTGCATGTGGATATCCAGTTGTTCCAGCACCATCTGTTGAAGACTATGTTTGCTCCATTGTATTGCCTTTGCTCTTTGTTAAAGATCAGTGGACAATATTTATGTTGGTTCATTTCTGGGCTCTCTATTCTGTTCCATTGACATATTTGTCTACATAGCTTAGCATTTGGTTGAAGTGTCTGTAAGGATTCTCTGAAAGGTTGGAGGCCTCTGGGGGAACTTGCCGAAGGTGGCAGCCCCTGCCTTGACTTTTCCAAACAAATCTGACATGTATTTGCTTAAAAGACACTACAGATTCAGGTGTTTTCTCAAGGATGCTTACGCTGCTGACAGTATCTAATAATTAATTTTAGTTTAAGCTATTGTTACAATAAAGTCTAAGGAGGCAAGTGAATGAGGCTACTTGGTGACTATAGCCAAGTAGTCCCTTAGCCTCTCTTTCACGGAAACATGTGTCAGAGTAATCATTCATCCGTTGTTCAGGGTCTGCCAATCAGTCCTGGCATCCATCTGCCTTCTAACGCCTATTTTCATGCTTAGAGAATCCCCACATTTTATGAGTCTTGGTTGGAAGTAAAACTCCCTTCCCTAAATGGGCTGAAAATGATACCTATTTATATTCCCAGTCTTTCTTCTAGCTAAGGCACAGGCAAGGCCTAATTCCCATTAACAGATATATCCAAGCCAGACTTGAACTCATAAGCCAGTGCTAAAAGAGGGAAGTAGAGGTCTCTCTCTCTCTCTCTCTCTCTCTCTCTCTTATGCATTGCATACAGCTTGGTCTTAGTAGTGTCCTTAGGGTTGAGATACTAAGGCCTAAGCGGTGGCAGAACAATTGAGGATCTGGTGCTCCTTGATGCTGACAGAGGTTTCTGCGAGGCCTATTCTGCTGTGAGAATTTGGACATTAGTTCTCAAAGCCAAGCTTCCTGCCTTGTTTCCCAATTCACCAACAATCTTAGGCCATACTTTGTGTTCTTTTAATAAATTCCTCTCCTGTGACTTCAACGAGAGTCAGCTTTTTGTTGTTTGCAACTAGGAATTCTGACTGATCAAGGGAGATTAGAACAGATATAACTAGGAACCAGATCCTGAAGGACTCCTGTTAACATGTTTTGAATGTATTATTAGAATTGTGAAAAATCATGGAAAGACATTAAGGAAGAGAATGCTATAAGCAGATTTTCAATTTAGAAAAATTATCCTGTAAGCTCCCAGATGACAGTAATTGTTTTCTGCTGTTTACTGATTTCTGCTCAGTCCTTAGCATAATACGGTGATGGCAAACCTTTTGAGCTCCGCGTGTCAGCATTTTGAAAAACCCTACCTTAACTCTGGTGCCATGTCACATATATAAATTTTTTGATATGTGCAATCATAGTAAAACAAAGATTTATATTTTTGATATTTATCTTATATATTTAAATGCCATTTAACAAAGAAAAATCAACCAAAAAAATGAGTTCGCGTGTCAGAGGTGACATAGGTTCACCATCACTGGTAGTATATGGCAAATAGTAGGTCATAAAAATAGCAGAATGAATGATGAAAATGTTTTTCTGACTTAATTTTTATTATTATTATTATTATTATTATTATTATTAATTGAGGTAGCATTGACTTATAGCAATATATAAGTTTCAGGTGTACAATATTATGTGAATGAAGGGAAGTTTAATGAGTGAATTGGAGGAATAGGTCCATGAAGAAGAATGTTGTGGAACATCAAGTGACAGTGGTGACCAGGACTAAATCAGAGTTCTTGATGATTCAATGAAATACCTGGATTAAAAAAATATTGATATGTAGGAGGCAAGGCAGAATCTAAATAATGTGCACAGACATTACATATTAATATTTTAAAATGCAAATATGCTTTTAAATTAAATTACACTTTCCATGATTACAATTTTAATAAAAAATGTAATATTAATGGAGAGGAAATGCAGGAAAGCATGGGTTCCAAAGCTTTTCCCCATCCCCCACACAACAGCACTAGTAATATAGATACAAACTATGTCAAGGGGATACACAGAATGACTATGTAGCTTCCAATGCCAAAAAAGTGATCAAGACAAGAGTGCTAATAATCATTTAGTGCTGAAGAGATAAACATATCAAATGCAGTTGTTTCAATTGTTTGAATATCCTTTTTTTTTTTTTTCTGCATTACTTGGGTTCCTCAGGCTGTCACTTTTTAAATAAGCCTAACAGGGGATTCAGTTAAGTAGAGGAGGAGGATTTAAAAGATAAAACCAGATTGGTTTTCAACACTCCTTCCTCCTGAGCCCTCAGAGATAATTTAATAAAAAGGAAACATAATATTAATTTTTCTGAATTCTTGTTTTGTTGGATGACCTTGGTAAAAGCACGTAGGTGAATTTTGAAATTATTATAATTGGCTGTTATTACCATTATGCTATTTCACTGGATTAATTTACCGGCCATTCAAGTTGATTCACTAATGGAGCAGGTACATAAGACAGGCAGGGCAAAAATCACCACTGTAGTTCAATAATTTCCCCCAAAGCCTCCTGCCAAATCGCATATCTTTACATGACTTTTGCCTAATGTTCTCAAAACAGCACACGATGATACAAAAATATGAGGTTATCAGTAAAAGATCCACATAATACTTTTTCCTGCAAATATCCATCCACAGGTGCATTCTCTCTCCTTTATTAGCATGCAGCATTGACATTCTGAAAAAAATCCCTCTGCTTTAGAGACCAAATAACTACTTTGATAAAATTAAGTCAATCATATTCTTGGATACAATGGGAAATACATATTGTCTGGGTTATTCTGTCTAGTAGAAAATCATTTAATTGTGCATAAGACATGGATTCTTAGTCTCTTTCTTACTAGCCAATAAATTTGGTCAACTCTTTTAGCATCTTTATGCTGCAATTTCAATTTTGGGGAAAAAATTAAACATTAAACTATTTTAAATATTATTACCTGTCAGCAAACCCCGACCTAATATATGTAGCACCAAGCAAGCAGGGACTTGGGGATTTCATTTGATGGCTCTAGAAAACTGACCTCAACCTTAACTAACAGCATCTTTAAGAGAAATTCTCAGCTTTACAGTGATGCTAAATTAACACATTTATCAGACTATTTACCTGGCGATTTGCCTTGAGGGAAAGGGAATGGGTAAAGAGAAAATTCAGCCTCAGGAGGGAAATGGAGCCACAGAAGGATAAAGTATGCAGACTCTCTCACTGCCCGATTTCATCGGCCGTTACCAGACTGTCAAGCTCACTGTGATTTATTTAATGAAGGTCAGTGAGAGAACACACTAAATGCTTTAACTTGAGAAATAAAGCAAGGAACCCGTGTGTACCACTATCATAAAACAACAGCTTGAAGAGGGAAAACTTCACACAGCCAACCAATAAGTTTTGTTTTTACTGAAATGACTGATTGTACCTCAGCCACAATAAATGGGAAGCACTAACATCGTTAACATACTTTTGTCCCTGCATCTAGCACAGTGCTTTACAACCCTCGGAGCTGAATAAATATTTGAAAGGTTTTATATGTGGCCTTCTGAGTTTCATGGTACACAAATTCATAGTCTCTAACCTAAGCTCGGCCCTGAGAACTGTCGGTAAAACATTTGGGTTTTCTCCATCTGCCTGTTTTGTTTACTGCTCAATGATTATTCTAACCTTTCCTATTCTCCTCAAGAACTGACCCTCCCCGCCCCACACATATTAACTGCCCACTTAAATAATATCTTTTAAATTTAATTCCCACCACATACAAATTTACCCCTATCCATCTTTACTTTCTCTCCTCTAGAGTCAGAAGACCCTTTTGTTCAAGTCAATCTATGCTGCACAGGTGCCATTCTCTCTCTTATATTGGGCTATAGTCTTCCTCACATTCCTATGTATTATCAATTCCTTTTCTCAACCATTTCCTTCTTCTTAAACTCCTACAAAAGAATAAAACACATTTTCCCTGTGCATGTCCTTCCCTATGTTTTTCATCCCTCCTTTTTATAAGGACCACTTTTTCCACACTCAGCATTTCATCTGTTAAGGCTGAAGACTTCTAATTATCAATTTGCATGTCATTTTTCCCCTTGAAGTTTATAAGTCCAAATGTTTGCTTGTCATAGCTTGCTTTCTATTTATTTATTTCACTTATTTATTGTTTTTATTGTTTGTTGCATCCCAAGAATGGCTTAATAATAGGAATGGAAGTTATGTAAAAATGCATAAGGTTCCCACCCTCATGAATCTTTACAGTTTAACAGTCCCGTAGTGAAATAATCACAGAAATAAATGACAAATGTGACAAGTGCAGCGAGAGGAGAACATACCTCAGACAGAGCATCCCAGTCCTCCCGAGGTGTCTTCTTGTTCAGTATTATCTTTCAGTTGGTGTTTTCACAAGGCCTTCCATGTTCTTCACTAAGTTGCATGGGTGTTGGCCTTGAACTCTCCCCCCACCCCCTTAATCCTGACACCCACCCATCCTGAAGTTCTGCTTACTTTTCCTCCTTTAATACTTTTCTGCTTTCCCCCAATAGCAGTTATCTCAGCTCCCCCTGTCTTGCCTGTACCATCTCAGCCGTTGATCTCTCTGTCTTCAGTCTTGTTTTACTCTCCAATCTAACCTCACACATCGCCAAAGGACTGACACGAGACCCAAATCTGACCCTGTTACTCATCTGCTACTTTAAGGTAATTAATGCTGGCCACTGTAACAAATATCACCAATATCTTAGAAGCTCAAAACAACAAGGGTGTATTTCTTGATCATATTAGATTCAGACACAAGTCTGATGGATCTCCTTGGTAGCTCCCCTTCAAGGCGTGTCTCAGTGATTCTGTTCTTCCCAGTTGGTCAGGCTGCCTTTCAGAACCATACCTTTGGGGTCCCTGCATAAGTAGAAGGAGATGAGCTCAGGATGTCAAAGACGATTCCAGGGGCAGGCTCAGTCAACATTTTCATTTATGTTACCTTGGCCAGAAGGTCAATATGGCCCCAACCAAACTGTAATTTAGTCTTCTGGGTACCGAGGGAAACAAACAAACAAAAAAAACAAGATTGTGAGCATCTAGCTAATCCCTGCCTGACTTGCTTTGGCTGTCTTTCAGTTCTAGCCTCTGCACACAGATTATAAGGCCCATGTACAAGCATCTGTAGTCTCACTGCCTCTCTTCTTTCTTTGTTTTTTATATCTTTTCTCACTTTTGCCCTCCATCACTCTCTTCTTAAAAAAAAAATTCAAACAGATTGAGATTCTTTGCCGAATACATTTTTCTAATGGATAGTGTATGTTAAAATGAACTGCTTCTCACAATTTGTCTCAGGTATCAGAATAAATTGCATTTTAAAACTAAATTTACAGAAATCCTTGTTTAAGAAAGGCTTTGTTTCTTTTCATATGAATCACTAACTCATTGAGGTATTTTCTAGATGAAAACTTGAACTCTCAGTACCTTGGATGTACCTAACATTTCAGAAATTACTTTCAGAGAGATTTGTAGGTGTCAAAACATGCCTCTGTCTGAAAGGGCAGTCTTTCCAAAGGTGTCAGGATGAGAAATACTTTCTAAATACCTATTATACCTCTTGCCTTAACCTTTTCACCAGAGCTGAGAATCTGGGTAGGATTAGTCACCAGGGCCCAGACTCTGAGAAGCTAGAGGCCTAAACTTTAGGCCAAGAGAATGTGATGATTAAAACACCACGTTTGCAAAGACCTCATGTTCAAAATTGTTTTCCCATGAACCATTCCAGTATCACACTCTCTCCATGACATTGTCTGGATTTTGGGTTGAACACCTTCTAGCTTCTTGCTAGTTGTACAAAGTAGACTAAAAATATTTACCTCATAGAGCTGTTCTAAGGAAGAAATTTTGCATCACAGCAAAGCTTTAAACTGTTGGCTTTTATTAACAGTATTAATATTACATTGGCAAAGTCCATGGAAACATATATAAGCACTTGCACAATAGATTATCAATAGCTCTCTTTATATGATTTCTTTACCTCATGGCTTTGAAGATGTCATATTTTAACTATTCCCCATGAGGGATGTTCCTATTATTGTCTTTGAGTGATAATATCTATGAGAAAAAGAAAACCCATTGTAATGTTATCAGCATGTTCATCAACAGAGGAAAGTGAAGGTAAATGGTGGCACATCCACTGTGACATTACCTACAATATAGTTTAAAACACTTTGGATGTTAAACAATGTTATGCGTGTTTGGAAATTACCTTAAATTTTTAGTGGGTAATTAACCAAAGAACAAGGAGAATTTGGGGTCCACACTGGAGAAGTTTCTAAATAAGACTTTGGATATCTCAAATATATGAGAAAAGCAGCAGGAGAAGGCAGAGTGGAAGAGAAGGTGAGGGGGTGGCAGAAGCAGAGCTTGCAGTGTGTGCTTTGAAGATGGAGGAGAGGGTCGCAAGGCAAGGCTTATCATGGCCACTAGCAGCTGGAAAAGGCAAGTACCCCAGATCCATGAATAATGTCATTTTGTTTAACGTTTTGTTATAATGGGGATGAGAAACACACTGATTCTCAGCCGGGGCCACTGTCTGTGTGGAATTTGCACATTCTGTTCATACCTGTGTGGGTTTTTCCCAGGACCCCCCGTTTCCTTCCACATCCCGCGATGTGTACAGGAGGTGAACTGGTGTGTCTAAATGGCCCTGGTCTGAGTGAGATGGCTGTGGGTGCGCCCTGAGATGGAAGCGCGTCCTGTCCAGGGTCGGTTCCTCGGCTGTGCCCTGAGCTACCTGTGATCCTGGAATAAGCAGGCTGGAAAGCAATTATCTACTTGTTTTCATTAACCTTTCTTAAATGTTATTTCCAATTATAATAGTCTAAGTGTTTGGGTGATTTTTTTTTTTTAGAAGTTTGGTGATGTTTTTGTGAGCAGAAATATGCCATAGGAACTTAACTCTTGTTTTTGTCAATTAGCCTATGGTAAAATTGGTTGCATTATATCTCCTTTCATTTAAAGTTGCAGTTTTCAAGAACCTACCCACGACATTAAGTGAGGACTTACTACACATACATTTTTCCATCAGAACCTGTGAATGGGGGAAAAACACACACACAAAAAACCAACACATAAATTTCTTACAGACACCTTTCTTTAGCTCTTGAAGACTTCAAAATTCTGACCTCCAAAACTGCAAGAGAATAAGCCTGTCATGTTTTAAGTCACTAGATGTGTGGTAATCTGTCATAGCAGTAACGGTAAAGTAATATAAAAATGCATGCTGGTCTGTGAATAGCACGGAGCTCTTTATCTTTAGTTGAACTCATCTGTCTGTAGCCAAACAAAAATGGGTCTCAGTGGAGTGAAATCACCTGAACTTGATAATGCTCCCAGTGAGAGGGGCATGACCAGCAGAGAGACAATGTAAAAAAGACAGGGGACCATCAGGGACAGAGGTGTCTCATTTTTTTTTCATACCCTTCTTGATTCAGAGGGTATATGAACACCCGTCTAGGAAAGGCCAGGTTTGAGGGCCATCGTGCAGAATGAGCCCTGAAAATTAATGTAACGTTGTTTACAGCATTGCCTTGGTCAGCTCCATGGAGCCATCCCGCCTGTGTGAGAAGCTGGTGTGTGAGTGTGCATATGTGTGGGGGGAGGAGAGGATGTTCTTGTTCAAATACATCTAATTTTAACTCCCAGCATAATTATGGGTGTTTTTTAACAGCCAGCAGTGACTAGAAAATGAAATGATTAAGAACAACAAAGCTTCTGTACTTTAAAAGAGCAAGTTGTCCTATGTCAAAACATCTTGCCTTATGTAGTAACAGTAAATCCCCATAGAGATGAGGTGGCGATATTAGAAAATCTTTGTATTCAGTCAGCTCACTTTTGCTGGTTTTACTTCCGGGAGTCTGTTCATCTTTGGAAACTAGAATTTAGCTTTTGCTTGTATAGCCATTTTAGGTCAGGAATCCTCTAAAGACAGTAGGAGTTGTGAAGCTAATAAAGATTGTGTGTGGAAGATGGGAAAGAAAAGCTTAGTTATTGGTGCCATGAAGGAAAGGGGGAAATTAGCTTTAAGGAAGACTGGCATTGGTATATAATTCCAAGTTTCACGTAAAGAATATACCAAATTCCATTTCTTATAGTGTATATCTGGACTGACCCCCCCACTGAAAACAACTAAAAATGCTTAGTGAAAATACAAAGCAAAAAATACTCCTGCTGGGCAGGCATGGCTCAGGGGTTGAGCAGCAACCTATGAATCAGGAAGTCACAGTTCAATTCCCAGTCAGGGCACATGCCTGGGTGTGCAGGAGACAGCTGATCAATGATTTTTTCTTATCATTGATGTTTCTATCTGAAATCAATAAAAAACGCATTTTTAAAAATACTTTAAAGTAGCCTTAATGAGCTGGCAAATGAGTAAGAGTCATAAACTGAGTGACAGTGGGAAGGCATAGAGGAAAGCAGAGGACTGCTGTTGGATGTTATCTTAAGGGGACTGGCTGAACCAGGACACCTTGAGCTTTGGACTTCATTCCTTTCCAGGACAAGTTAAGCCGATACACAGCCCAAGGCCAGCCCAAGGTGAGTGTCTAGTAAGAGAATCCCCACATAAACCATAAAGAGAAACACCACCCCTTAGCTAAAAAAACATCAAAGATTGGAATGATCAGGCATAACATATAAAATAAATCCTATGTAATAAAGAGGTAATATGCTAATTTGTCCGTTATGGTGTCCGAGTCATGACCAATCCACAGGCTGCCCACACACAGGAGCTGGGGGGCGGCGATGGGGACAAGGGCTTTTGCCCCCAGCGGAGGCACGCCCAGGCTTGCCCAGCACTCACATCCTGCCCAGCGCTGAGGTAAAGCTGTCTACCTGCATCCCTGGCCAGGGACGTGACCCTGCCTGCCTGTGTCCCTGGCCAGGGACCTGGTGCTGCCTGCTTGTCCTCCCTGTCCCCCAGCTCAGAGCTGCTTTGGCGTCTCGGTGAACTTTGCAACTGACCCAAGGAGGAAACCGAGAGAGGAGAGGTCGGAAGCTGTGGATTCCCAGCACTTTAGTCACTTGAAAACAGCCCTGCCTTGAATGCGAGGTGGCTGTATGCTCAGCTGAGAAGTGAGGGGGCTGAACACCACCATCCCTGGGCTCCGGTCGATCCAAGGCCCGAACGTCCACCATGAGAAGGAAAAAACGGAGGGAGGGGTCCAGAGGAAGGGAGGACAATAGAAGAAAATGTGTCACTTTCCCCAGGCCTCTCCCTCTTTCTGCTGCCTACAAAAGCCCCAGGTCCAGCCACAGTTCTGTCTCCACCTTTTAGTCCCCTGTTCTCCAACTAGAGGAAAGAAATAAAGAAGGAGTCCGTGCTGCCTCCAGAAAGTATCTATATACCTGGCCGGCCGGTTGCCTTCTGCAGAGGGAGGCCAGACTGCGTCAGTAGGACATCCCGTGAGGGCTCCCGGACTGTGAGGGGGGGGCAGGCTGGGCTGAAGGACCCGCCCTCTTCCCCATGCACAAATTTTCATGCACTGGGCCTCTAGTATTTTAATAATGTTTAAATAGAGAATATATGAATATTCATTGAACTATTATTTCAGCCTTTTTGATGTTCGAAATTTTTCAGAATAGAACTTTGGGTGGGGGACGCCTAGGACTAGAAGTTAACTTCCTTGAACGGAAAAAGGATAAATACAAATATTTACAGAAAATAACTTACTTAGTAGTGAAATGTTAAAAGCATTTGCCCAAGGCACTGGTGTCTAATATCAACACTTCTATTTAAAATTATATGGAAGTCCTAGCAGTAAGTTACAAAAAATACAAGAAATAGAGTATAGGCCAGAAAGAAAGAAATAAAACTCTCATTATTTAGGCAATATGGTTGTCTACAAAGAGTACTAAAAAATGCATAATAATAGTTTAATAAATCTGCTAGATATGAAATCAATGTATAAAAACAAGTTGAATTCTTACAATACAGTAGTTTAGAAAATGTATTTTTAAATAAAGGTAAAATTTATAATAGCACCAAATTTTAAAGTGGCTAGAAATATATCTAACAAAATCTGAGCAAGATTTTTAAAAATTGTTTTTATTGCTTTTAGAGAGAAAGGGGGAAGGAGAGGGGAAGAGAGAGATAGACATAAGAAGCATCTGTCTTTTCTCTGCAACCTGGGTATGTGCTCTGACTGGCAATCAAACCAGCCACTTCTCTGTACCTGGGAAGATGCTCAACCAACTGAGCACTGAGCAATACCCAGCCAGGGCCAAGATATTTTTTGAGAAAGTTGTAAAGCTTAATGGGAGGCCATTAAAGACAACCTAAGTAAATATACAGACATACCATATTTTTGGATTGGATTATTAATACTACAAAAATGTTGATCTCAAAATTCACCCACAATTCACTGCAATCCCAGCAGGCTTTTATGTAGAACTTGAAAACATTATTCCAAAATAAACATAGAAAACTATAAGCCAAGAATAAGTCTACTCTGAACAAAGAACAAAGTACAGGGATTGCATTACCAGATATCAAGAAGCATTGTATAGTTGTAGTAATAAATTTAGTGTCCTATGAAGAAATAAACAAATTGGTGAAATTCTTTGTCAGTTTCAGAAACAGATTTACCCAGATATCAAAACTTGATCTAATTGAGCTAGCATTACAGATTAGGTATAAAAGATGGACTTTGAGTAAATGATGCATGAAAAAATCTCTACACATAAAAGTCTAAGTGACCTTTATAACCAAATGACCGGAACGACTTGAAAGACCACTTGAACAGTCACTATGACGTGCACTGACCACCAGGGGGAAGATGCTCAACACAGGAGCTGCTCCCTGATGGTTAGTGAGCTCCCACAGCCAACCTCCCGTGGCCCCTACCCCTAGCCAGCGAACCTCCCATGGCCCCTCCCCCAGGCTGGCCAGCTCCCCCATTGGCCCTATCAGAGGGGCCAGCCGGCTAACCTCCTGGGGTCCCTCCCCCTGGCTGGCTGGCCCCCCAATAGGCCTCGATTGCTGGCCATTTCAAGGGACCCCACCTGTGCACGAACTTGAGCACCGGGCCTCTAGTGATCATATAAATGGAAAACAATGAAATTGGACTGTGCTTCACACCATCATCCAAAATTATAAGACTCAAAAAAACCCAAAAACCCCACAATATATTTATGACCTTTGGGTTGAATCTAAGTTAAGGTTTTATGAGTGTTTATAGGATATTTTTCATAAACCTTGAGGTTATAAATATATTTGGTACAAAGAAAGATTTTTTTTTAACCAAGTTAGAAAAAAACAAACATGAACAATATAAAAGCTTTAATGTATTTAAATTGAGAACTTCTTTTTATCAAAGAACAGCATAAAGAGTTTGATGAAGGAAAAGCCACAATAGGGCAAATATGTGTGTAATTCATGTAATTGATAAAATATCACTATTCAGGATATATTAAAAAAACTTCTACAAGCAATAAAAGAAAAAAGAAAACAATAGAATATTGGATAGAAATCTTAAATATTGGAGAAGCAATTCTTCACATAAGAGAAACTCCAAATGGTCAATAGCATATAAGACATTTGTTATCAGTAACTAGAGCTTTGCCAATTAAGAGGCAGAATAAAACACCAAAATATTTACCACAATGAAAAAATTAAAAACATTGGATAATATTAAGCATTGACGGGGATGTGGAGCAACTGCACACATACACAGGTGGTAGAGTGGTAAATTGGTGAAATCATTTTTGGAAAGCAGTTTGATACTGTCTAGTTAATTTGAGATGCACAAATTTAGTGACTGAGTAATTTCATCCTCTCTCAGAGAAGCTCTTGCCCAGGATACATGTGTAAGAGTGTTGACTGCAGTGCTGTTTGAGATAGCAGAGAACGGAAAACAACCCAAATATCCATTCACGTCAGAACAGGTAAACAAACTGTGTTATGTTTATCTCATGACATTTTTGATTATTTGAAAATAAATGTAATTCGAAACAAAGCCTTAATTGATTCTTAGGAACTGAAGGCTGCAGAAGAAACACGGAGTATGTTTACAGTTCTGTAAAGTTCCTAACCATGAATAATTAAATAGTGCATGATTTAGGGACACAGACTTCATAGTGAAGTAAATATTTGGAGAGAGTAAATGTCTAATAACATTAAATTTAGAATGATGGTTATCTCTAAGGGATGAGCCAATTCAGTGGGATGCCCTGGAATACACATGGCTTCCAACATGAAGGTAACTTTGTTAATTAAATTGGGTCATGGGCACCCAGGTGTTTGTGTTTGTTTTGTCTGCATTATGCATATTTAATACAATTATATTGTATCTATTCAATATTTAATTTAACAGTTTCTAAGAGGAAAAAATGGCTGAGAAGAATTTAGAAGAATTTTGATGTTATCTACTCATTCTCCGAGGGTTATTTTAAAATTTTTCACAGAGTTTAAAAATATGTACTGTTTAAAGATGATTTTTAATAGCATTTTTCAGAAAAGCTTTCCCCAGTATCTGCTCTCCTCAGTAATTTTCCTTTACAGAATCACTTAAACTGTGCCTACTTAATTTCTACCAAGTTTTGGAGAATTAATGTCTTTTAATCAATTGTAATTGAACCCATGCCTGCAGATCTTTGTATATGCCATGCCCTTTGTAGGAAGCACTCTCTTTGTAATCCCTTCTGTATCCCTCTATCTTCTTTCCCACTTACCGTTCTTCAGGAATATCTCATTTATTTATTATGAGCGTACTTCCTCTCACTCCACTCCACGCAGAAGGGACAATAGAAATATGTTGAATTAATGAATATGTAAAATGTAAAGGAATAATGACTAACATTAAAACACTTCCCTCGCCCTAACCAGTTTGGCTCAGCAGATAGAGCGTCGGCCTGCGGACTCAAGGGTCCCAGGTTCGATTCTGGTCAAGGGCATGTACCTTGGTTGTGGGCACATCCCCAGTGGGGAGTGTGCAGGAGGCAGCTGATCGATGTTTCTCTCTCATCGATGTTTCTAACTCTCTATCCCTCTCCCTTTATATATTACTTATAAAAAAAGAAAAAGAAAAAAAAAACACTTCCCTCAAGGAACTTGTAGTCTAGCAGATAGTGGTATATACAAGTAAATGACATCACCCTTCAGTATAAATGGTAATACAGGATAAGTTTTTAAAAAAAGATTGTAAAAGAAATGATAATTATGTAATATGATAGAAATGTTAGCAAAAACTGCTAGGGTAATTACATTGCAATATATAAATGTATCAAATCAATGTTGTACACCTTAAAACATTTACAATGTTATGTGTAAACTATATCTCCATTAACAGAAAAGATTGAAGGGTAAGATTTGGTGTCTCTTTTTTAGTAATTGAAATAATATTAACTAAAATCAAGAATTTGGTCTCTTTAAAAGGTAATTAGTTAAAAAAAAAACGCACATGTTTCTTAGCAGAGTCTACTGAACATACAAATGAACAACTGCTCATCTTCCAGGAGCAATTGGCATACCTAGCACCCTGATCTTGGCTTCTTTATAAAAAAATTTTTTTAATTGTTTAAATTATTTCAAATAGTAGTACATTTGTCTCCTTTTTCCCCCCATTGACCTCCCCCCGGCCTCCCCTACCCCTTAGCACATGCCCTCACCCCCCTCCCAGTGTCTTGTGTCCATTGGTTATGCCTATATGCATGCATACAAGTCCTTTGGATGATCTTACCTCCCTCGCCCCTAACTTTATATTCCATAAATGAGTGAGATCATGTGGTATTTATTTTTCACTGACTGGCTTATTTCACTTAGCATAATGTTCTCCGGTTCCATCCATGCTGTTGCAAATGGTAAGAATTCCCTCTTTTTTACAGCAGCGTAGTATTCCATTGTGTAATGTACCACATTTTTCTAATCCAGTCATCAGCTGATGGGCACTTAGGCTGTTTCCAAATTTTAGCTATTGTAAATTATGCTGCTATGAACATAGGGGTGCATATATCCTTTCTGATTGGTGTTTCTGTTTCCTTGGGATATATTCCTAGAAGTGGTATTACTGGGTATTGACCTTGGTTTCTAATTGAGTCCTACTAAAAGAACTTGGGCTATTTGGCTAAATGGCTGATTTCTGGATGTGGCAAGGAATTACGTGTTGAGCTTGGGACATTTTATGTCAGAAAGCACAAAAGGGCTTGAAAAGTGATTGGACATGTCAAAAGGACATTGGAGCCAGCCTGAAGGGTTTCCCACTGGCCAAATTTGGGATGGTTGGGTCTCCAAAGAATAATCAGGGTCATGAATATGATGTATTGGATGAATAACTCATGAGTTAATAGGCATAGTAAAAATAAATAAGGAAGGAGAGAAAAGGCTCTTCTTTTATTCTAGGTGAGCTATGTAATGAAATTCATAGAATTGGAAAAGCAATCACCATTTTGCAGCCACAAATATAACAATTGATCTTTGCTTGAAAAGTTGTTGAGAAACAGAATATGCACACAGGATCAAAATATCATATATTTAACTAGTTACAGAGGCAGAGAAACCCTTTCTTTATAAGGAAGCAATCTAGCACACCTCCCCTTACCCAAGTGATTGAACCTGATGTCACCCAATAATGGGAGAAATAAATGATCTTGCCTCCTGAAAAAAAAACCAACATCAGCTATATAATATTCTTGTCAAAAATGTTTAACCTGAAACTGTTCATGGCACAATTGGGCAAATTCAATCATGGTTCATTCTACAAAATGACTGGCTACAATGTTATTGACTCTTAATATATCAATAAGACAAAAGAACTCCCCTGAAGGAGATCAAAGAGACAGTAAATTGTAATATATGGTCCTTGGCTGGATCTTCAATGAAGGGAAAATGTAAAGGACATTATAGGAAAAAAACTGAGGAATTTTGAATGTGTAATGCATATTAGATAATATTATATCAGTATTTATTTACTAAATGCATTAATGGTAATGGTACTGTGATTGTGTAGGAAATGACAGTGCTTTCAGGGGAATCGTGCTAACGGGGAGAGGCATCATGATTTTTTTTTCAGATGACTCAGCCAAATAGATACAAATGTGAATACAGATGAAATGGGCACAGATATAAACAAATGTGGCAGCTATTTAGCTATTTGACTATCTTTGGTGTGTGTGTGTGTGTGTGTGTGTGAGATTTTTATAACTTTAGTTGAACCAAACTGAAAACTGATGACACACTGGGAAGTAAGATCTCAAATGCCCCTGTTTTTTGCTGAATCTAGCTAAAGGGTATATGAGTGTTCACAGGACATTCTTTCAACTTTTCAGGACATTAACATTTTTCAAAATTAAAAATTGGGGTAAAAAGAAACTATGACTTTCTAAAAGAATTGTGGTGAGAGGTGTCTCTGGCCAGCCTAAACAGTATCTTTGTTCCCACAAGCTCTACAATTTTTCAGCAGACAATACCCACCCCCATTCTCTAAAGGGAAATTCACCTAAAACAAAACAAAACAAAACAAAACAAAACAAAACAAAACAAAAACAACAGTGTTAGGACAAGGGAAGGTCAGGAATACACCAAAATAATTTTCTAAAATCAGGCCCCAAAGCCCATAGTTTAAATTATTTTTGGTTTGTTTTCTTTTGGAACTAATTTCTGAGTCCAACCTGCCTAACAAATGGCTGAAACGGATTCCCTAGGAGCATAACGTTACTGCAAACTCCATAAAGGGAATTGTTTGTAATGCATACAAATGGCATACTGCAATGCATATGCAGGTCGCCTGTTTCCATGTTGAGTGAATTGGATAGGGTGCACATAGAAAAACAACTTGATTCTTTCACCGCAGCAAGCACACAGTCCACACATCCCCTGGATGAAATTTCAGGTAGGTTTAAAGCTTGTCCATATCAGGTAGCTAACTGTCTTTATTTCAATTTTCAAAACATCCAATGCAATATTCAGAACTTTAAATTGCATTGAATTCACATTTTCTTTAGGCTGCGAAGCCTGAAATTGGAAGGGATAAATAGGACTTACTGAGCTTTTCATCTCCTTCCCCCTAGTGACAACTCTTTTGGCCCTTCGGACTTGTAAGGGGAAGGAAGGGAGATCTGGGAAACTGCCTTTTACAGAGATGGCCATAAACGTGTCGCCCATTCCACAAGCTTTCCTACAATACGATCCTGCCACTTTCCCATAAAGAAATGAATTCTAATTTCAACCAACGATATCTGGCAGAAGTGATGCTATGTGAGTCTGAGCCTGGGTCATCAAAAGCCATGCAGCTTCCACCTTGCTCACCGAAACACTCGTGCTTGGGATCCTGGGCATCCCTGTATGACATTTGCCTCCCTTGAGGTGACTAGGGTGTGAGGAAGCCAAGCCACAAGAAGAGGCCACATGTAGGTCTGCAGGTCCAGTTACTTATTTAATCATTTATTTATAAAGTATGGGCTCAGGATTTTTTTTTATACTTTAGGTTACAGTCCAATACTACGTTGTTTATTCTGTCACCCCTATTGTTCCAACTTTGGCCAAAAGGGATTTTTTTCAGTTGGCTCCCATGTCATGTTGACATACGCCCAGCATTTTGTTTCTGAGCACTTCCTTACTTTCTAGAACAAAAAATGCTCCCATCTCAGTTTGTATTTTCCCTGCCCCAACTCTAAAGTCGGATGTTTCTCCAAGGAGCCCTAGATGCTTCCAGTGGTCCCATGTATTTTAATGTTTGATGTACATCCAGTATATGTAAATACACATTTCTCCTTTTTAGAAATTTTTATTATTTTTAGAGTGCATAACAGAAGTAATCAGCTGTGACTTTCTTCCTATCAGGGAGACTTCCAATAGGAGGGAGCAAAGTTAAGGACCCTTTCCCCAACCAAGTCTTTACTTGTCAACCCTGGTTGCACATTATGATTCCTGAAGAGATTTAAAAATATATAGATTTCCAGGCAATTCCAGAAGCCAATTAAATAAAAATTCCCAAGCATGAAGATTTGCTTATAACATCTCTAAGTGATTCTAATTCACAATCAGACTGGGGACCACTGGGTTACATCTTAATTCTATCAAATTCATAATGGCTAGTTTCAACTTTTAATGTTTTATTAGGAATAGCCTATGGGGCTAATTTTATTTGGAAAGTTTTGCACAAAATGAAAAATGGGACAGGCATATTCATCCACAAATCATTTTGTTGCTCTGGCAAACCTGAATTGTATTTCAAGTACCTGTGAAATATAGGTACTTGAATGCATCGAACAGTAAGACTTAGAACAATTGCAATTCAAATGCTACAAACTATGTGTTTTTAGGAAAAAGCAATAATATTCAGATGATTTGAAAATATTAATCATATGTTGATTAATCTATGAATAAAATTATTAACTATAAGTAATCAACAATTGACTAATCTATATATTTACAGTAACATTTATAACCGATGGGTTTATATGTAAGGAAAGAGAGAAGTGGACAATATTAATTTGATCAGTTAATCCAGTGATCAATAACCTAATAGTTGAAAAATTAAACTTTGTTTAATTATACAATTAAACAGCCATTTTGACCACTATACAGGATGTTGGTGTAATGAGAAATTAAAACCTCACTTTCCTCGTAAAACTTAGTAAGTAATGTATTCTGATGAGTTTTGCATGCTATGAGGTAAACCAAGTTCTCATTCTCTATGGTTGAGGTAGCTGGGTCTTCATCGGCATATATCTGGGTTTTGTGGAGCCTAGAGCTTGCACAATTTGGGGAGTACTCTTCAAGTAAAACAATACAACATCCTAGCTTTAATTTAACAAAGGGTACCAGGAAGGGGCCTGTGCAAATGAGATATCCTGCACACACCATGTCTCCATCCAGTAAGAAGGGAAAGGGAATGTGAGTCCAGGACTGAAAGACGCAGGTTGAATAGTGGCATGCATCATTTTCTTTCACATTCTAGTGGTGACCACACCTAATTGCAAGGAAGGCTGGGAAATGTAGTCTCCTGCTGGGTGGTCCTGAGGCCTTGCAAAAGGGGCAAATTGTTTGGGCTACAACTAACAACCACCCTCTCAAAAGGATAGTCTGAGGACTCAGGATCCCAGAAGTTACAGAAGTTTTCAGTGGGAGGAGCTACTTCAAAGAGGTCAACTGTTTACAAGATCAAAGGTGAAACTACCAGGAGTGAGATTCCAACTAGCTGAGAAGATGCCATGTAGAAACATCCTTGTTGTGCTGGGAAGGCAAATAAAATATGTGAGCTAAGAGGATTCGGGTAAAGGAGTGTGAGGACAACTAGATCACCAACTTATACCATACACAAGAATAAACTCAAAAGAGATAAAAGACTTAAATGTAAATTGTGAAACCATAAAAATCCTGGAAGAAAACATAGGCAACAAAACCTCAGACGTTTCACGTAGCAGAATTTTCACAGATACATCTCCTAGGACAAGAGAAACAAAGGAAAAGAATAAACAAATGGGACTACATCAAAATAAAAAGCTTCTGCACAGCAAAACAAACAAACAAAACAAACAAACAAATAAAAAACCCAGCATCAAAATGAAAAGGGAACCCACAGTATGGGAGAACATATTTGCCAATGATACATCTGATAAGGGGTTAATTTCCAAAAATAATATGAAGAATTAATATGCTCAGCTGGCATGGCTCAGTGGTTGAACGTTGACTTTGAACTAGGAGGTCATGGTTTGATTCCTGGTCAGGGCACATGCCCAGGTTGCTGACTTCAAAGGACCTGAATAGACACCTCTCCAAAGAGGAAATGCAGATGCCCAAGAGATATATGAGAAAATGCTCAAAGTCACTAACCATCAGAGAGATGCAAATTAAAATGACAATGAGGTATCACCTCACACCTGTCAGAATGGCTGCAACAATAAATCAAGCAACAAAAAGTACTGGCTAGGATGTGAAAAAAAGGAACCTTAATACACGGCTGGTGGGAATGCAGACTGGTGCAGCAATTATGGAAAACAGTATGGAGTTTCCTCAAAAAATTAAAAATATAACTCCCATTTGACCCAGTGATCCCACTTGTAGGAATCTATCCTAAGAGTCCCAAAGCACCAATCAGAAAGGATATATGCACCCCTATGTTCATAGTAGTGTTATTTACAATAGCTAAGATCTGGAAATAGCCCAAGTGCCCATCAGTAGGTGAGTGGATAATAAAGCTGTGGTACAGTTACACAATGAGGTACAGTGCAGCTGTAAAAAAGAAGGATCTCGTAGCCTTTAAGGCAGAATAAATGGACCCGGAGAGTTTTATGCTAAATGAAATAATGCAGTCAGAACATGACAAATATCACATGATCTCACTTATATGTGGAATCTAATGAACAAAATAAACTGACAAACTAAATAGATCCAGAGACATGGAAGCATGGGACAGACTGAAGAATTTCAGATGGAAGGGGAGAGGGGCGAGAAGAGATTAACCAAATAATGTATATGGATATATGCATTGCCCATGGTCACAGACAATAGTGTAGTGAAGGCCTGTCAATAGAATAGTCATCAGGGGTGGGGTGGGAGTTGGCTAGAGGAGGCCAATGGGAAAAAATGGGGGGTGGGGGGCATCTGTAATACTCTCAGCAATAAAGATTTTAAAAAAGAGGTGTGAGGACAGAGCCATGGAACTTACCATCCCACCAGGACACACCCAGAAGGAAACTTCCCCAGAAGGAAACTGGTATGTTGTTATGAAAGGAGAAGGCTTTCTGTGTGTCTAAAGTGGCACATCTGATCAGCACACCGCCTTTAATGGAGACAGAGAATAAACAGGTAAAAACAAATAAGTATGAAATGTGATAAATCTTTTAGGAGAAGAAACAGAGAAGGAAATTTGGATTCATTCTGGAATGTGAGGGTGAGGCAACAGAGGAGGTACATTTTAAGCTGAACCTTAAAGGTTCAGAAGAATTTTTGCAATTAGATAAGAGTGTGGCCAGAGAGATGATGAGACCTCGTTCTTGTCTTCTTAAAGGAAACATTTCAATCAAGAGACAAAATGTAGCACAGTAAGCAAGAATTTATTGGCCACAGCAAAAATATACTTAGGACAGTGAAACAAGGAAGGGCATAGAAGAAGCAACAGGAGAGCCTAGACCTGGAAGTCAGAGAAAAGGGGGCCTTGGAGACAGGTTCAGGGTTTAGCCCGTTATGAACCAATGTTCGCGAGAGTAAGACCACCAACTCCAATTAGGTCTTAGCAGCCAGCAAGGATTTATGGAAAGCTGGCCAGCCACTGCAACAGGTCCTCCACACAGGGAGCCCCATCCTGCTGCAGCCCCGAGCCTTTCTCTAATAGCCTTCTTAGGGGTGTCACAAGCTCGACAGTGACCAGTGCTGTGTCACACCTGGCTGGAGCTTTTAACCACAACCCATTCTTTGAACAATCCAGTGGAAACTACCTACTCTTTGAAAGTTTACAGATTGACATCAAGATGCATAGAGTACAAAGAAGTTACAAAATTTTCTTTACCTCAGTTAAAGGTTACATATCTATATCCATGTCACTATCTGATGCTAAGCGTGCATGCCCATCACAAGCCCAGGACAAGCTGCTACTGCCCATTGCTCCCCTGGTTGCAAGTCAAAGAGCACGCCATCTAGGAAGAGGTGCCTTTGGTATGACGAGTAAAGAGAATGGTGTGGTTGTGCTCCCCTGGTGGAGAGTGTGCCTGGTCCTTCATTCTGAGCCTACTTCTCTCTCTCTTGGAAGTGGGAATCTTAGGGAAGGTCCCAGGGGAGGGTGTCAATAGAATAGTCATCAGCTTTTCAGGTGTGCTCTCTCAGGATTGTGGTCCACACTGGTCTTGAGGCAGCCACTCTGTCACTTGTCTGGTTTTGCTGCTTTTCTGGGCCTGGAGCTGAAATACAACTGAGGCCTAGATGTGATCTTTGGGGAGGAAAAGGTCAGGGGATCTAAACTGCATGACTAACGATATAAAGATTCACAGGTCCAAACCAAGTGGCCAGCGGTATGCCAGGGAAGGATAGGCTACCCTGGGGGCGAGGTTCTTGTTTTCCCAGTTTTGCCCCTTGCTAGGCACCCAGAGCTTTTTGCCCCAGGGGGGTTCCTGTACTGGGCCCATTGTCTTTGCTCTGCTCAAGTCTGTCCAGCTGCCAATAATGAGAGGAGGTGGAAGCGCCCTCAGGCAAACGGATCACAAGCAAGGATAAAGAGTTTTGAACTGGGGCCCTCTTTAGGAAAAATAATGCAAGTCCAAACTTAGCACATGGAAGTGAATGTGTTTTTCAAATGAGAAAACATAATGCAACAAATTGCCAGAGTCTTAGAAACCTCAAGTCCCTTTCATCTGAGGCCCCTTGAGGCAGTTTAACAGACATGCTTGCATAGATAAATTTCTTGATTGCAATTATTTTTCCTAGAACATTGTCAAATACTCAGCCGCTCCCAGCAAGCACCAGGAGGGACTGGAGGCTTCTGCTTCCCTAAGTTAGGGACAGCCAAGTCAGCCCTGGGTTGTGAAGTGATGTCATGGCTTTCAGGAACTCCAAGTAGCCTGACTTCCCTGGAGCCCAGGCTCTTGTGGATTACAGGAGGTGGTAGACAGGTAGGCAAACGTCGATGGTGAAGGATTTTATATGCCATCCTATGAAGCTCTGACTATTTTGTAGGATGTGGAGGTTTTGGAGGATTTTATGAGAAAGTTACATGATTAAATTTGCATTTAGAAAGATGCCTCTTGAACATCCAGGGCCAAGGAAAAAGTCCAGAGGAATAACTTTAGAAAGTGCCCCTTAAAATAGCCTACAAATAAACAACATTCCTGAACATTGGAAGAAGCAATGGATTAAAGAAATAGTCACAATGCCCTACCTAACCGGTTTGGCTCAGTGGATAGAGAGTCGGCCTTCGGACTCAAGAGTCCCAGGTTTGATTCTGGTCTAGGGCATGTGCCTTGGTTGCGGGCACATACCCAGTAGGGAGTGTGCAGGAGGCAGCTGATCAATGTTTCTCTCTCATCGATGTTTCTAACTGTCTATCCCTCTCCCTTCCTCTCTGTAAAAAAATCAATAAAAAAATATTAAAAAAGAAATACAAATTAGAATGAGCAGGGACTTAAAGAAGCAGCTGTATGATAGCTGACGAAATAAAACAGACGTCATTTGACTATGGGAGGCCATTAATGTTTACTTTGTATATATATTTAGGAGAGAAGAGAAGAAATTAATAGTAATAGTAGGGTAGGAAAGATAGGTGGACACAGTTTTAGAAAGGCTAGATTGTAATTTTTCTGCAAGGGAGAAAGCATCCACTTAATTAGATAATCTGCTCTTCAATAAGGAGAAAATTATTTTTAAAAAGGGAATAAAAGATACTGTGTAAATATAATTATTATTCAATTTGATACATATTACATTATCTATGTTGTACCTTAATAAGCATGACAACAGTTATTACAGCTTAGCAAGGGAAAATAAAAATTGGTCTTAGCAATTAACCTTATCCACATGTAAATGAGATTAATTAGTAGTGTTTCCTTTCTAATCTTTTGGGGAAAGCAGATAATTATAATTATACTATTTATGCAACTTGTATCCAAATATATAAAGGGACACAATAGTTTGCAAATTAAAGTTCAAACAGGAAAATTATTCTAAAATTTACCTTTAAAATGCTAGGAAAGCCAATTAGAGCATGTAAGTGACAATATTATAAACAAATATGAACACTTTCTCAAGAGAACTAGCTTTTAATTTAAATTTACTAGTGCTTTTGCTCCTCATTGAAATTGTTCAGTGAGGTTTAACACGTTTGAAATGTTTCTTTTAATTGTAATTAAATAGTTTGAAATTATTTCAAAATAAAAAGTTTTTTAAAGTAATATATTTTCTTCACAAACATAGATTTTTGACTGAAGGGCCCTTAATGTAAAGGCAGAAGAACAAATCTGATCTCCACTTTCTGGAGAAGGAATTAGAAACAAATTTGATACTGTCACAAAATGAGAATAAGAATTTTGGTGTTCTGATTGCTGATTCATTATTCTTTTCAACACATTCATGACCTACAGAAGAGGAAGGTCATTTATTGTGGGAAAAATGAAATGCACATTTCATTTGCAGAAAAACAGAGAACAGTTATTTTTGTCAGTTATAGAGACTATTAGAGTAAAATTTCTGCTCACACTTTGAGTGAAATGTTCAGGATATGCATTTATTGATTTATTGGAGGCCAGATGCATGAAAATTGTGTACTGGGGGCAGGGTGGGGAATCCTTCAGCCTGGCCTGCACCCTCTCCCAGTCCGTGAATCCTTGGGGAGTGGGCCTAAGCCATCAATCGGACATCCTTAGTGCTGCTGTGGAGACAGGAGAGGCTCCTGCCACTGCCGCTGCACTCACCAGCCCTGAGCCTGGCTTCTGGCTGAGGGGTGCTCCCCTGTGGGAGCCCGCAACCAAGGCACATGCCCCTGACCGGAATCAAACCTGGGACCTCTCAGTCCGCAGGCCGACGCTCTATCCACTGAGCCAAACCGGTTTCGGCAACAAACTTTTATTTAATATTTACTGTGTGACAATGCCTAACAGACCTTAGGGCAGTGGTTCTCAATCTGTGGGTCGCGACCCCTTTGGCGGTTGAACGACCCTTTCACAGGGGTCGCCTAAGACCATCCTGCATATCAGATATTTACATTACGATTCATAACAGTAGCAACATTACAGTTATGAAGTAGCAACGAGAATAATTTTATGGTTGGGTCACAACATGAGGAACTGTATTTAAAGGGCCAGAAGGTTGAGAACCACTGCCTTAGGGGAAGAGTTAGTGCAATTTAGTTTCTCCCCTCAGGGAGAAGGCATGGAGACCAAGAATGTACATGAAATGTAAAGTTCCCTTACAGCCTTAGGCACAGTGAAATGCACCCAATGAACTTTTGAAAAAGGACTTGCCAAAGAATGCTAGATGAAAGAAAAACCAGAAGACATACCAGGCAGATAGGAGAGCATGTGCAAGATTATACAGACATGATGGGAGAGGGAGAGAGAGAGAGAAATATTGATCTGTTGGCTCCTGTACCCACCATGACCAGGGATTGAACTCACAACCTAGGTATATGTCCCAGCCAAGAAAACAAACTCACAACCTTGTGGTGTACAAGACAATTCTCCAGCCAACTGAGCCAACTGCCCAGGCCAGAGGCATGTTTCATTTGATAACTCATGTTAAAGAAGTATGCCTCTGACATACATATTTTGAATCCCTATGTGAAATTAACAGAAAATCAAGAATCCTTATCCAGCACATATCGTCACAGGCTGCCCCAATGATTATAACATAACTGTTCATGAATTGGTGTTCAGAGATAAGAGTAGCATCTCAAATATTTCGTGTTTGAAGATTATCAGAATGATTGTGACACAGTTGAATGAGGATTGAGGAGAATTTCAATACAGCCTTATTTTCTAAAATGCTAAATTTCTCTCGAAAAACCCAAGAGGATACTGAGATAGGAATGATATTAAATATTATTTTAAGGCCTGACCAGTTCGACTTAGTGGTTGAGTGTGGACCCATGCATAAGGAGGTTGTGGGTTTGATTCCCAGTCAGGGCACATACCTGGGTTGCAGGCTCCATCCCCAGCAACCCATCCGAAGGCAGCCGATCGATGGATGTTGATGTTTCTCTCTCATGGATGTTTCTATCTTTCTCTCCCTCTCCCTTCCTCTCTCTCTCAAATCAATTAAAACATAATTTTTTTAAAAATATTTTAAGGACCCTACCTCAGACATCAGTTTCCAAAACTATGAACCTTCTTTCTAAGAGGAACAGCACACAGTGTGAGGGAATTGGGAGAAAAAAAATTGGGATGAGAAAAACCTTGGTGTCTCCCAGCCTCAACAAGGCACCTGAGACCGGGGCTGAGGTGCTGGGGCAGGTGCGTGAATGTGTGGAGGCTATCACTCCTGTAATGGAAAGGATAAATGACCATAAGTTGAATGTGCTGGTCATTGATACATTTCACAGAGTTGTGAATCAATGTCTTGTCTTAGAAGCTGAGGCATGTGAAGGGTTGACAGACACCCTGATAGGCTCCAACTGTGAGGCCATTTCTTTCCTCAGAGGAGATGAGGTTTTGCTGACAGAGGTGTTGCAGTGCAGCAGAACTAGTCTTCAGATGTTGTTTCCGGGCATAATCGCTGTGGCTTCATGTCACAACAAAACAGCCCAGAGCTTTTACTCTATGTCGTCAGGCAAGAATTTTGACATAGCATTTGATGTCTTTGAATGATATCCTATCAGAGAATCAACCATCATACCTATGGTTCTAGTTTTCTTTGTCTCCTTTAAATGTGTGGCAAAAGTTACCTATTTCCCCAGATCCATGCCCAACCCCAGAAGTCCACAGACAATAATGTGATGAGATATTCCATCACTGAGAACTATGGGCTGCTCCTTTCCCATTTGAAATGTCAGAGGACTCTTACAACTTTGGGGGTTTGGTGACCAGATCCAAATTATGCACATTTTTCTGTGACTTTATTGCCTAGGACCTACTCCCTGGTAGCTAGTCTCCATTTAATATTCTTTGAATAAAAGTACCAGAAAGTGATTCTAAGACTCTTATAAAAGTGATTGGCTGGTACCTTGCAAAACTGAACAAAAAGTGAAACCATTAGGTTTTATAATACACAGGACTGTTGTATTTAAATCTTTTCTTTTTTTGAGACCTGCTGTCAGTTACCATTAATAATATACTAAAATTAAGGTTCCTGGTAGAAAGAACCTGACTAACCTAACATGGGTCACCCTGTTAAGGCTTAGTCTAGTATCAGAAGAATGGGAGAGAAAAGTGGGGGCATAGGGCTGAAAATCAGTAGCAGCTTCAATGAATATTGCTGGGCAGTAAAAGTTTGTGGGTCACATTACTTAACAATTAGAGTACACACAGACACACACACACACACACACACACACACACACACACACCCTATATAATAAAAGAGAAGCATGTAAAATGAACGTCCCTTTGCTACGCTTAACAGCCAATCAGGACTGAGTATGCAAATTAACCCAACAAAGATGGTGGGTTAATTTGCATACACAGGTGCCAGGCGGAGAGCAGAGCAGGAGAGCAGGCCGAGAGTGGAGTGACTTGGGGAAATTGGCTCCCTAAGCTGTCAGATGGAGAGCAGAGAGGGAGAGCTGGTGGCTTGGAGGACTTGGCAGAGTGGGAGGCCAAGGGATGGAGACAGAGCAGGAAGGGAAAACCAAGATTGAGGGAGCACCAGGGATTCTGGGAATAGTAGTTTTGGTGGCAGCCCCAGGACCGGAAGCAGAAGCCCAGAGTGCGGGGAGCACCAGGAATGCTGGGAATCATAGTTCTGGTGGCAGATGGATCTCCTAGACCAGTTGGCAAACTGCGGCTCGGCAAACCATGGCTCACAAGGGTGTGGAGGGTGTGGGGGTCCCTCAGCCTGACCTGCACCCTCTCCAATCTGGGAGCCCTCAGGGCAACCCTCTCCAATCTGGGAGTTTCTGTCTGTCTTTGCAATCATATGAGTGAATTGTCTGAGACCCCAACTCAGTTTGGTTTGTTGCTCACAGAATAATAGAGGCATTTTTTTTCTTTGCTTCATTGGTTAAGATTTCCTGGAAGTTTTAGGATATCATGCACCGGGCCTCTAATATATATATGCTAAGGGAATAAGGACATGTATATCATCTGTTATTAGAAAAAATATGGTTAACTGGCCCATATGGAAATATAAAATACATGATTTTGACCTCATCCTAGATGATGATAATGGCAGTGGTGAGGATGATGATGATAATGTGACAGTTTGAGCAGGTTCTAATTGCATGGTGTTTTGCAAGTTACTTAATTTTTCTGAGCTATTTTCTTCATTTGCAAAGTGGAGATAACTATTGTATTTATGAGAATAAAATCTATAAACTCTTTCTGAAGTGGTGCTCAATCCTTTAACAGCTAACTCATTTTATTCTGTTTGCTTTGATTTATGGGTTTCTCAACATATTATTTTTAAACACCATTTTTGAAGCTGCTGTTTATGAACCATGCATATCAAAATTAATTGTCTTCAGTATTATTTCCCATAAGAAGATTATATCTTTTGAAGTGATATTAGAGAAGGCACTTCATTATTTATGCATTTGAATCATTCTCAGATAATTACTACACATGCATTTAACGTTTAAGTAGTTTCAAAATTATATTTCTACATTATAATGTCATAAATTCTATAACATATATTAAGTAAAGATGATGATAGCTATATTTATTACTGAAGACGTTATTATGGCATGCTTTTAGGTGCTTTATCTGTAAAGATCCTGAATTCTCAATCCATTTGCCATAAAATATGCATATAAGTTATCATATTATATATGTTTATATATTTGTTTAGTCTTGCTGTCACTGTACTATTTCTAAGATAACTGTTAGTGCCAGGGCTATTTTTTGTTGTTGTTGTTAGCCCCTAAAGATCAAGTATGTCCTTTTAAGCTTCATAGATACTACTTTAGTTTTTTTAAAAATAATTGTATGTTATCTAGTGCTATATCAAATAATAAATCACCCCCAAAACTATATTAGTTTGCTAGTGCTGCCATAACAAAATACCGCAGACTAGGTCAGGGGGTGGAGGACTTACTTCCTCACAGTTCTGGAGGTGAGAAGTCCAAGAACAAGGTATTGGTAGGTTTGGTTCCCCCTGAGGTTCCTCTCTCTGGCTTGCAGATGGCCACCTTATTGCTGTGTCCTCTCAAGCCTTTACACACTCTGCCATAGCTCTCAGTTAGCAACCAACTGATATACACTTAAGAGTTTTAGCAATGACAAATCATGGGATTGCTTATGAGTTGTCATTTTATCTTTGCTTTCACTTAAAATAAATTTCCCACTGAAAAATTTAAAAGGAGTCTGTACACTGTTGGTGGGAATTTAAATTGGTACAGCCATTGTGGAAAGCAGTAGGAGGATTCCTTAAAGAAATTAAAAATAGAACTACCATATGATCCAGTAAGCCCACTTCTGAGTATATATCCAAAGGAAACAAAATCACTATCTTGGAGAGATATCCTTACTTCCATTGCACTATTATTCACAATAGCCAGGATGTGGAAACAACCTGATGCAGATGAATGGATAAAGAAAATCTCTCTCTCGCTCTCTCTCTCTCTCTCTCTCTCTCTCTCTCTCTCTCTCCCTCCTTCCCTCCCTCCCTGAACTATTATTCTGCTTAAAAAAAAAAAGAAGAAGGAAATCCTGCCATTTGCCACAACATGGGTGAATCCGAAGGGAATTATGCTAAGTAAAATAAGCTAGACAGAGAAATACAGCTACTGCATGGTATCACTTATATGTGGAATCTAAAAAAAACCAAAAAGGCTGATTCATAGAAACAGTAGAATGGTAGTTGCCAGTGACTGGGGTTTAGGAGAAATGAAGAGTTTATAAAACAAGCACAAATTTCAGTTATAAGATAAATAAGTTCTGAGAATCTAATAAACAGAATGGTGACTACCTTTATGTTATAGTGCATACTAGAAATTTGCTAAGAGTAAATCTTAAGTATTCTCACCATAAAGAAAAACAAAACAAAAGGGAGCAATGGGGTGATGGATGTGTTACTTAACTTTGTTGTGGGAATCCTTTCATCAAATCCTCATGTTGCACACTTTAAATATATTATAATTTTGTCAACTGTACATTAAGAAAAGTAGAAAAACATTTAGAAAAAGGATGTGTAGTGAAAACAATGTAAATATTGTACATATACACTCCATTGAATGAGAATAAATTTGATCCAAAATTTAAACTATACTATCAAAGTATATTTATTTATTGGGTCTCTACAGTATGTCAACTCATTCCTGTTTTGGGCATCTGTCAGACATCAATGAATAGCACAGACAGAAATGCATGCCTTAATGTTGCTCCACTAATGTGGGAGATAAATAGTAAAGCTTAAATTTGAAAAAAATGAGAATACTCAACTTTAATATGTACTTTTCTGTTTGGAAAATGTAACAGTCCAAATTTGTTTATTCCATGCTTCTAGACTCGATCCCACAGATTGAATCTGGGTAGATTTTCTGATAATATTTTAATTATTTTAAAGAAAATAAATTAAGTTCTACCAAAACACCCCTAGTATTTAGGTGTTGGGAAGGTAATTTGATTGAGAAGCCTGAATTTCCTGTAATTTCTTTAACTCTAAGATTCACTTTACTCTTAAAGCACTGAGAAAGTGCCCAGGCTGTGTGGCTCAGAGGTTGAGCATTGACCTATGAACCAGGAGGTCACGGTTCCATTCCTGGTCAGGGCACATGTCCAGTTACAGGCTCCATCTCCAGTGTGGAGCATGCAGGAGGCAGCCAATTAATGATTATCTTTCATCATTAATGTATCTATCTCTCTCCATCTCCCTTCCTCTCTGAAATTAATAAAAGTATATATTTAAAAAAACACACACTGAGAAAAGTACTTAGCACCATTGAACACCATTGATGCTCTCTTCACAGGACATGAGACTGATGCTCATTTCATTTGTGGGTTAAGTTTATTAACTCAAATTAATTCTGGGTTTGAATATTTTCTTAGTTTAGTAACAAAGCATGCATTTATCAGTCATTTCACCAAAGGTTTTATTTCCTCTACAACTTAAAAATATTTTTATATGTCTCTCCCTTGGAAACTAAAATTATTTCTAGTTATTCTGAAGCAAGTGTTTTGCGGATGAGTAATACCATATTATTACAAGGATGTACCTTCAACCTTGAATTTTAACTGTCATGTTGACACTAGAATATTTATTTTTCTTATGGAACTTTGTACATGTTATTAGGTTTTATACTATTTCTATCTCCCACTACTATGTCCTTGTGAGTATTATCATGTCAAGTAGCCGCTTTATTAAATTTTACATTGTAGATCTGAGAGTTGAAGCTTTCTAATAATAAATACTGTTTTGGGCATACAATATTTGTGGGTTTTTTTGTAGTTTTTGTTAGGGATTAGAAATTCAGTTTCTTTTTTTAATATAATGAGAGAATTATAGCTGTTGTTATATATTTTGAATATTATCTTTTTATTCCAGGGAAATGAAATCTGAAACTTTGCTTAAAGTGTTGCATACATTACTTCTGCACACATTTTAGTACCTTTGATAGCTCATTTACATATTGTTAACTGTTGGGTAAGATTTCTTTGAAAGTAGTGATTCCGATTACATTAGAATTTCACCTTAGTGAAGAGTCAGGAAACACTGTGTCCTTGTAATTTCTCTCAAAGCACAGTGGCTTTGTTAGGAAAGTGACTTACTAGAGATGGGGAGAGTTGGGAGAGTGAGAAAAAAACAACAACAACAGACAAAGGCTTCATGGAATACAGAACATAGGGCATTTCATTTTAAAAAAAATGTATATAAATAGTTGTTTCTCTCCATTTTCACTGAGTCCACCATAGTTCAGTATGCAGTATTCTGTGCTTTCAGAGTTTGACTGAAATAGTTTCCCTAATATGTGTGTCTATGGAGCAATAATGATTTTTCTCTAGTTTTATTATGATATGCTTACCAGATTGGCCTTGAAACCTCTTCTCTTTTCAAACTTTGAAGTATAGGTAGATGTCTAGTTTATCTATGGCTCATCTTTTGTCTTGCCATTTGGAGAATAGATTTTCCCTCCATCTACATGGATTTAAAGACAACACCATGCTGGTACACAGCCCAGAAAGAATTAGAGCTGTGAGATGAAAAGATGTCAGCCAACTGTGGCTAGTGTTTTGAACAGAGTATATATACACTTGGGGACTATCTTCTATCATGAACTTTGGAAAGAAAAGCAATCTAGATGCTGCAGATGAGGTTGATGGCATCAGTGCTGAGAGAGAGGGGCAGAGCTAAGGAAGATGCAGGGCCTTGAGGTAAAATTCTGTTTCTTCTGCATCACACCTGCATCCTTTGTTTTTATGAGATTATTATCACCCTTCCAGTAAAGTACATTTCTTGACTAAGCTAGTCAGAATTCTTGCCATTTTATAAATGTCCAACCCAAAACATGCCATTCCCCCCCTTGGTTTGGTTGAGAAGCCTCTAGTTATCTATTTTTACTATTCAGTTAGAAAACATTTTAGTAACATTTGTAATGATGTGTTTGTTGTATTTTTATCCATTTCCTAAAGTGAAGGGGATATTATTCTTTACACAGGTTATGTATACAATATCATAATGTTGAAATTCTTAATTATTTGGCTAATTCAAAATATGACTACACGCACCCATTCTACCAAGTACCTCTTTTGGCACAGAAAATAAATTAGGCACTAGCAAAGGGAGTAGACGTAAAATATTACAATATGAAAAACCCAGTGTACAACAAGCATGAGATTACATTGCTTGCAAAAGCTTTCAGTTACCTATGTTGAACAAAGAAAAGAATGTGGAAGTGCTTACTCTTTAAGACAATAAACTTATTTTTCAATGCTATCAATAAACTTATTTTTCAATACTGATTTATAAGGACTATTGGAGGTGGCAAAAATGGTACCAGGTGTTAGACCAGACCTGGGTTCAGCAACCTCGGTAATTGAGTTCAGACCAGGAAAGAATATAGAGCCAAGACTCAAAATATAAGAGGACATCTGTCCTACCCAATAAAGAGGGAATATGCTAATTGACCCTCATGTCATCACAAGATGGAGGCACCTACAGCCAATGAGGAGGGAATATGCTAATTGACTGCCCCATCCTCAAAGATGGCGACACCCACAGCCAATAAGGAGGGAATATGCTAATTGACTGCCCCACCCTCAGAGATGGCAGAGCCCACAGCCACAAGATGGCCAGCAGGGGAGGGCAGTTGTGGGTGACTGGGCTGGCAGGGGAGGGCAGTTGTGGTTGACCAGGTTGCAGGAGAGGGCAGCTAGAGGGTGACCAGGCCAGGAGGGGAGGGCAGTTGTGGGCGATCGGGCTGATCCCCCGAGGGGTCCCAGATTGGAGAGGGTGCAGGCTGGGCTGAGAGACACCCTCGCCCCATGCACGAATTTTGTGCACCAGGCCTCTAGTCCTATCTAATAATAGGCAAACATGGTAATTAACCATACCTCTAACACGCTTCTCATTGGCTAATCAGGGTGATATGCAAATTAACTGCCAACCAATAAGGCGGTTAACCGGCAACAAACATGACGGCTAATTTGCATACTATAGGCAGGGTTGGGCAGCACCATCTCACCTGCCCCGCTGCCAGCCGGGCCTGCTATCTGCAACCTGGGCCGCAGGCGCTCGTATGGAACCTGACCCAGGGCTGGCTGGCGGGACCACAGCGATCCGCCACCAGACATGCCCACAAGCGGCCCTCCCGCGGGGATTCCGGGTTGGCGGGTGCTAATGCACAGATCTGCAAACACGCACACCAGGGCTACCTTTGCCCTGCGCAAACTATGTAGCTGGGAGAGGGGAGTAGGGCCCCTGGGAGCAGGGCGGGAACTGCCTGGGGTTGTGTCAGGCAGCCCAGAGCGGAGTGTGAACTATGCAGTCAGGACAGGGGCGAGGGGCCGCTGAGAGCAGGGTGGGAACTTCCCAAAGTTCGTGTCAGGCAACCGAGAGTGGAGTGCGAACTATCCCAACTGGTAGCTGCTTGCTCATTCACTTGCTCATTCATTCACTCATTCATTCACTCATTCAGCAAACCCTCTCAGGTCCCTGGCACCAGGCCAGGCACTGAAGTTGCAGCAGGATAAGACAGGGCTATGTTCTCAAGATGTTAGTAATTCAGTATGCAGCCAGGGGAGGGGCGCCAGGCGCTGGGAGCAGGGTGGGAACTTTCTGGAGTGGGCTCAGGCAGCGGGAGTGGGGCCAGAACTTCTGCCATGTTGCCATGGCAACGTGGCAGAAGTTCCCGCCCCTTAGCTGCTTGCTCTTTCACTTACTCGCTCATTCATTCACTCATTCACTCACTCATTATTCACTCACTCAGCAAAACCTCTCAGGTCCCTGGCACCAGGCCAGGCACATGAACGAGGCAGTTGTAGGCACAGATGCACTGTACTTGGTTCTGTGAGGGCTGTAACTATTACGCCGACTTTGTTCTCTTGATAAAATGGGGCCTCGGGAGCCAGGCCGCCCCAAGCCTGTAGGCCTGTGCCTAGGCCAGGAGTGGCCGGGTCCCGGAACATAACAGAGGGTGCAGGTCAGGCTGAGGGGTCTGGCCCCACCCCTCACTCTCACTCCCGAGTGCACAAATTTTTGTGCACCGGGCTTCTAGTATATATATAAAAGCTAAAGTGAGCAAGTGACAGGTCGACTGGTCGCTATGACATGTGCTTACCACCAGGGGCAGACGCTTAACGCAGGAGCTGCCCCTTGGAGGTCAGTGTGCTCCCACAGTGGGAGCGCCACTCAGTGAGCTTACCGAGTGGCACAGCAGCTGGCACAGTGGGGCTGGGATGAGTAGAGCGGTGGGGGCTCCTCTCTGGCCACCTGCTGCTTTGAGCACTACTACATCCCCTGAGGAATCCCAGATTGTGAGAGGGAAAATCCATGCACCAGGCCTCTAGTTTATTTATAACATCACAGAGGTGGAAGAAGTAATTTGTAGCAGAAATGGGTTTAGGAAACAAGTTATAGAGGTAAAGGTAGGGTCCTGGGAGCTTAGAAGAAGGCACCCCGAGAGGGATGGGGAGAGGGAGAGGGAAGAAAAAGATGTGGGTGTGCTCATGGAAGGAACAGCGAGCTGGGTCCTCTGTCCTAAGGGTTTTAAGGGTGGAAAGTTTAGGGGAGGCCCCAGGGAAGAACTCAATAGAATATTCATCAGCTTTCCAGGTGTGTCCTTCCAGGGTTGTGGTCTCCACTGATTGATTTCCAGTGCCAGGGCAGGGGGTCATTGTTCAGTACAGCTAATCCTGAGGTCAGCCTGGGCTGTGACATCGCTTGTCTAGTTTTGCTGCTTTTCTGGACCTAGAGCTGAAATACAACTGAGGCCTAGATGTCATCTCTAGGGAGGAAGGTCTAAACCACATGACCAGTGATATGCTATGGTAGGAAAGGTCACCCTGGAAATGAGGTCCCATGCTACAAGTGTCCTTTGCTAGACACCCAGGGCTTTCTGTCCTGGTGACCTGCTGTACCTAGCCCATTGTCTTTGCTCTGCTCATGTCTGCCTAACTGCCTAGCACAGGCTGTCATTGATGTATGGAATTGTCTTGAGTTTAGTCAAATTTATTTCAAATATTTGAATTAATTTTTGTGTCTTCTCATCAGAATTGTCCTTTCTTAGCAGTCCATGTATTTCTATATTTATTGGAAAACCATGACCTTGTATGTTTCTTGTTTTACTGACATCCTGAAGGTACAGATAGTACAGGGATGCGTGACTGCGTGTGCTTAACAAGATAATGCACCAGTCTCGGTTTGCCAGTCTATGTGCACTTCTGGTGCTGAGTCTAATTACTGTAGAGTTCTTATAATGGGCTAGATGGCAACATGAATTCAGCAAATTCTTCCAGTTCCCTGGAGAGGCCTTTGACAGAGCCACAGTAGTATAGAAATTGACTCATTTTCCACTGTGAGGGCTGATTGTAATATGTTATGCAAGCAGATGTACAGTCAGCAATAGTCAGGCAGTTATGAATCATGCTTTTTATTCTGTTGTTTTTTTAAGATTTTTTATCTCTTCTGCAATCTTGTCACCTACTTTTCTTAGATCTTTCTTGTAACTGGCAATGTAGTACAGTGGAAAGAACCCCTGCCTGGCTCAGGCAACCTGTGTTTCCACCACTCGACTTTGGTTGACCCACTGACACTCTTTTCTGATCTATAGACTGAAGATTAAAATATTCATGTCACAGAGTATCGTGAAGATTAAGTGAATTGCAGCTGGTATAAAATGCTTTATAAAATTGGGGTATGATTCCTGACAAATGCTTTTATTTTCCCAACAAGTAATAATAATAATAATAATAAAAATCAATTACTTGGGTTAATAGCATGAAGTCTGGACAAACTGCCTGGGTTTGAATCTAGATGCTCATTTACTAGCATTCTGACTTTTGGTTAGGCATTCTCCTCTCTGTGCCTCAGTGTATTCACCTAAAAAATATGGTATAATAATGGCACTACCTCAGATAATTGCTGTGAGCATTACACAAGTTAATACTTATAAAGAACTTGCAAATATGTGTGTATAGAAATGCTCCATGTGTTCGTTAAACAAAGAAATACGTAACCAGCTAGATAAGTAAAGGGCCTGGCTACCTGCCTTCCCTCAGTTGACCTAGGGAACTCCAGAATTCTAAAGTGGACATTGAGGCATTGGGGAGCCCTGTCTGCTGTGGTGGTTGCTTCTCATACTATAAGCAGTCTTCCAGGAGGTGCCATCCAGAGCCCTGACGGACTGGTTGAATCTTTTGAGAAAGTGTAATCCCACTCCTTACACGTGGAAGTCAGCCAAGGGTGTCCTTTGGCTGAGCTCAAAACACAAAAGAACTGATTGCCCTTTCCCCACCCCACCCTCCCCTGGACAATGGATTGCTCCTCCCTCTCCCACCCTGCTGGGTAATCTTCCTTGAGTAATTCTTCAACACAAAGAAGTTCATTATACTCTGTTTCCCTGGACACATTTCTGGCAAGATTCAGCCTGTGTATCCACTTGTAGTACTTCCAGAGAGTGGGCAGTGAGACTCAGGTGGGTGTGGAAGCTGCCTTCAGTGAGTCCATGCTGGTTTTCTGGAAAAAGCATCCTGTCGGTCCCTTTCTGGGCCATTGAGTAAACTTTTTGACAACCAAGATTTAGCATCAGTGGTTCCAACCAACCAATATGTGCACAAGTTGATATAGTCAGGTAATACTGTGTAGTATGCACCACTGCAGAATTTAAATTATTCTGTGCATCATTACCAGTCTTACCTTGGTTTAGGCAAATCTTTAATTATAGTTCTAAATTCTACCGAGGTCTAAGGTTTAAATTCTACAGTTGCCTGAATATTTTGCTCACAGAAGAGAAGGATCTTTAAAAACAAATGGCATTTAGGAATCGTTAAGAGAGTGTTTGGGGAAACAAGGGAAGTCTGCCCAACGTAAAGAGGAGAGAGACTGAAAGAATAAGGTGGAAAGGGAGAAATAGATATAGGAAGCCAACAGGAGGACAAAAGCAGGGATTTCCAGGGAAATGAGTCTAGTTTGTTGTTACTGAAGTTTGTTAAATTCCTCATTAGCTTTTGTCAGAGACTCAAGTAAAGCAATTTTTGAATCAGAATTTTGTTTGGAGGACTCTGCATACCAATAAAAAAAAATAACAACTGAGCCTGAGATATCTCATTTCTTTTTCTTAAATTGAGATATAACTGACATATAACATTATATTAGTTGTAGGTGCAAGAAGTAATTCGCAGAAGAAATGGGATTAGGAAACAAGTAACAGAGGCAAAGGAAAGGCCCTTGGAGCTTAGAGTGAGGAAGGTAAAGGTGATGCATCTGAAGGGATTGGAAGGGGGTAAGGGAAGGGAAAGGAGCTGAGTCCTTTGTCCTAAGGGCTCTAAGGGTGGAGATTTTAGAAGAGCTCCCAGGGTGAGATCTCAGTAGAATATTCAGCAGCTTTCTATGTGTGTCCTTTCAGGGTTTGGGTCTCTACTAATTGATTGGTCAGCACCAGGGGGGCATTATCCAATGCACCTGGTCTTGAGGTCAACCATGGCATTGTTTGTCTGGTTTTGCTGCTTCTCTGGGCCTGGAGCTAAAATACAAGTGAGGCTTAGATGTTATCTCTAGGGAGGAGAGGTCATGGAGTTTAAACTGCACGGCCAGCAATTTGCTAGGGGAGGAAAGGTCACCCTGAAAACAAGGTCCCACACAACAATTCTCTTTTGCCAGGCACCCAGGGCTTTCTGCCCTGCTGACCTTCTGTACCTGGCTCATTGTCTTTGCTCTGTTCATGTCTGTCTTACTGCCTACCACAATACGTAAAAGCGAGATCATATGGTAATTGTCTTTCTCTGGCCTATTGAGTCCAATCCTGCTCCATGAGGTAGGGTTTGAGGACTCCAGTGAGGGTCAGTGTTATGTGTTAACGTGGCTAGGCTATGGCAAGGTCAAACACCATCTAGATCAGCGGTTCTCAACCTGTGGGTCACGACCCCTCTGGGGGTCGAACAACCCTTTCACAGGGGTTGCCTAAAACCATCGGAAAACACATATATAATGACATACTATTTTTGTAATTAATCACTATGCTTTAATTATGTTCAATGTGTAACAATGAAATTGGGGGTCACCACAACATGAGGAACTGTATTAAAGGGTCACAGCATTAGGAAGGTTGAGAACCACTGCTGTAAGGAGAAGGTGTGTACTTAGATGATCTCATGAGAGCTGGCAATAGTCAGGTGAAAGTGATGTGAATACATTGGGTCTTGGTTCCCCAACCTGAGGGTTGGCTGCCTGTGCAAACGAGCCCCAAAATCTTCAGCCTACAAGGCGACAATCAAAAAAATGCTCTCTGGATTAAAGGGACAACAACAACAAAAACAAACAAACAAAACAGGAACTGTTCAGTTTTTTTTAATGTTACTTCTGAACTCCAACTCTTTTAAAAAATATATATTTTTATGAATTTCAGAGAGGAAAGGAGAGGGAGAAAGAGAGATACAAACATCAATGATGAAAAATAATCATTGATCAGCTGCCTTCTGCATACACCCTACTGGAGATTGAGCCCTCAACCAGGCATGTGCCCTGACCAGGAATTAAACCATGACCTTCCGGCTTATAGGTCGACACTCAATTACTGAACCAGGCCAGCTGGGCAGGAAATGATCATTTTTCTTGGTGACTCATAGCAAAGTTTGTTCAGACGGACTCAGTGAGAACCACCTAAAGTCACCTATCTGTGGGGCTGGATTAAATGCTTATAGGGACTTCTGCCTGTCATCTACCTATGAGTTTTCTTCTTATGATAAATGACACTGTTAGGTAGTACAACACAAACTGGAAGCACAGAAGAGAGCAAAAAGGAATGTTTTGATTTTACCAAGGGTGCCAAACAAATGGAAACCAATCATGAAACCTGGGTACCAAACTGAGAATAGTAAGGAACTCAACTCAAAGAGGGTGGACTTTAGATCTAGTCCCAGATTCTCACACCAGCATGGACTCATCAAGCTGCCAGCAGCAAGACATAAGGAACCTCTATAGGTACTGCTCCTAGTCAAATGCCTGGGTCTGCGACAACAGGCAATACATACTTTATGGAACTTCTAGTAAAACTGTGGAAATAAGTGAAAACTACTAGAATGAGAACAAACACTGGATATTTATTCAGATATTGCTATAGAAAGGGAGTCAGCTCCATCATTTGCATTTGGCAGAGTAAATGACAAGCAGAGGAGTGGGGAAACTTTATGATGGGGAAAAAGAGAATCTTTCAGGTATAGTCTGATTGGAGGTTGTTGGCACAGGAAAGAATTGGGATTTCATAGGATTGATTTGGGAACATACTGGCTTTCTCTGGTTCATCCTGAGTTGGAAGTGGGGTCACACATAGAGAAGCTTGTACTCCTTGACCAAGATGTGACTGCTCTGGACCTATGACTGTAGAGGTTGTGGTTTGGTTTCCTGGACTGGTTGCTGCAGAGGCTGTGGGTCAGAGTTCTGTTGTAATATATCGTCTGTTTGTATATTTAGTCTCTTAGTAGTTTTCATATTAAACTTTCTTTTGGTCATGCAGACATATAATACCGACCTATCAAGCTCAACATGTTCAAAATTAAATTCCTTATTTTAATTAAATTTACCAATCTCTATGCGTATGATAAAACTATAAACCCAGGAGTCGGTCTTTTCTCTTCCATGTGTTTTATTAGACATACCTAAATCATCACCAATTTATATCAATTTCACAACTTTAGCATCTCCCCAATTTGTACCCTTACTTCCATTCCAATGTTCACTGCCTATGCCCCGGAGAGTCATAATCTTTTAGGGCTTATTAATACAGTCTTAGTTTTCATTCTTTGACAGTACCTTCTCATTTTTCTGACTGAGTAACCTTTTTGAACATGCAAATTCTTCTATGATTATAGGTCAAAGTCTAAAATTCGTAACATAGCTTATCAGTTCATTCATAACTCAGTCCTTCACCCATTCCCCAGCTTCATCTTTCCCCATTTTCACTCCTACAACTATGTTTCATCATGACTAGCAAATTTAGTTGCCCACTTAACTCATGACATCTCTGTCTTCTATGCCCTGGCATATTGTGCAAACTAACTTGAACTCTCCTCTCACTCCAACTCAAATTCCTCACACTCAGATTTTGCCTGGGTGAGTTATACTTCACCTTGAAGACTGAGCTGAGGTATCACCTCCTTTATTAAACCATCCACAATTTCTCCCAGATGAATGAGATTGCTCTTTTATATGTGACCATAGCAAAATGAACATTCATCTACCACAGTACTTATCATACTTTGTTTATTTGATTATGTTGCGCTTACAAAATTAACATCTGCACAACAGAGATTATTTTTAAGTTCTCTATCTTTAATTATAGTGTCTGTCACATAGGAGGTGCTCACTAGTTTTTGGTGGAAGCATACATGAAGTAATAAAGTTTAATTAGTTGCCGGATAACCTTTGTGCAAGTAAGTGCAACTTTGGTTTCCATCCCTGTTTCATATATACCTTTCTTCAGAGGATAGCTTTCTCTAAAATGGTGAGATAAGCAGGATGTTCTGTTTTATTGTCTCTCCGGCATTTCTATCCACTGCCCCTCAGAAACTCATGTTTCCTCCTCACTCTTCCCAACAACACTGTGTGCTGAAAACTGCTAGTCAACAACTATCATACCAGGCAATAGACCTCTTAACTTACAGATCTTTCTTCTTCACAGGAGAGCAGGAAAAGGAGTTGTGCTGTGGGCCTTATTTCTCCTCCAACCATCTTGCCTCTTTATAGTAAAATAACAATTTAGGGATGAATAGCTAAGGTTCTTAACAACATGATTTTTCCCAAAGGTCCCAGTGGGAAAGCTTCCAAGGATAACAGAAGCATGTGGAAAGCCTTACCATCTGCCCCTCCTCTGGTTCTCACTTCTCCCCAGAGCCCCCTTTCTAGAGAACTCTTGGTGAATCTCTAACTATACTTTAGCACATGGTAGGATGTTGGTCCCTCATTCCAATGCTTCACCAGCATTGTATTATTATTTTCATTAAAATATTCTTATTGATTTCAGAGAGGAAGGGAGAGGGAGAGAGAGAGATAGAAACATCGATGATGAGAGAGAATCATTGATTGGCTGCCTCCTGCATGCCCCCTATTGGGGATCGAGCCTGCAACCCCAGCATGTTCCTTACTGGAATCGAACCTGGGACCCATCAGTCCACAGGCCAATGCTCTGTCCACTGAGCCAAAATGGCCAGAGCTAAAATAAAAATTTTAATAAATTGATTTTTAAAAATGGTATGGGGTTGCCAGGACCATTCAATAGGGAAAGGGTGGCCTTTTCAAC